>NC_088792.1:225869750-226199393 GCF_011386835.1 Chrysemys picta bellii | reverse complement strand
TGTTAATAGCCCAATAATCCAGTGCTCTGAAGTTCCACCATCACCAAAACAGATACTTTGTGTATTTGGAGGACGCTCACTCAGATACCGCGTTGTTGCCCTGCTGAGATACTGACAATAGGGGCTCCCACAGGCAGAGGGGTGGGTGGGGAATGAGTCCCTTCCTCTTCAGGACAGACCCCAGCCTACTCAAAGAGAAGCAGTGGTAGGCCCTCTTCACAGCCTAGCAGACAGCTCTTGAGCGAATGGCTTGTGCCACTACTGCCACACCAGTAGGTGCGGGGAAGAGCTATGGTGAAGGTGGGCCTGGGAAGGACATGTGATCAGGGCTGAGGGAGTCCCCATTTGTGCCTATGGCCCTGGGTTGCCTTAAACCAGGGATCTCAAATGACCACCAGGGCCACATGAGGACTAGTACATTGGCCCAAGGGCCGCATCACTGACACCCCCTCCCCCGCTACTCCCGGTCCCACCCCCACTCCACCCCTTCCATGAGACCCTGTCCCTGCCCCACCCCTTCCCCACCCCCATTCCAACCCCTTCCCCAAAGTCCCCACGCCAACTCCGCCCCCTCCCTGCCCCTATTCCAATCCCTTCCCCAAATCCCTGCTCCTGCCCCGCCTCTTCTCCGCCTCCTCCCCTGAGTGCGCGGCTCCCTGCTCCTCCCCCCTCCCTCCTAGAAAGTGCTAAGCGCCGCCAAACAGCTGTTTGGTGGCGGGAAGCACCTGGAGGTAGGCAGAGTAGTGGGGAAACGGCACGCAGGTAGGCAGCGGGTGAGGGGAGCTTAGCAGCCGCAGGAAATAACTCGGGGGGGCGCAGGGAGCTAGGTGGGCCACAGCAAATAACTTTGCGGGCCGCGTATTTGAGACGCCTGCCTTAAACTGTTCCTGTCTAGATAATTTGATAATTGTAACAAAAACCTGTACTTTTCTAATGGACTGAGATAAAGTTTCTGACTAGGAAGGCTATACTGTTACCTCTTTGTAGGGAAGGGTGAAGCCTTGGAGCTTTTAGCGGGTCTCTACAGCTCAAGTCTTGTAATCTTTTATAGTTTTTTGCTCATTGTCGCCTATTAAATGCATTTAAATGTAAAATGTTCATAAATAAAGCATATTTGTTTTCAAACAAACTTGTATAGCATGATATTTAAAATTAAATTAAACAATGAAAAGAGACTCTCAGAAGTGGAATGTTTCATTTGAAAAAGCACTGTTCCTTTTCATAATTCTGTTGACTTTGAAATTGTGCTTATTTTAAATCAATTGTATCATTGTCAGCATATTCTCCTTCTTATTGAAAATGGAATTCATCTCGTGCTGGAAAATTAATGTTTTGCTTGAGGCGTTACCCTTTACCTAATGTAAATTAGAGAAATTGATTAACACAATGGGTAAAAAAAGTTGTACCTTCCCCAGTAATATGTTTTTGATAGCTGTTGCTTGATAAATTAGTATATTGTGTGTTTTAAATGAATGTGATTTATTGCTTATGTCTAACATATGAAGAAACATAAAAAAAATTGTTTGCAGGATCATTGACTTGAACATATCAATGGCACTGTTGGACAATTCTTGCTGAGTGCTAAGATGATTTATGTAAGAGACCGAAGGTTTCCACAGTAATGCATTACAGTCTCAAGCTATCAACTCTTGTTCATGCAGAGACAAAAAAGGCTGAAAAACACTTACTTCTGAAAGTCCTCCATTAAGAAATTAGAGATAAGTTGATCCTGTTTATATTCCTGGAAATATCACTGTCAAATCCATCATCCTAATTTTCAGATGGGTATAAAGTAAATTATTGTTTTTCCTCCTCTACTGAGCATGCTGTTTTACATTACTTTCAATTCATAACTATTTCAGTTATGTAACAATGTATTTAGTAATAGAAGAGGAGACAGCCTGAAGCATCTATCTTTTAAAAACTGGCATTTTTCCACAGTTCAGATGTAGAAGCCTTACTGTAAATGATAAATTAAGGCACACTCCACATTGTTAGAAATATCATTAATTTTATTTAAATTGTGTATGCATATGAGAAGACCATATTTTTTAAGGATTTATAGCTAATACCATATTTTGTTGAGTGCATGCACGAGTGATGCAGCCATCCATCACATAAGTTAAACTTACCTGGTCAATGATATCTTCTGCATTCTCATATAGTAATGGTTCTGTTCTTTCCACAGAGGGCTTGTGTTGGATGTTTGGATGTTTGCTGCCTCCTGTGGTCGCTCTGTTTAAAATGTCTTTTGCTTTCATTTGCCTTTCTCAGTTTGCTTTTGAACCATTGATGCAGAACATTTAATACAATCATAAATATGGTTTGCTTTCTGATGTGCAGTCATTATCACCATTGGTAATGTAGGTGGTTTTTTGTTCTGATACCATCGCCCTTAATTATTATAGTCAGGTCGTACAACCATTTCACATATCACTCCTGTTACAATCAGAGAATACAAGTGTGTGTGTGAGAATGGAAATAAAATGTATTGGCCTGGTTTTGCCACATACTTAAAGAATTCCTATCAATGACAAGAATCACTGCACTTGAATTTGACTAATAATCCCCACAAAACATAGTTTGGTGTTTGTCCATTTGTCCATTTGTCCTGCAAAAACCTAATTTTTGCCTCCATTCCAGAATTTAGCACAATTAAAATCCATAAAATTGATGCTGGGTTTGACAAGGCTAATTGGTACAGAAGAGAGATTTAAATGAGAAAGAAGCCAAGTTGGGTTGATGTTCAGAGCTGAATGCTGATTTAAGCAAAAGCTTGGGTTTAGGTTGGCAGCTGAATCAGGGTTAAAGTTTGGGTTCAATTGTGCCAAAATCTTGCAAACTATTCTCATGAAATTGCAGGCTAAGATGGCATCAGTATCATGAGATCAGCTAAAACGTCACAAAAATAACTTCTTGTGAGGTTTCACAAACATTAAACAAGAACCATAGAATGCAGACTCCATCTGGTTTGAGATCTATTCTGAACCCAAAACAATATGTGTAGGTTCAACACGACCCACCTAAAATTCAAGCTTCTGTTCTTAAGTTCCCATTATTGACCATATCAACTTTAAATACTCCTAAACCTGCTTATAATAAATTCAGATGTGATGGAAATCCCCTTTATAATGAAATAGAAGCAAAGCCTTGATCTGCTCAGTGCATTCCAATGGGGTTCATAAAGAAGTCTCTCCCTGGATGTAATAAAGATTTAGGAACTCTCCCCAGTGCTCAACAGCTGATAAACAACTCCGCCCTCCATAGGGAGAAAAGCAGACCCAGTGCTGAAGTCCCCTTGCAGTTATGTGGTGAGGAGATGAAAAGACACACTGCTGCTGTTTCTTGTTGGAAAATTAGGAGGAAGGCAATTTGTTGGTGCTGTTTTGACTAGCAGAATGAAGGAGAGCTATCACCTGGTCAGCTGCATATAGTAGAATTGTGCCAATACTACAGTGACGCTGGAAAGAAAATGACTAAGAAGTTTACAATGAAGTTATATGCAAAATATCATACTAATAATCCCTTATAAATAGGCTTGGCATACTTCAATTATTATTTTTATAATTCCGACCAATAATATAAATGTATATTTTAAAGCATGTAAAAAAATTCTATTTAAATTTTTACAGTTGAGGGAAACTATGAAGTATCAGTCAGTAATTGCGACAGATGATGTTGAAATTCAAAAAGTTCAAGTTTTATAACTGTTAAAACATAAATTGTCAACATCATATGTCAAAATGTACACACTAAATATCCTTAAATCAAACTCTAAGTTCTCAAGCAGCATTTTTCTTACTTTGCATATCTGTAAATTTTTATTATCAATTAAAGTATTTTTTCATTGGTTTGTGTGTATATGGTGAAATCGTCATTTACTGACATTTACTGATAAACTAATCCTTCCAAACCTACCAGGTGAGAGTAACTATGAGCTATACCTGTGAACTGCAGCCGGCAACAAGCATCCACAAAATGCTCACAGACGAGACAAACTGTAGTGATGACAAGTTATTCTTGGACTACCTGCATGGATTATTACCCCCCCCACACACAACCCTTCCCCACCCCCCAAACAGGACAGTGCTCACATTGGATATAAAATATTAGTTTAGCAAAATAATCCTCAAAACTAAATTGCTAAACAACTATCTCACAGTATTTTATAGAACTAGGTTCTTCCTTACTTTTATGAATCAGGCAGTTTATGTAATCTCTTAGCAGATTTTAATATTATACAATTGACAACTTTTCATATACAGCATAGGTATTACTGGAATATATTTAATATAGCTTAGTAACTAGTTTCCACATAAATTATATAATATTCTGACATTTTATTATTTTCTTTACTACTATACTACTGCTATCTTTAGAAGTTTATACAGTATAATTTGACAAAAATGTGTTAGATTATGTGTTATCAAATACACTGTAACTGGTTTGCAACTAATAACCATAGCACGATGCATTTTTATTTTTATTGCTTTTAATGTAAATGGTAACCTTGTATTTATAATTCTCAATCTACGTATACATGTGACTGTGTGTGCGCTGCAACTAGGATTGGGGGATTTTCTGAGACTAGTGTGTCATTTATATTATAGTAAATGAAGTTAAGATGTCATCATTATATATGAATAACCATTTAGTCTTAGCCCTGGACTACACTACAAATTTATGTCGGTATAACTACGTCGCTCATGGGTGTGGATTTTCCCGACATAACTCCCAATGAAGACAGCGCTATGTTGATGGGAGGGCTTCTCCTGTCAGCTTAGCTACTGCCTCTCAGGGAGGTGGAGTATCTACGCCAATGGGAGAAGCCTTCCTGTCAGCGTAGGTAACTTCTTCACTACACGCTACAGCAGCACAACTGCAGCACTGCAAGCGTAGACAAGCCCTTAGTTAAATTGCATTGCAGTTGTTGTCACTGTGTTTGAAATGATACTACTAGTTAAGCATACATTTGAAACACAGCAAATCAATATCTGTCTAAAGTGAAAGTTCTGTTGTTAAACATGTGGACAAATCAAATAGCAAATTTGCTGAATAGCCTGAATATTAATGGAAATTTGGTCAGTATTTGGCTTATGAATATTTGCCTGTCCTGGCTGCTGCTGAGAGCTGACTTCAGCAGGAACCCTGAATGAAGAGGCCCTCCTCCTCCTCCTGATCAAGCAGAGCAAGAAGGAGAGGAGAGCCACACCTTCATACTCTTCCTCCTCTCACCAGCAAGGTAGAAGGAGAGATGCTCCTTTGGCTGTTTCTCCTCCTCTTGATAAAACTGGGAGGGGAGAGTTCCCATTCAGTACTCTCCTCTCCCCTGCTACCAGATCTCCAAGAGCCACTCTTCTCCGTTGGGGAGACAGTGGGAGGAGGAAGAGAAACCCCAGCAGTAACTCCTCCGTACACCCAGCAAAGAGGTGAGGGAAAAGATCTCCTGAGGCCCTGAATTGCTGCAGGGCCTGTGGGAAAGAAAATGCATTTCAGACCCAGCCTCCTCCCAACCACACCCCATGAATCTTTCCCAACAGGCCCAAGCAGCGTAACTGTCAAAAAGATTCATGTTAGCCAAATCTCAATGATGGGCTATTTGTGCAGTGTGATGAACACTTGTCAAGAGTATCCATGAAACCTTATTGATGTTACCACTTTCCGTCCTTCTCCGCTCACTCTCTATTGTGTTTTTCTTGTGTGTTGTGTTATGTGAAATTAGACTGTAAGCTCTTTATGGCAGGGACCATTTATTTTAGCTGTTCTGTAGTATAATAATTTACTAGTGGCTAGTATACAGTAATGCACAATAACCTTATTATCTATTATTCAGCATATGCATTTATATACTACTTGAATAAACCTGATTTGTTTTCTTTGTTAATGGCATGTTTCCACTCCATTCATTGAGGTTCTATTTTTGATGCCCACATTTCCTGCCTTGGTGGAGTCTCAACATCATAGTATGGAAATACAGGGAGAAATAAGACTTAGAAACTCAATATGCCAATATTATTCTGTCTACTATGGAACAAAATCCCTGGAGAGAACCACACCACAAGCTAAGTGATCTAAATGGGCGGGTGAGCAGGTTGGGCTAGTTTTCTAGGTTGAGAATTCCATAGAGTGAGGTCACTCCACCTGACAGGGATAATACACGTTCCTCATACATACATGATAGTATTGCTGCCAACTCCTCCACTATCCCCTACCTGTTTTCAATTCCTTGGGATTTCTACTTTTGCATATATGAGTTTGACCCTGATGCTTCACCCTACACCAAGAAATCCTCACGCAGGGACAGATCCTTAGTTGGTGAAAATGGTCATAGCTCCTTGCATTTTGGTGAAAAACACCCCTTTGGCTATGGCAAGATGCACTGTTCTGTAGAAGCTTACTTTGCTCAGGTTTCCAGCAATACCTGAACAGCTCAGTAGCAACATGTACAATCTTTGGTTGCAATCCAATTTAAAGGTTTTATTTCCATGCTGCAACAGTTCAGAATAACCTCAGGTGGGTTATTGTGATAAGAACATAAGAGTGGCCATTCGGGGTCAGACCAATGGTCCATCTAGCCCAGTATCCTGTCTTCTTACAGTGCCAAATACCAGGTGCTTCAGAGGGAATGAACAGAACAGGTAATCATCAAATGATCATAATCCCCTGTCATCTATCTATTCACAGCTTCTGACAGAGGCTAGGGACATTTCAAAGCATAGTTTTACATACCTGCCCATCCTGGCTAATAGCCATTGATGGACCTATTCTCTATGAACTTATCCAATTCTTTTTTGTACCCTGTTATAGTTTTGGCCTTCACAACATCCTGTGGCGAAGAGTCCACAGATTGACTGTACATTGTGTGAAGAAATACTTCCTTTTTGTTTGTTTTAAACTTGCTGCCTATTAATTCGATTTGGTAACTCCCTAATATGGCAATTTTAAAATCAAGTTTGGACGTTTTTCTAAAAGCTATGCCCTAGGAATTATTTTGGGGAAGTTCTGTGTGATCAGACTACAAGATCACAGTGAGCCCTTCTGGCCTTGGAATCTGTGAACCTATAAAGAACAAAATTCCACTATGTCTACCTTTTTGAATATTGCTTCTTCTCTTGGCCTTCTATTCAATGGCTTTACACATCATGCTTGTCTCCATATGCGATATTATACTAAACTAAGGAATACACCTAATAGCTGCTGCGCTCTCTCAATTGTGCCCACTCCTGCATCGGTGCAAAAGGAGAGCAGGGGAAGAGGACAAAAGGAGCACTCTGTTATCTCCTAATGGCTCTTTGCAGGAGCTAAACATAGTTGGAGTGCTTGAGCACACGGAGTTCACAAAGTTAGCACCCACAGCTGCCCTAACTTTCACAAAGAGGACAGGAAGGTGTGGGCTGGTTCCCACAGGCTCTGGAATGGCCCCATGTCTGTGGGTGGGAGAGTTGCAGACACTGCATCCTTGGAAAAGGGATAGGGGGAACAGAAGCCACTTTCCCAGGAGTTCTGGAATGCATTCTTGGGCAGTGCACGTCTGTACCAACCTGTACACCAAGTTGTGGCTGAACAACTGCATTTGGACATCAAGTAACTCTTAATTCAAATCACATGATTAATATTGTGCTCAGGTCATTCCTTCTCACTCCCTCACAAGTGAATAAATAAGCACATCGGGAGCTGACATGACTGTATGCACAGAATCACAGGACTGGAAGGGACATTGAGAGGTCTTCTAGTTCTGTCCCCTGCACTCAAGGCAGGACTAAGTATTATCTAGAGCATCTCTGACAGCTGTTTGTCTAACCATCTCTTAAAAATTATGGAGATTCCACAAGCTCCCTGGCAATTTATTCCAGTGCTTAATTACCGTGATGGGAAGTTTTTCCTAATGTCCAGCCTAGACTACCCTTGCTGCAATTTAAGCCCATTGCTTCTTGTCCTATCCTCAGAGGTTAAAGAGAACAGTTTTTCCCCTCCTCCTTCTAGGAACCTTTTATGTACTTGAAAACTGTTATCATGTCCCTCCTTACTTTTCTCCACACTAAACAAACCCAATGATTTCAATCTTCCCTCATAGGTCATGTTTTCTAGACCTTTAATCATTTTTGTTGCTCTTCTCTGGACTTCCTCCAAATTGTCCACATCTTTCCTGAAATGTGGCACCCAGAACTGGACACAATACTCCAGTTGAGGCCTAATCAGTGTGGAGTAGAGCAAAAGAATTACTTCTCGTGTCTTGCTTATAACACGCCTGGTAATACATCCCAGAATGATGTTTGCTTTTTTTTGCAACAGTGTTATATTTAGCTTGTGATCCACTATTATCCCTAGGTCCCTTTCTGCAGTATTCCTTCCTAGGCAGTCATTTCCCATTTTTTCATGTGTGCAACTGGTTGTTCCTTCCTAAGTGGAGTACTTTGCATTTGTCCTTATTGAATTTCATCCTATTTTCTTCAGACCATTTCTCCAGTTTGTCCAGATCATTTTGAATTTTAGTCCTAGTCTCGAAATCACTTGCAACCCCTCCCATCTTGATATTGTCCATAAACTTTATAAGTGTATTCTCTATGCCATTATCTAAATCATTGATGAAGGTACTGAACAGAATCAGACAAAGAACTGATCCCTGCGGGACTCCACTCCATATACCCTTCCAGTTTGATTGTGAACCACTAATAACTACTCTATGGGAACAGTTTTCCAAGCAATTTTGCACCCATCTTATCGTAGCTTCATCTAGGTTGTATTTCCCCAGTTTGTTTATGAGGTCATGCAAGACAGTATGAAAAGCCTTACTAAAGTCAGGGTATACCACATCTACCACTTCCCTCCATCCACAAGGCTTGTTACCCTGTCAAAGAAAGCTATCAGGTTGCTTTGACATGATTTGTTCTTGACAAATCCATGCTGACTGTTACTTATCACCTTATTATCTTCTAGGTGTTTGCCAACTGATTGTTTAATTATTTGATCCATTATCTTTCTGGATATTGAAGTTAAGCTGACTGGTCTGTTATTCTCCGGGTTGTCCTTATTCTCCTTTTTTTAGATTGGCATTATATTTTCCCTTTTCCAGTCCTCTGGAATCTCATCCATCTTTCATGACTTTTCAAAGATAATAGCTAATGTATCAGATATCTCCTCAGTCATCTCCTTGAGTATTCTAGGATGTGTTTCATCAGGCCTGGTGACTTGAAGATATCTAACTTATCTAAGTAATTTTTAATTTGTTCTTTCCCTATTGTAACCTCTGATCCTACCTCATTTTCACTGGCATTCATTGTTAGGTGTCCAATTGCTAATAAACTTTTTGGTGAAAAATGAAACAAAAACGTCATTTAGCACTTCTGCCATTTCTACATTTTCTGTTATTGTCCCTGCCGCCCCCCCCCCCCCCCCACACACACACACCTGTTGAGTAATGGGCCTACCCTGTCCTTGGTTTTCCTCTTGCTTCTAATGTAATTGTACAATGTTTTCTTGTTACCTTTATATCCCTAACTAGTTTAATCTCATTTTGAGCCTTGGCCTTTCTAATTTTGTCCTTACAAACTTGTGTTATTTGTTTATATTCATCCTTTGTAATTTGACCTAGTTTCCACTTTTTGTAGGACTTTCTTTGAGTTCCAGATCATTGAAGATCTTCTGGTTAAGCCAGAGTGGTCTCTTGCCATACTTCCTATCTTTGCTACACAGTGGGATAGTTTGCTCTTGTGTCCTTAATAATGTCTCTTAGAAAAACTGCTAACTCTCTTGAACTGTTTTTCCCCTTAGATATGCTTCCTAAGTTTGCTAAAGTCTCCCTTCTTGAAATTCATTATCTTTATTGTGCTGTTTTCCTTTCTACCATACCTTAGAATCATGAACTCTATCATTTCATGATCACTTTCACCCAAGATATTAACTGCTTTCACCTCACACCTCTCTTTTCCTATTCAGTCCTACTTTAGTCATATCCAACCATAATACTCACTTTCCCCTTCAAAATATATCAGCATGTCCACACTGCCCTTCCTTATTCTCAAATGAGCCTACTTGCTGCAGGAAGATCACAAAACAAATAAAATCAATTATCTACTTTGGTATATTCCTCTGACGTTACCTGTAGCTTTACCTTGCATCAGGTTAAATCACATGACTTTAAATAGCAATAACAGTCAGTAAAAGACTAAACAATAACATCACGGAATACATTGTTTAGATATAGCATAAATACATGTATGTGTGAGTTTATAGACTAAGAAAAATGTATATTTTATTCTTCAGATATAATTACTTTATATTTCTATAAAATATATTTGAATATTCATACAATGTGCATGCCATTTCTGTATGAATTTGTTTCTTTTGTAGCAGAATGAATGTATGGTTGTTATATAAAACTAAAACCAGTAGCAAAAGAACAGAATTTCTTTTTCAGTATGTAACTCTTGATCTGAGTTTTATGACACATTTTGATCCAATGTTAATTTTATAAATGGCTTTCCTTTTCCACAATTCCCATGAAAAAGGTATGCAGCTAGATGAAGACTCTTGGAAAATTTTAATGGGACCCTTCCTTGAAATCTGTTTGAATTCACCTTCTTGAAAAAAAGTCTGTCTAATGGGAGCTGTGCAAGTATCAGCAATTGTTATGCCTTTGAGGCAATTTTTATTCCATTCATAGTGGTTAAACTCTACCATTATAATGTATGAGTGTTTAAAATGGTCTCTTTGCTAAGTTGAAATTACTACGTAATAATGTATGATGATTGAGTTTTAGTTTGTTTGTGTGTAGCTATTGTTTTATTTTAATTTTTGTTTGATTTGCAACAATATCTGTATTTTCTTTTTACAGTCTTTTCCTGGTCCAAGTCTTGAAAGTGAAGATTTTAACATACCTCCCATAACTCCTCCATCATTACCTGACCACTCACTGGTGCACCTGAATGAGGTAGAGTCTGGGTACCACTCTCTGTGTCACCCAATGAACCATAACGGCCTGCTTCCATTTCATCCACAAAACATGGACCTACCTGAAATTACAGTGTCCAACATGCTTGGCCAAGATGGGACACTGCTTTCAAATTCACTTTCTGTGGTAAGAATTTTTAGTCTTTGATTTTAGGGCTAGTTTAATTTAGGTGGTTGTTTTTTTTAAATGTGGATATCTATATCTGTTTAAAATACTGTCAGTAGGCTATATCCAGGTATCCCTGAAATCATCACAACTGCTTCTGCTCTATCCCTAGTTTTACTCTTTATTACTGCTGCTTTACAGTGGTGTTATTATGAACCGAATCAGGCCAGTATCATTGACTTCAGATGAAACAGGTTTTAGCCCTGAATGACTGTGTTCTGTGTTTCTTTACCAGGTTCTTTCTATTGTGATTTGTTTGTACAGAGAGATCTACAGACATGTACTATTTCCTTTCTTGTTTACTGTACGTTAGGAAAACTGCAAATGTCTTTTTTTGACTCTAGGTCAAATCTTGCAGCCTTTTCACAATTCACAGTCCTTGTCCATACAGAGCTCCCATTGAAGTGATTGGGAGAGTTAAGTCTTTGGGCCTGATCCTATCAAATAGTCATTATGGGTCTGGTCCTGAGAAGAATTTTATTTTCAGTCATTTCTATATTGGTTAAATTGATTACAAGAAGTGCAAAGTCATATAAATATCCTGTTTTTCAAGAGGTATTAAGAATAAGCTGCAAACGTTTTGTATGGCAGCTGTACACCAAGTTATGTCCTCATATTTTAGAGCAGAATATGACCCTTAAGGGTATATTGTATGGGACGAAAAGTTTTTCATACAGGAATATGGATACATTTCTGGGATATTTTTTAAAATGTGGTAGGACTTTTACGAAACTTATGAAATACTTTATTCAGCCTCCTTGAAAAAGAAAGAGTTGAATGGTGTGAAAGGATCTAAGAATCAGAAATACCTAAAGAAAGTAGAACTAGCACTTGGCACTTTAATAAAGAGTAAAAGCAATGTTTCATTGAATTGATCTCTTTTATGCCAGGGCTATGGTTTGGAAACTAAGCATTCTTTTAAACACTGATGTTCCACATTAGTCTTTTGCAAAGAACTATGAAAAAAAGGCCTTGAGAGTCTGTAGATTGTCATAGTGAATTATTGGATCAAGGGCAAATACAAAAAAGCTGAATAGTATAACTAAACAATTCTGCTTTGGGGAATTTATGTAGATCAGGACAAAACAGAAGTAAATTAAGGGAAATATGCACTGGTTGGAAGGGAAAAGGTGCTATATTTACTAAATGAATCCTGAATAATGATAGGTAAATTGAACATGATAATCCAGGCATCATTTCTTGGGCTGTGGATGTCTCCTTCCTCTTATGACCCATAATAACCTTCCACCTTGATCAATTTGTTATAGGGCCACAATTTCCTTTGCACAGAATTTAGGTATATTACTGCTTATATCCTTGAAGAGAGAGATTCATTATTGTGAAATTAGGTTGATGAAGTAATTTTAGTTTCAAGTGCAGATTCCAAACGTTACCTGTCCACAGTGAGTAGGAAAACAAGATATTTATGTAAAATTAAAAGTATTATTTTTATCAAAGACATGGACTCGGAATTTGTGTAGTCAAGAAAGGAAAGATTCCTCAGGCTTATGGCAAGTGCATGTTCCTATTCATTGAGAATACAGTACATCCAAATATATTTTTTTGTGTTCCAAGGGTATTGTAGACTTATCTTTGCCTTTAAAAAAAAGTATTGTATCTGTTGCCACAAAGTCATACTGCAGATTGATTTACATTTGAACAACTTTCTCTGGGATGAAAGCCTTTATAAATGTATTTCTGACCTAAGCCTGTCCATCTGTCTTCTCCAATCCCATGCTCAGCTTCTCCATTTCTCAGCCTTTCCCTTGTTCTCTCATACACAGGGTTTGTCTGAATTGTTAGTTATAACCTGAGTATCTAAATCAGGTCCTGTCCACACCCAGTACCCTTTAACTCAAGTGTGGTAGAGCTTTGAATTTAGGGTGACCAGACAGCAAGTGTGAAAAATCGGGATGGGGTGGGGGGTAATAGGAGGCTATATAAGAAAAACACCCAAAAATCGGGACTGTGCCTATAAAATCAGGACATCTGGTCATCCTATTTGAACTGGAGTTGGCTGGCCTGTCATGTTGTATATACTACAACTCCAGTTAGCCCAGTTTGACAGCTAACACAATCACTGTCTTCAGCTTGAGTGTTATTTTGCACTCTTACTCGTGGGACACTAACTTGAGAGCAGTTAACTCAAGTGTAGATAACTTGAGTTAACTATGCAATGAAGACAGATATTCCACTGTGCTCTTGGTGTTCCTCAACAACAAGGAAGATTTTGTGAAGAGCCAGCATTATTTATTTGCATTTGAAACGGACCCCCTTATTTATATAACCCAGAAACGTAAAAGTTTCTTTTTCTGCACATCATTCTACCTTTTTGATATTACTCATCACCACCCTTTAAGTTTCATTTTTACTGTTTTGTCTAACACTGCTCTATACCAATAATATATGCCAAAGTGTGCTAGTATATTTCCTGACACTGAAACTCCTTTATGTATTTCTCAAACCTGTCCAAATTCTTGTTACCATATATTCAGTAATATATTACTCCCTCTTGCAAATTTGGACACTAGGCAACTAGTTCCATTTTCCAGGTCACTAATAAATATTTTCAGTAGAATTGTTCTTAGCATTGAACCTTTGGGTTGTTCCTCACCTTGACCCATTTATCCTCTTTATTAGAATTTACTGGGTTTTGATCAAATTCAGCTCTGGTGTAAGGTGCAACTGCATTGAATTTGGCCCGTTTACTCTCATCTTTTCTGCTAATCTGTTCTCAAGCTATATCAATATTTTAGCAATGATGCCTACATTTTTATTCTGTATTTGAACTATTGGGTGGTCTGCAATTGGCTGACACCAGCTCAGGTTACACTTTTTTAGCTAATGACTTAGTTAATGCTAAGCTGATGGAAGTAAACAAACAAAGTCGGAAAATACTGGGGGTACAGATCATGGCATTTCCCTTTCATCTCATCTAGCAAGTGTTTGCCATTGTAAAATGAGAATTTGCTTGAGTAAGGACTGAGTAAAAGCTAATGCCTTTGGAATTTGGCTCAGTATGATTAGAAGTTATTGTGCACTGTGCACTCAAGAGTACTTTTTCAACAGACTCACACTAAAACTGCTGGTTTACTAAAACATATATAGACCTCACTCAGGAAAAACTCCCATTTGAAAGCCCTTAGAGTGCAGGATTTGACTCAGTATCTGTAAGAGTTTTCATCTGTAGAAGTGCTTAAGCACACAAAATAAGAACCCAGTACCAGCTCGGGGAATTCGCATTAAGGATCAATTTCTTATGGATTTTTTACACTGTGGGAATTCTCTTTCTGAAAAATGTTACAATGCTGGGAGATGGGACTTTCCCATTGCCATTTACAGTATCTGACAGTCAAGTTGGGAATTAGCCTGCTTTGAAGTTTTGAGATTGATTGAAGTCTCTCTCACTCTCTACTGTTCGAAAACATCACTAAAATTTCCCTTTTCCTACATTGTGCTGTCAGTTCATGTTTGCTTCTATATTCTTATCTGGGTCTCTGTTTTCTACCAAAGCGACATGCACACATTCATTTTTTACAGTATCGTCAAATGCAGATTTCTCAAGACATTTCATTTATATAGCTGTTTTAGATATATGGAGCTCAATATTTGTACAGAATTTCTTCTGGTATTGCAAAACTGGGTCTGGGTCCTCAAATCAAAGCCAAGAACTGTGTTATGTATAAGAAGTTTAACATGGGCATAACTGAGATATGCCTTCATCTCAGATTGCTTAGATATCTGGGTATAATCGGATAATAAAGTTGCACTAATTGTCTTGTAGTATGTTGGTTTGTCTGTGGTGGAAGAGAATTTTCCCATGTACTATAATTGAGGCAGCTCCCTTACAACTAGGTCTGTCTCAGTTTCTGGTGGAGGTCAGCCTCTCTAGACTTCCAGGTGCTGTATAATCTTCCTGAAATGCTCCTTAAAACTGTCAGAAATAACCACTAGAAAATTGCAAATAAAGCTGTCTGCACAGATTTCTCATGAGAGGGTGCATGTACCTGCAAAATGCCTTTTAAGGTGCTGAAAATAATTGAAATATTTTTGTATGTTCATTTGCTCAAAATAAAGTTATAGACACACCCAGGAGCTGTTGAATATCCTATGGTTGCTAAAGAGTTTTTCTAGGCAATCAGAATTAAATTTCACAGTGCAGCTTTTACATTAAGAAAACACCAGTATTGTTAGAGTGTGCTTATATGTAACAGGATTTTTTTTTAACAGTGTGGCTTATAATGCTGTATAGAACATTTACAAGAAAAAATAAAGGGGATTTCAATTTCTCTGAATGCTTCAAATTTCAAGTTTTGAAGTTTAAAGTGGAAGAGATGTTAAAAGGTAATAAAACTGGGGGATTTAGTTCCAGAATGCTCTATTTGTACTGGCAACAAAAGCCAGAATAATGTATATACTTGGGTTTATTGTCATTTTTAGTAGACAGTCAAGGCACACTTTGAATTCAAAGGCTACTGTACAACTGTTTTGACAACCATCACATCAGTAGGTAGTGTGCAGGACATATGAAACTGAAACAGAAATGCTTCTTTAGGTCTATAGGGAGTGCAGTACATCAATGAATTCAGAGATATTAGAGTGCATGAATTTCTAATATGTTGCTATTATGGAAACGACCACTGGCATATTGAATAATGTAGCTTTCAAAGGAGAGCAGAAAATGTGATTACAGACAATTTCATTGCTGTTTTTAAAATAAATATTTTCAAAATCTTGAGGTATTTTATTTCATGTTGTGCATAAAATATGTAACAGTGGACTAGAGCTAAAGCTCTTTTAGGACACCAAAGAGCAGATGATGTCAGCTGTAATTATTCAGATGTGGAATAATAGAAGCATTAGTTTAAAATAAAATGGATGTCACAGCAATAAAAAAAAATGATTTTGCCCACTTTGACAGAAGAATAAAGGTAATGAATAATTATTTAACATTATGCCCCAATTCATCAAAGCCTGAACAAATACATATTTTTAATGAATTATATTTTTTTAGCTGTAAAGCCCATGAGAGAATAATATCTTAAACAAAATATGCCGCTGTAATGCAGTGTAGGAAATCGGACACCTATTTTATTTTCATTTTCCATATCATGTAGAACGCAGCTACTATTTCTTATTAATAGAGCAATTGCTAATAAATCTGATGTAGGAGATTGTTGTTCAAGCTGGGACATGTTTAAGATACTTTGTTTCACAAGCTTCATACATATTAGTTTAAATTCAGTATTCATGACTAATCTTGTGGCTGACCTAAACGGTTGATTTTTTTGGCACCTTTCAGTGTTAGAGCAAAGCACTGAGTCAAATAGAAATTTTATATTGCTGATGAACAAAACTGATACCTTTCTTTACCATAACAAAACAAAAGATTTTCCCCTTATTAACCTAAGTGTTGAAATTTGAATCTTGCTTGAATAGCACATAGTCCTTTTTTTCCTGCCCTATATTTCATATGACAGTGGTATAAGATACTTTTAGTCTCCAGTGAATACTTCACATTTGTACTTCATTACAAGGCTGGTCTTCACTTTAGATCAAAATTTACTCTTATTCCATACAGACCTGCTGTTACCCAAATGTTATTACTGTGAATTATTGCTATCAGAAATGCCGAATCATAAAAGTAAGGTAATAGAACACCTCATGTTGAAGCAATGAATTTTTATCATCTCAAGCCCTTTCATTCTGGAGGGTGATCTTTTTTACACAGATTTTAAAAGTCTGGGTTTTGCATTGAAATTAGCCTTGACAGGTTGAGGGACATGGCAGTTTGTATGTGCGTTGTTGGGCAGCATAGCCAAAGGAATGTACACCCAGATCTTCAGCTGTTGTAATTAAATTAATGGAAAAAGAACAGGAGTACTTGTGGCACTTTAGAGACTAACAAATTTATTAGAGCATAAGCTTTTGTGGACTACAGCCCACTTCTTTGGATGTGGATACAAACTAACACAGCTGCTACTCTGAAACCTAAATTAATGGAGATATCCTATCTCTTAGAACTGGAAAGGACCTTGAAAGGTCATCAAGTCTAGCCCTCTACCTTCACTAGCAGGACCAACTACTGTTTTTGCCCCAGATCCCTAAGTGGTCCCCTCAAGGATTGAACTCACAACCCTGGGTTTAGCAGGCTAATGCTCAAACCACTGAGCTATCCCTCCCCCATTGGTGGAGCATCATTGTTGACAATGGAGCTATGCTGAGTTATGCCGCTGTAGGACCTGGTACATAATGTTTAGCTTTCCATTCTCATGTTGCCTCCTCCAATGTACTGACATTAGAAAAACAGTTTATATGACCTATGAAGAAGAGAAGGTTAAGAGGTGACTTGATCAGGGTTCTATAAACAGTTATATCCTAGGTAAGGAGAAGATATCTGATAATAGAGAGCTCTTCAGTCAAAGACAGAGTCATAAGCAGATCCTGTGGTTAGAAACTGAAGCTAGATTAAGTGGAAACAAGGCATGTATTTTTAACTGTGAGGGTGATTAACCATTGGAACAACTTTCCCAGGGATGTGTTAGATTCTCCATCGCTTGAAATCTTGAAATAAAGATTGCATAACTTTCTAAAAGCTATTCTCTAGCTCTACCATGAGCTATTAGACCTCATGCAGGAAATTAATTGATGAAATTATATAGCCTGTGTTTTACAGGCGTTTAGACTAGGAGATCACAGTGGTTCTTAAGATCTTAAAGTCTATGAATAAGATGCAACCCATAATTGTCTATAACAATCATCCACATTAAAAAAAACAGGCTAGATGTTCAAGCATAGGCATGCATAAGTGTTTGCAGATAGTTGTTTGAAAATATGATTCAGATGTGGTCAGTGCACTCCTTTCAGGATAACTTCAGACACCATCTTTACAATGCCTGATGCAACTATTGGATTACTAGCCAATCAGCATATATTTTCAATTTGTTCACCTATCAGGAATGTCAGATTGTTCATACTTGAAGTTCAGTGGTTGAGACTCTTGGAAATAGTATATTTCACAAATTAATCAAACAATTGTGTAATATTTCAAGTAGAATTGGTACGGTGACAAATTTCATTTTTGGAGAACAATTTTACATAGTTAGCCTAAAAACAATTGCTGAGATTGGGGGAAATATTTTGGTGAACATTTTTTCGTAGCAATCACTCATCAACTAAATTTATTCACGTTTTATTCATTGTACAAGGAGGTGAAACAAAACTTACCATGATATTAAATCCTGTCCAGCACTAATTAGCTATCGCTGCAGATATCAAGAGGTGGGCTATAGACTAGCAGTTCAGTTGCATGGATGGATGGTTAATATATTATGGAGCTAATGCCTGGTGGTAAGTTATATGGCATTTTGTACATGCAGCTCCTTCATAAGTGATTAATGCACAAGCAGCGTCAAAGCTGCAAGTGTCAAACAAAACAGAAAAGAGAGTATGCAAATAGAGAAAACATAACTCATGGAAATGTCAGAATTTCTGAGATTTCCAGCAGCAGAGACGCTGACTTTAATCTGCTGCTTTTAACATAGCATGTAGATGTCGAAAACAGCAAGATAATGAAATATTTCTGAACACTTGCTCAGGCTTTTGCAAAAACACTGTAGTCATGTTAAGGCCTATTGATGCTGTTGAAATGAAATGTCAATTTCAAAAATTGTGAAGATGCTTTTATGAGGAGCAAAACAGGCAGCAGCCTACACTATAGAGTAAAAGGGGGAACTTGTGCATCAAGCAGAAAGGCCTGCCCCCCTCTGTTGCTGTCCTGCTTCGCTACTTTTCTTTACTTAAGTGGAATGCATTTGCTTTGCTTTATTCTACGTGAGAACAACTGAAAAGATGTTGAATCTTAAATGGATCAGACTGACCTTACCCTCATCTCAGCCTAGGGGATACAGAGCTACGGCATATGGAGAATAGCAATCTCAACATGCAATACACTTTATTGATCTTAAGCAGTCATCTGCATTCTGGAATCTATAGTTTGCAGGGCTCCACCTCTATATTGGGGACTGGGGAAGCCAGTATCTGAGAACTCCATGCGCAGTATTGGACCTGCACTGTGCACTATGGCTGCACTTTGAATTCCCCTTCTCTAGCTTATCCTCTTTCATCTGTAGTGTAGTAAATATTTAGCAAAAATACAGATTTACCCAGGCAAAAATGGCCTAGCCTGGACCTCTCCCCTTCCGTCTTTTAAGGGATGTCAAATCATGTAGCTGTGATATTTTTCATTTTTCCATTTATCTCTTGTGAAGACTTTTACAGAATTTTGCCTGCCACAATTTCTTTTTCAAACAAAATTGTTTGGCCCTCTTTTTACCAAAGCAAAAATAAATGCTACCCAGGAAGCACTGCATGGGGGCAGCCCTACAATAAAAAAAACAAGTGTGCAGGTGTGCTTCAGGAGGAAACGTGCTCAGTAAGGCAGGAGATTTCACTTTCAAAGTGTTTTGGAGGTTTTAACCACCAAACAACAGGAAATAGGTTGTTTGTTATTTTTATCCTTTGATAGTGTTCCTTCTAAATCCAAATGTTAATTTAAACAGAAATCTTTGAGGCAGGCCACCTTCCCTCAAGGTGGCCACTCCCAACTCTAGCCACTCCCCTTTTTCTTTTTAATAACATATAGTCCCCTTCTGAGCCAGGTCTCTCTGCATGTGTCTCTCTGCCTCCCTCCCTTTTTAATTATTATTATGATGCAAAATGTTCACAAAGAGACCTTGCAAATGCCCTTTTCCCCATCCTTCCTGATTTGGGGATTCCATAAAGACAGTATGTCAAATGCTAACCTTCACACTGCTTTTAGTCTGATCCTGTATCTCACCCTCATGCTTACCAGTATATGAACCCACCTATATTCCCTCTCACATGTTTGCACTGAAATGCATTCATGAGGACAGACTGGAAACACACTGTCTCCCTCCCTCTCAATATGTAGTCTCACAGTGTATTGCACAATACTGCTTAGAGTAACTTCCTTGCAGCATCAGAGAAATGTTACTTTGCTAATATAACAATGGATGAACTTTTACTGAACTGCAGTTTGTTTACAAAATGGAAAAAAACCTGAATATCATAGCACTGCTGGCTTTAGGAGTATGTGCCTGTGACTGCTGCCCAGGAACCTGTAATCTTTGGGGCCATGTTAGAGAATTATTCCCAATTGCTTATTTGTGGGGAAGGGGGAGGGGTGCTAAATTCTAAACAAAGGCAGCCCTATCTGGTGGACCTATCTAATCTAACATATTTGTCAGTATCTCTCTCTGTTTACTTATTATTTCATAGTGCCCAGCAGTTACTAGGTATTTCACAGAAGACCAGAGAGCCTCTGCTCCAGTCTAAACATTAGACATGACCTAACAAAGCGAGGCGATGAATAGTGACGTATAGCAATACACTTATGAGCATCTCATTATTGTTTATTTGTATTGCAGTAGCACCTAGGATCCCCAGTCATGGACCAGAACCCCATTGTGCTAGATTATGTGCCCCAAAGAACTACTCATTTTAGGCTTGTGCACCTAGTGGCTGTTCAGCAAGGGGCTTTTATATATATTTATATAATAAATATATGGAAGATGGAGATACAAGTGTGAATGTTCCTAACTTACTTATTGTGGGAATCATGGGAGGGGTAGATTTACAAAAAAGAATGAAATGAGGGCAGGACAGTGTGCTAGTGCAGAAGGCAGAACACTGATGTGTTATGGCCTTGCTGATCTTTAAAGAAGAGAGGCATGAGATACTGGGGGTAGGGACATGGTCTCCATAAGACTGTCCTGACCTCCAGATGGTGCTGGTAGCAGTGTTAACAGTATACATATACTATTCCCTGAACCCTCTTCAGAAAAGGGAATGGAAAAGACAGGAGGAGGTGAGATCTAGCATTTATAGGCCTCTCTTTGTCCCAACATGGTGCTGGTTGAAGGATCCACACCATATATAACCCATGGTCTGAGCCCAGAGCTAAACCACAGGCGTCTGCCACTTGAATTAAATGAATAACTCCACAATTCCAAGTACCAGGCTGCTGTCTTCTATGTGGATCAGTCACTAGAGGAGACACAACAAACTTAGCCAGCGTGTTGCACACTCTCCCTGTCCAAGGAAGTTTGGACCAAATCTCTGAGGTCTACAGAAGTTAAAATCCCCATACAGTTTTGCATTGATCCTGCCATGGGTTATCAGCAGGGGTACAACCCCTAACATTTAGCTGCAAAGCACTTTAGTTAAAGGAGTAATGTCTTTAGCTGACAGAAGTAGTAGGCTTTATCTTCCATGTGGACTAGAGGTGGATGCGACATGTCATTAGCCACAAGATGATGCAGTCTTCTCTGGAGTTTCCTGGAGTAACAGTGAAGTGAGAAGGCGCCAAAGGGCTACTTGACTTTCCTAGGCCTGGCCTGGCCTGGCCCTATGGTGATGCTGGCAGTGTTGTGAAGTTGCATACCTTAAGTCCCTACAGCCCTTGTGCTGCCTGGCCTAGTTTTAGAAATTTGGGATCTGATCTTGCAGCTACTCCACATAAAGTCAATTGGATTTTTGTACATGGAAAGCTTAAAGGATGAGGCTCTTGATAAGAATCCAATGTATTTTTATTCAGAGATGGGACTTCTAATAAGCTTAAAAATTACCTTCATTCCCATATACCTCTGCCCCATATAAAGAGTTTTAGAGATTAGCTCGGTAACTAAACTGCAGTTCCTAGCATTTAAATATAGGATACCACTTTAATGAAGTTTATTACCCTTCTCTCTTTATGAGGTAGCATATAAAGTGTTCAAAACTGTAGGCTTAGTGCTGATCTAGCTATTAGCTGCAGCTTAAGTTGCCTGACCAAAAAAGTACACATTATAAAATAATGATTAAAAAAATTCAAAGTTGAGCTATTTAGAAAATGCACTAGTACATAGTACTAACAATGCTTTGCTCTTCTGTAGCAACTTTCCTCTGACTGTGCAAAAGTGCTTCGCAGTCATTACTTAACTAAGACTTCCTATGCCCCTCAAATAATATTACAAATGTTATTTATTTACAGTATCAAACCCTTCCAAGGCACTATACAGCAGAATAAAAACAAAGGTATTTTAATAAAAACATAACATAATGCCATTCACTCAAATACGATCACACAAATGAACAGGCTCAAGTTGAAAAGGGGTGTGAATGAGACAGATTTCAGAAGAGTGATTTTAAACTATTGGATCTACCATACCAAAAGGGTGATCACAAGCTAATTTCATATGATGATCAATCATTAAATTGGTCTGGAATGAAAGCAAAGGTAGCAGGTTAATTAAGGGTCTCAAAAGAAACAAACTTAGACTATCCACCACCTAACATACGTCCCTAGTAAAGAACTTGTAGTGGGTATAATATGATCATGATAGCTCAAACCAGTAAGCAGTCATACAACCACATTCTGGGCAAGCTGAAAGTAATAAAGCAGCACTATCAGGAGCCCTGCAAAGATACTTCAGGGATGGCTGCACCAGTCCTTGAAACGCAGCCAGCTCTAAGGTGAAATACAGTATCACTTTAACGTGACACTACACAACAGACCATTTGATTCAATAGTAACACTACTCTTACTGACGTTGAGTCAGTCCTGAGCTAATGCCTCTGCAAGCTGCTAGGAGTCAGGGGGTTCCAAGAGGTATTGTTTTTGCATCAAGTGGTCAGGACCTCAATAGTATCTTGTGATACAAAAACAGTATGTTTATCAGTCTTGTTTCAGTGGCTACCCATCCACCACATCCCTCATACCCTCTTGTTCAACAAAAGCTCATCTTGTGCCCTTCTTCCAGGCCCATGCATTTTTGCATGTTCCCTCTTGTGCGTGGAAATCTCTTCCTGACCCCCTCTGTCATGCTTCCTACCTCTGCCCCATTAGGTTCCCTTTCAGTGTCCGCAGTGCCAAGGAAACTGTCCATCGTCGAGAGAGATGGAGCAAAAATAGTTCAGCCATTTGTGATCAAAGAATATTTTGCAAATAGTACAGTGCAATACCTAATTTTTCTACAATGTAAAATACACATGTAACATTCCCTGCCATTGCAGGGGCCTCAGGCATTGGTGTCACCTCGGTCTCTCCTTTCTCTGCCTCTGGCACACAATAGTTTGTCTTCTGAGGACTGAATTGCTTTAGCCTAACTAAAGTCATTGGACTCAATATAGGGATATCAGGTGAAATTCAATGGGCCTTGACATACAGGAGGTCAGACTAGATGATCACCATGGTCCCTTCTGGCTTTAAACTCTATGAAGTTATCTTGCACATTACTCTGTGTATGGTAGACGAACATTTTTATGAAGAGAACACAGTAAGCCATACTTCTTGTGATCATTTGTTGTTTAGTATTATTATTTCTTATCTGTATTGCTGTAACACCCAAACAGAGGAAAACACTATCCATACCCCCAAAGAGCACATATCCTAAAAAGGCAAAGACAGAAGGATTGGGGGAGGGAAACAATATACAAGAAAAGTGACCTGTGTGGTGAGAGGCACATCTTACTATTTACACATTATCTTTTAGATTTTCTTAACACAATAAATTCTCCTCACTCACCGTTTTCTTCTGCAATATTCTACATATTAAATATACCAGATATAATAAGATGGTAAATTTGCCAGCATAGATAGGTCACTTAATTTCATAATTACATTAGCTTCATAGTTTACTACCTTAAAGACTGAAGTGCACCTTCGAAGGTTGTTGTGTTGGTTGAAAACAGTGGGTGGGATTTTCAAAAGCATTCTGGCCTAATTTCAATCAGTTTAAGATAAATCAGAGTTTTACCATTACTTCAATGGAAGCAGGCTTAGGCCAATGCTGAGTGCTTTTGAAAAAGCAACTCAATATGTATAGACATGGTTTCTGACAATTTTTTTAAAATACAGGCCTTAGAGAAATAGAACTTATCAAATAAAAAGTTTAGGTCAAGACCCACACTGTACCATTATATCTCTGAAATTATTGTAAGTATAAAAAATGAAAAGGCAATACAAGATGCTACAAGGCTGTTGAAGAATGATGTGATCTGGTATTTGAGAAATAATACATGGTTATGCAATTAAAGACAGGATAGCAAAGTTGCAGCAGAGTTAAAGTGGCCCATGCAACCTGAAATTTTGACTTTGCTGTGCACTGACTGTGTGCTATCTTAATGTTCTGTTAACACATGTTGCTGGAGCCTTAAAAATACAGGATGAATTCCGTGAATAATACTGAGTTTCTATTTAAAAACAAACAAACAAAACCTGACCATATACAGGACAGGCAGCGTTAGAGGGCCTGATCTAGAGTCCATTTAAATTAGTGGGAGTTGGATCAGACCCTACAAGCTCTAGAGCTATCGTGTTTTGTATAGATTCTCTGTATACAGGTTTGGCAGATGTGGCTAGGAGAATTAGGAAATCCATAAGTAAAAGGGAATAATGTATCAATTCAGAAATCTTCTCTTTGCGGATGACCTGATCACTTTCAACAACAGTACAAAAGTAATCAGCTTTCCCCAAATCTATTAGCACATCATCTTTACCCAGATCATATTAGCACATCACCTACGTTGAACAAAATAATTTTCCATGAAGGCTCAGCTGCAGTATATTATTTTTACAAAATCGTTCATGTCCCCATTTTCAACATTCTGATTATTTATAATCATCCATTATTTACAAAGTTAGTGTGAGGATATAAATTAGTGTGATATCTAGGGAATGTAACTAGGAGTAGTGGGATAAAAATAATCACAGGAAAATTAAGGATGAATATCACAACAAAAATCTAATGCTTGTGGAATAGTCTGCTAGGTACTGTTAGAGCTCAGAAATGTATACGCTAGGGAAAAATCCTGCATTGGCTGGGAGATGGAATAGATGATTTAATAGGTCTTTCTATGAGATGTAATTTCTATAACTGGTTGATGCATACAGTTGTGTTCAGGCATTTGGACTCATTTCTTGTGTCTGGCAAACTGTTTCCTATGAAAGATCATAAATTACAATAAATAGACTTTGCAGATGATGAGCTACATGACACACCTGGAAAGAGTTTCCTGTACTGATATTCAAAACATCCATGCCAAAAGCAGAAATAACAGAGTCCCAGTCCACTACAGTGCTAAGAGGGATACATGGCAAAAACAATATTTACATTGAAAAGAATATTTCTTATTCTAACGCTTTTGCGGGAGGAAGATACTATAGCAAAACAAATGCCTGACTTGAAGATTGGTAACAAAGATATCCCCGAGATGGGGGGGATGGGAGAGAAAAGCAAGCAAGCATTTATTAAAATGTTGATGTAGATGTAATTAGATCCATTTTAAGACCAAAAGTTTTATGCAGAAACTGACAGAAGGATACACAATAATTATAGTTTGCTGACACGCTGAATAGAGTTTCCTTTTTTTATCTTCTGGTTTTAGGAAACCAAACTGTAAATAAATATGCAGCTTGACAGATTGTAATTGCGATCAGCAAGGCATCTTTTCATTTAATCAGATGGTGTTATTAAAATGGGGTTACAATTAAACATTTTATAATGTGACGTAGAACTGTATTAAAATTCACCAGCAAACAGTAATTTGCATTTGATGCTTGTGCAGCCCATTCTATTTGCAGAAATGTTATTGGCTGTGACCTTCCCCTGGTTAGGTCTCTGTTTGCTGTTCTCTTCCTGCTTTGATACATGATATTAAGCATCCACTTTCTTCACCTCACAATGAAACTTTAGATATTAGTGTTGCCTATTTATATAAAATTATTTTGACCCTTGCATTGGAATATGCTAGCTAAAAGAGAATGTTTCTACTAGAGGAAATGTAGAATTCACCTGATGAAATCACCTGATTTTTTATGTTTATCTTACAAATAGTAGGTTTCATTAACCTTAAGCTTGAAACAGATTTAATTACAAACTGACTACAAGCAAGACTAATGACATTTTTAAAAAGCATAAATAGCAGTCTGCAAATTGACTGCAGTATCTAAGGAATTAGTCCATGGAAAGATGAAATGTGGCATTGGATTTGCCATTACCTTTATCTAGATATAAGTACAAATGAAATTACTACAAGAATTCTTTGGGAATAATTTTCAGGAAGACTTTAAAATAAGGCTCTGATTCCAGATTTTTGATTTACACATACATGCCCATTATTGATCCCCATTCTCTTGATATCCTGGATTGGAGAATGAGTTTATTAAATACTATAGACAGAATGAGTCTATTGGGGATAATGTTTTGTTCCAAAATGTAGAGGAAGTAACCAGGGGGACAGCTGTTTTAGACTTTACTGTGGCAAACAGAGAGGAATTGGTAGTGAATCTGAATGTGGAAGCAATTTAGGTGAAAGTGATCATGAAAAAAATAGATTTCATGAGTCTAAGGAAAGAAAGGAGTAGCAGAATAAAGACATGGCTTGTTTAGCCTAACCAAAAGTAAGCAGAGGGGAGATATGATTATTCTCTATAAATACATCAGAAGGATAAATACCAGGGAGGGAGAGGAGTTATTTAAGTTAAGCACCAATGTGGACACAAGAACAAATGATATAAACTGGCCATCAACAAGTGTAGGTTTGAAATTAGGCGAAGGTTTCTAACCAACAGAGGAGCAAAGTTCTGGAACACTCTTCCAAGGAAAGAAATGGGGACAAAAAAAAACCAAAACCTAACTGGCTACAATACTGAGCTTGATAAGTTTCTGGAGGAGATGGTATGACAGAACTGCCTATGATGGCATGTTGCCCATTGGCAACTGCTAGTAGCAAAAATCCCCAACGGCTGGAAACGGGGCACTAAATGGGCGGGACTCTGAGTTACTACTGAGAATGCTTTCCCAGGTGTCTGCCAGGTAAGTCTTGCCCACATGCTCAGGGTCTAACTGATTTGGGGTTGGGAAGGAATTTTCCCCCGGGTCAGATTGGCAGTGACCCTATGGGATTTTCGCTTTCCTTTGCAGCATGGGCCAAGGGTCAGTAATGTAAATGGTGAATTCTCTGTAACTTGAAGTCTTTAAACCGTGATTTGAGGACTTCAGTAACTCAGTCAGAGATTAGGGGTCTATTTCAGGAGTGGGTGGCTGAGGTTCTGTGACCTGTAATGCGCAGGAGATCTGACTAGATGATCACGATGGTCCCTTCTGACCTTAAGTCTATGAGTCTACGAGACTTCAAAAAAGCAGACTTTAACACCTCAGAGAACTGATAGATAAGGTTCCATGGGGGGGGGGGAAAATAAGGGAAAAAGGAGTTCAGGAGAGGTGGCAGTTTCTTAAGGAGACAGTATTAAAGGGCACATCTGCAAAGTATCCAGATGCAAAGGAAAGATAGCAGGAATAAGAAGAGGGCAGAATGGCTCCATCAGGAGCTCTTTACCTGAAAATCGGAAAAAGAAAGTGGAAACATGGACAAATTGGTAAGGAGGAATTTAAAAGAATAGCACAATGATATAGGGACAAAACCAGAAAGACTAAGGCACAAAATGATTACATCTAGCAAAGAACATAAAAGACGAGGTTCTTTAAATACATTAGAAGTAAGAGAAAGAGTAAGGAAAGTGTAGGAAGGAAGGAAGGAGAGTTAAAAATTGATGACATCAAAAAAGCTGAGATGTTTAATGTCTACTTTGCTTCAGTCTTCAATAAAAAGATAGATGGTGACCAGATACTCAGCAGAATTAATATTAACAACAAGAGGGAAGGAATACAAGCCAACAGCAGGAAAGAACAGGTTAAAGGATATTTAGATAAGTTAGATGTATTCAAGTCAGCAGGGCTTGATGACATTAATCCTGGAGTGCTTAAGGAATTAGCTGAAGACATCTTGGAACCATAAACTCTCAAAAGTCTAGAGCTGGAGAAATCTCAGAAGTCTGGAGAAGGGTAAACATAGTACCTAGCTTTAGAAAGGGTAACAAAAAGGACCTGGGAAATTATAGACCATTCAGCCTAACTTTGAAACCTGGAAAGATACTGGAATGTATTATTAAACAATCAATTTGTAAGTACCTGGAAGATAATAAGGTTATAAGGAATAACTAGCATGGATTTGTCAAGAACAACACATGCTAAACCAACCTAATTTCCTTTTTAGACAGGGTTACTAGCCTAGTGGATGGGGGTGAGGGGGGAAGCAGTAGATGTGATGTATCTTAATTTTAGTAAGGCTTTTGACACACTCCCACATGACATTCTCATAAGCAAACTACAGAAATGTGGTCTAGATGAAATTACTCTAAAATGGGTGCACACTGGTTGAAAGACCTTACTGAAAGTATAGCTATCAGTAATTCTCTCTTTAACTGGTAGGGGGTATTTAGTGTATGGTACTGTTCAATATTTTCATTAGTGACTTGATAATGGAGTGGAGAGTATGCTTATACAATTTGCAGATGATGCCAAGATGAGAGGGGTTGCAAGCACTTTGGAAGAGAAGATTAGAATTCAAAAGGATTTTGACAAATTGAAGAAATCAACAAGAGGAAATTCAATAAAGACAAATGCCAAATACTTCACTTAGAATGGAAAAATCTAATGCACAACCACAAAATGGGGAATAACTGTCTAGGTAGCAGTAGCAGCGGTGAAAAGGATCTGGAGGTTATAGTGGATCACAAACTGAATATGAGTCAACAATGTGATACAGCTGCAAAAAAGGCAATATCATTCTGTGATGTATTAACAGGTGTGCTATATGTAAGACATGGAAAGTAATTGTCCCCACTCTATATAACACTGGTAAAAATCTCACCTGGAGTATTGTGTCCAATTCTTGGTGCCACACTTTAGGAAAGATGTGGACAAACTGGAAAGAGTCCAAAGGAGTGCAACAAAAATGATGAAAGGTTTAGAAAACCTGAGCTACGAGGAAAGGTTTAGAAAATTGAGCATGTTTAATCTTGAAGACTGACGGGGGACCTGATAAGTCTTCAAATATGTGAATGGCTGTTAGAAAGAGAACAGCGATCAATTGTTCTTCATGGCACAGAAGGTAGGGCAAGAATCAAATGGCTTAATCTGCAGCAGATTTAAGGTTAGATATTAAGAAATACTTTAAGAATAAGGGCAGTTAAGCTGTGGAACAGGTTTCCAAGGGTGGTTGAAGAATCCCCATCTTCGGAGGTTTTAAAAAATAGTTTGGAAAAAACACCTGTCAGGGATGGTCTGGGTTTATGTGGTGCTGCCACAGCACCAGCTAGTTGGACTAGATGAAATTCTCAAGGTCACTTAATTCCCTACATTTCTGTAATTCTACAATAATACTGTTCAGCATTCTGTCTTTTAAGAACATTCAAAATTAGGGCTACTCCCAGGTCTCACAGTTGGATAGTGGTGAATATGGTGAAAGTTGCCAGCTTTTGACAACATAAAGCAACAATCCAAGCCATTATATAGAAACTATATTTTATAACCTAGTCACTCACAGAGAGGTAGCCTACACTAATGGAATGGTGTATAGGAAATGATTGGATTGCAAATTATATCTATGATGATGCAGCAGAGTTCATTGATCAAAAAACTTCTGTCTCCATATCTTCTGGGATTTTTTTTTCCAATGCACATTTTTATGAGAAGGATAGTTAGTTTGGGAGGAGGCAAGATTTTTAGGGGAGAGGCTTATCACTTTGCAATTAGAAAAAAAAACGACTGCTAGATTTATACAACACTCTTGCTTTTTGACACTGAGTTATCTTGTAATATCCTCCATAAACAAGAAGAAGGGGGAAAAAGAATAAGGAGGAAAGGGGGGAAGGAAGAAGAGAATGATGCTTGGTGTTGATGGAGAGTAGGTGCCTTGTGAATACTGCAAAAAAAACCCAAAACCTGTTTGATTTGACATTTTTAATACATTTGTTTCTGCTTTGTAGTATCTCTCGGCCTCAGAAAAGTTCCTTGGCTCCACCGTCCTCTCATGTAACTGCAACATCTTTCTTTTAACCTTCACTATCAACCAAGTACAACCATTACCTCAAGTTTCTCTCTTCCAGCTCCACACTCTGCTCCCATCGTTCTGTTGTCTTCGTCCCGTTGGAGTTGTGCAACTTTTTCCTCCTCTTCATGTATATGATCTTTTTTTGTTTTTTCTGTGAGAAAGACATCTTTTTAAAGGTAGTTCAGAGAAAGAGGTTTTCAACATCACATAATGTGAACGGTAGTCATATAGCATCATTTTTTTCAAAGTATTTAGAAATATGGCACACGTGGTGATGTAGACAAAAGTAGACTACAAATAGATGCGGAGTACATACCATAGAAAAATAACAAGGGGGCCATATTCTTTTCTCCCGTGTAACTAAAAGCAGAAATTGTCCCAAAGTTTTCAATTTCAACCAGATAGTAAAAATAATTTCAAAAGCACATGGGAAAAGGACTAGGTAGGACAGTAAAGCAGAAGAAAAAAACAGGTTTATATTTGTAATATGGCTGTGGATTACGTTAATGTCCCACAAGAAATGAGTTTAGCAGTCTCAGTTTGGACACCAGTGAACAATGTATAATTACTATCCATGTAGGTCTTTTCTAAGCTAACATTCAACGAGTGAATTGCTTTTTTTGTAAAATGTGATGCCTCAGGATCAATTGGAGGTTATCGGCATCTGGCAAGGAAGGGCTGTAAATGGTTGAGTAAGAAAGTTCTTAGATAATTGTTGGTTCCTTAGCATTTACAGAAACATGCCCAGACATGATAAAGAGAAACCTGAAGTTAAAAGGTACATACAGATTAATGTAAAAGGTTACTCTCCAAGGTTAATATAGCTATTCTAAAAGAAATATAAGAGAGACCTGCATACATTGTTTGAAACAATAAATACTATTAAGGATCATGAAAATATAGCATCTGATTCGCCTCTCCCACCTGTATAACTCCATTGACTTCAAGAGAGCTACGCCTGGTTTGCAGGGAGGGTGAGTGGGAGGAGAATCAGGATCATAAAGTGCCAGCTAACAAACACATCTCAGGGTTTTATACTGCCACTAATCACTATAGTATGAGAAGTTTATCTTAACTCTTGTTGTCTCTCTTATTTATTTGCAAAATAAGAGCCTAATTATGAAACCCTTACTCCTCTTGGTGATCCCACTGGTTCACATGAGTAAGTGCTTATCAAGGTGTGCAAGGGCCCTAAACAATGAGGTGAGAGGTGTACAGTATACTAACTATCCATATTTAGTCAAAAAATGTACATATTTTAATAATACATATCAATGTGCTTCACCTAGCTTTCCTGTATCTGTCTTTGAAGCTGGCATGTTTTTTTAAGAAATAGCAGTTATATTGAGTATATTTTATCCACTGTTGTGTTTTTGCATTTTAAATTGTGTATACCCTATATTCATATACCACTATGATCAAGCTCAAGTCTGTTTGATTACTTTCAATTTCTGCTGTAGAATTTTGTCATTCTTACTGGAAATTTCAAGACATTTTACTCTAGACCTATTTTTCTCTTTTTTCCCTTTAGATTTATTTACTACCTTTAGAAGTAGAAAAGTCCAATTTCAATCATGTTTGAAATAACTCATTTTAGACAAGTACGTGCTGCTCTGCTTACAAAACATATATGAGTCGAATATGCAATTACCACAACTCAGTTTCCTGCCACAGAAACATTTCAGCATTATAGCATTACAGAAATAGAATGACATGCATAATGAAAGATTTCAAGATTCACCCAAGGCATTTATTCTCTTCACCTTAATGTTCTCAGCAGTAGCAGAGTATCCATTAAAAGGTACTATGAATTATGGTTGCCTAGCAACTGGAAGGAGCTTGTAACAGCACCAAAGAATGAAATGGCTGGTTGATAAAATGAATTTTCTCTGAGCATTAGCCTGTTGAAACTGCCTTTTCTTGTGGAACATAAAGTGCATTTATTTGTCTCATGCATTTTTTATTAGAAAATTATTTGAGTTGCAGGGACTTGAATCGTTTTGCTACAGGAGATATTTGATTTTAATGTGTTGTACTAAAATAAGTAATAAAAAGATTTTCTTCAAAGTAAAGACACCAAACAATCCTAGGTAGCTCCTTTTGAAGTCAGAAATAAAATCTTATATAAGGTACATCATTACTGATTTCTAATTAAGAGTGAAATTAGATAGCAGTTAATGTAAATTTTGTGTTTGAAAAAAGTTTAAGCACAACATGGTAGCCAATATGAGGGTGAGTGAAAAAAGGAAAAACATGGACTTGTTTTGTAGATTCAACACAAGAAAAACTGATTTACATTCCCCCTTTCCATATAATGTAGTAAATTAGTCTCAAGTGAAGGTCAAAAGTCCGTGTACATCTATATCTAATGCTCATTGGCTTCTGTTTATCTTTATTCTCAAAACATGTTCATCACAGGTTTCCATTCAACACTGGAGAAAGATGTATATTTCACTGACTTCTCTGAGGCTTTCTTTCAATGGCAGCTACTAAATTCTGGTGCATACAATATTGATTTATCAGATGTTTTGGATTAAGAACTGTATTCAGTCTGTATAAATAGATGGTGTCAGATGCTGCTAAGTATACATTTTTAGATTGTAACGTTTTGTAAATATTTCTGTTATCTGTAGTTAATTAAATTTTACTTTGTACAGCTCATACCATGATATAATAGACAAAAATGTTGAAGTATGTAGCATTGAATCAGAAGCTTTCATGCTTAATAAGACATTATTTTTCAGATTTTAGTAATTTAATTCAAATTAATTTGTAGTCTCTTTCCAACCTAACTGGCTAAATGACAAATATATTTATTTTAATTTTTGTTTATGATTAAATTCTCCTCACTTTACTCACACAAATAGTCCAATTGACTTCCACGGGAATATTTGTGTCAGTAAAACCCATAATCTTGCTCCCATATAGTGAATATAGAGATCATAATAATCTGTTGATGTCATCATATTTATTTGTGACTGGGAATGAATCTACAATCCTCAGTGCAACTCCAGGGTCTGATCTTGAAATCATTACTGAAGCCAATAAGATATTTGAGTGAATGGCAGTAGATTAGAAGAAGGGTCACTTAGGCCTGGTCTACACTGGGGGGATCAATTTAAGTTACGCACCTTCAGCTACGTGAATAATGTAGCTGAAGTTGACGTACTTAGATCTACTTCCCGTGGTGTCTTCACTGCGGTAAGTCAATGGCTGACGCTCCCCCTTTGACTCCACCTATGCCTCTCACCCTGGTGGAGTACTGGAGTCAACAGGAGAGTGCTCGGCGGTCGATTTATTGCGTCTAGACTAGACACGATAAATCAACCCCCGCTGGATCAATTGCTGCCCATTGATCCAGCCGGTAATGTAGACAAGCCCTTATATAGATGAGTGGAAAAGTGACTATCAAATTCTTGACTGGAACTGAGTGAGAGTGTGAATCAAGAAAAGAGGATGAGATAAGACTCATATTTAGATGCTGATTATCTGACAAAAAAAGTCAAATACAGATATGCTTATCTACTACTATCAATAAAAAAAGTTCCTCTTCTATCTTGGTGGGTCCTGCGCTTATTGGCGGATTTTCTTGCCTCAGAGATTCACCATGTGGGTTGGGGAACAGCCCACAGACCTTCCCCTCCGGAAGAACCCACAGTCCAGGTCAATTGGGAGGTTTGTCCGCCCTCTACTCCGGGTTCCAGCCCAGGGCCCTGTAGACTGCAGCTGTCTATAGTGCCTCCTGTAACAACTCCATAACAGCTACAACTCCCTGGGCTACTTCCCCATGGCCTCCTCCAAACACCTTCCTCCTGGTGTCTGATAACGCTTGTGCTCCTCAGTCCTCCAGCAGCTCACTCTCACTCAGCTCCTTGCACCTCTTGCTCCCAGCTCCTCACACTCACCCCACAAACTGAAGTGAGCTCCTTTTTAAAACCCAGGTGCCCTGATTAGCCTGCCTTAATTGATTCCAGCAGCTTCTTCTTAATTGGCTCCATGTGTCCTAATTAGCCTGCCTGCCTTAACTGGTTCTAGCAGGTTCCTGATTACTCTAGTGCAGCCCCTGCTCTGGTCACTCAGGGAACAGAAAACTACTCATCCAGTGACCAGTATATTTGCCCTCTTCTAGACTCCTGTACCCCACTGGTCTGGGTCTCTCACAGTAGATATGAGACAAATAGGTTTTAGTTAACTTGACAACGCTGCAAAACTTTCATGGAACATTTTTTTCTTTGAACAAAATGTATTAACAGCTGCATAACGATAGCTCACAGTAACCTATTTGGAGTAAAATATAATTCTATACAAGTAAAGATAAACAACAAACTAAATTAAAAAAGCCCAATCATTAAGTGGTGTGTCTTGCCTCTTTAAAGGTGTATGTTGATAATCAAACATTAAAACAGTGAAACACTGCTCATCTTCTACAACGGTGCAAATTGAAATTCCAGCGAGAGCTTGACTGATTTGTTTAACAATGAATTTAATACAGCACAATCCCACTTGAACATAAAGCTATTACACTCACAATAATCCTGTATAGCTGTTGGGAGATCCAAATTAAACTCTCACTGATATTTGCTTAAATCTCATCAATTGCACAGATTTAGAACGTACTGAAGGTGCATGTTTACTGTGATCTTACTGTCTAATAGGTTTCTAATCATTCAAAAAGGTGAGTGAAAATACACATTTTCCCCTCAAACGATCCACATACTGTGTATTTTATTGCTCCATTCTAATTTAATACCCTATTGTTTATTAACTTTCTGGTGTCAACATGACAAAACTGTACTGAATACAGACTAAATGTTCCATTTAAATAGATAAATTATTATGTTATTAGTATGAAGGTGTTATGAGGAGATTATTCAGTTGAATCCCGTGGATTAGTAATGCTACTTCACAAAGAAGTTTTTTCACATTCATTTACTATGTTTCATTGTTTCTGCACCTATAGTAGAAAAAATGTTTGTTTCTTTTCTTTATTAGGTTCTAATGACTTATTAACTATAACATAATGTATTACTTTCAGTGTTTTGTTACGCTGTTCAATCTCATCTGGAAAGGCATAATTTATAGAATATGGTTTTGTATGAAAAAATTGAAGTTTACCACACTTGAAATTCATAATAGTTTTATAAAATAGAGGATAATGTATCTCATCTTATTTGTAAGTATTCAGTAATTAGGACTAGTTGAGGTGACATATTCATTCTTTCTGGATGGAAGTGTAGGTGGAAGTTTAAATTTGATTAATCAACATCTTCCCCACAAGAATCAGTGCAACTGTTGACTTAAAAGGAAAAAAGTGTGTTTATAAAAAAGTAATCAACTGAATAACTTTTGGAAGCCAGAAATCTTGTCAGTTTTTAATAGTGATTATTTAAAAATAATCTTAGTTAACATCCATGATGCGATCTTTCTATTGTTAGGCTGATCTAATAAAAAAAAATGTGCATACACCCACCTAGAACTAATCACTCTTCATGCTTTGTAGAAAAAGGGTATAGTTCTAGATTGGAAATTCTTTATTTGTGGTTAGATTCTATTGGTAAGGAATTAGATTTATTAATTTATGACAATCCTTTAGTGGCAATTTACAGTGATGTCAACTGGAGAACATGGAGTCAGTCCTGTCCACATCTTTGCAGCGCTGGGCAGCACTGAATCAAGCATTCACTTCCCGTTACAAAGCCCCATGCTATTAAGCAGTGAGCAGAATTAAACCAATGAGGGCTTATTTTATATCATGTCCACACATACATAGCCATGAAGAGTGAATTAGAGTATGAATATAAATGAGAACCTGGCTGCAGCTTCTTCAACAGAATTGCTGCTCTGCTTGGGCTATAGCAGTTTTCAGGGGGAAAGAATGTGACATAAGTCAGAGGCATGTCTAAGGCATGTAATGAAAATGGGATACAACCTGTCCAGACACACTAACAAAACAGTAACATTACTCTGATGTGGATCTGTCAAACCCAGAGCATGTTGTATGAGACCCCTCTATTCTGTACAGTTGCTACAATAAATAGACCTCCTCAGAAGCATAGTCAGTAGTAAGATGCTTATTTACATGTGCTTTTGTACATCTTTCAGTTAACCCACATGCAATACCTAGTGCTCTGAGATATTACATGGATTTGAGGCTCTCTCTGGGGGACACTTATCCATATGTAGGTTTTTTTTCCCCATAAGTGACAGTTATGGGTAATAATCTGTATCCAATGAGTAATTTAAATATAGTTGAACACGTTATGAGTAAACATGTTTTTCACCTTGTTGATTTGTTTCACAAGACCAAAATGTTAGAAATCTTCTGAGAATAATGTAAGGGATTTTCACTCTTTTGTGGCATGTAGACTACCTGTCAGTGGAGTGAAAGGCATATCTGACTTTGGTATTTCTACTGCAGCCGGTTGGGCATGGCACAACCAAGAAAGCCATCTTGTGATAGTCCTTTCGCTTTACTGAGACATGCCATGAAATGCTGTAACTGTAACCATAAAATGTTGTGATATACTACTGTTGGCCAGGCAGGGAATGTTGCTGGGTAATATTGAATGCATTATAACAACCATTAATTGGAGATGAGAAACGCATGGAGATTTTTATGCAACACTGTATTTCTTGTACAAACATATGTTGGTTAAGCTGCTTGAACCCCTCTAATTTCAGCCAAAGATTATTTTTTTCTGTTAAGATACTCTCAAGTATACTTTCTGTCTATGCCAAGTTCTTTAAAGAATTGCCTATGATGGATTGAGCAGCCAGAATGAGACATATGGTAGATAAAAATGTGTAAATAAAGATCCATACATGGTTGAAGGTGTGGGTTAAACACTGAACATAATGGCCAGAAGCACAGATATGGAACCCTGCCCATGTCAAGATTTGAACAGCTTATCTGCCAAAACAGAAATAAAGTAGCTGTACATTGCATAAGCTTAATGTTTCTTTACGTTTCAAGGAACTTTCTAGTTTTGAAAAAGAGCTGGTGCTTTGGCAGTCAAATCAGGGGATTTTCATGCATGCATCTGGTCACAACTATGTAGAATAGAGAATATTTGAACACAGACAAATATGAATTTATAAATTTACTGATAATGAAAATTGAATTCTGTCTCCAGATATATATGAAAGTCAATTGGAGTCAAATGCACACATCTGAGAGTAGGATTTGGTTCTTTGAATGCTAGCAGAGAAATATTTTTCTTGTGTTTTGATAATTAGAGGTAGGCAAAATTAGTGAAAAGTATCTATTAATAATTAGTGGGGCATTGTTTCCTTGCATGGCTTCCTACCCCTGAAATTTCAAGTTTTTAAGTATGTAAAATCCAAAGAGCTACTTTTATTTGAAAATTCACACTTGTGCATTTTCTGTATGTAGGGGTGTGACATATCAGGGTACAATCCAGACTAATTGGTACCTGTGTCACCCCTGCCCTGTAACCTAGGGTGCCCTTTACAATGCCTTGCTGTTATAGCCTCTGCTCACAGCCTCCAGCATGTAAGTCACTCCCAGCTATGTCTGTGTGTGCTGCCAGCCACACATTGGCTCTTACCAGCCTTGGTAACTACAGGGTGACCACAATACACCCCTTGTCCCTGATCTTCTCCCAGAAAAGTGTGTCCTGTATTGCCCAGCCCTCTCTTGGACAGTACAAATGTATTGAGTCTGTTATTCCTTTAAGGGAATAACAGGCACACAATGGAGTTACTCAGACTCTTCCACTTGAACACACTGGATTAGATAAAACAGTAAAATAAGTTTATTAGCTACACAGAGATAGATTTTAAGGAAGAACAAGCTTAAGTGACAAGATGTCCCAATTTTATAAGCACAGTCCCGATATTCAGGGGTCTGTCTTATATAGATGCCTATTATCCTCCAACCGCATCCCAATTTTTCATACTTCCTATCTGGTCACCCTAGGACAAGCAATGAAGCATAAAAGTCAGAAATGGTTACAAGAAAAATAAAGATAAAATGCTTATTGGTGCCTAACTTAACAAACTATATTGGATTCAAAGCAAAGTTCGCTCAGCATGTGCTTACAGCAGTCTTACTGACCAATTTTGTAAAATCTTGGGGAAAATTCCTTTTTATGCAGCTAAAGAAAATCAGTAACCAAATAGCCAATGTAGTCTTGTTCAACCACAAGATGAATAGAATAGTCTATGATAAAAATCAACAAATTACATTCCTACTCCTATTCTTGAATTAAGTCAGGTCTTAGAAACAAAAACCCCTCTTTAGGTCAGGACTCCTCCCGGAGAGTCCAACAACAGCTTAATATCCTCATCTGTCTAGGGTCTTATGTGTGCCTCATCGCAATAGTATTTGTGCCTCTGTGTCCCTATCTCATATGATAGGAATGATATTTATCTAGCTTACTGGGGTGTTATAAAGCATAAATAACAGTGTAAGGTGCCATGAAATTGTAGAGTATTATTGAGGTCAATCAGGTGACAGAGTTAAAAATACAGCATATGGAAATGTTGTCTGTACTGCCTTACTCTGTAACGTGCATGCACTGCTGTGTTTTCTGTTTACTGCTCTACCATCTGGTAACACCTTTCATGTTGCACAATGAACACACCTAACCTCTGCACTTTCTGCACCTTTGACTTGTTCTTTTGTCTTAGATATCAGAAGCTATGTTGCCTCTGTGTTCTTGCTCATTGTGGCTTTGTGTGAAAAAAATATTTTTATTTTTGTCTCTTAAAATAAAATAAAAACATAAACAATATGATAAAAGAAGCTTATATATTTGTGTCAGTCTCTGCCTCCCAGATTTTAATTAAGAGTGTCTTGTCCTCATTCATTGCCAGATTTTCTCCAGCATACATTCAGATATATCTCTTTTATTGCCTACTCACTGGAGGTCCATATTCCAGTTGGAGGAGGTGGTGTTATGCACAATTGTTGGATTAGCAAAATTGCTATCCCTTCATAATGAAGAATGTTACTGTAAAGGCAGAATATAAAGGGCCAGACCTTCAGGATTATCTTTCAGTAGCTATTGTGGTTCTGAAGAATGTGACTTTAAAACATTCTCTGGTATCAGTAGGGCACTGGAACAGTGCAAGGGAGCTGGAGAAGTGTCTAGGATCTGTTTATTGTTTTCTCTGTTTCCAGGTTTCAGCAAACTGAGGCGATTTTTAATGAAATGCCCTGTCCAAATGGTTTCCCTTAGTTAAGTTTTTTTTTCCTGGTAACTTGGTGTTTTGTTTTGTTTTCATTAGTCTTTGTTTTCTTCTTGTTTCTACACTACTGTTGTTCTCTTTGGAGTATTCTCCCATATTTCAGAAACGTGTCATGAGAGAACAACATAGAGCATTGTTTTGGTTTATACAAGAGGTTCCATGCTATGTGCTTCCTGAGCCAGGAAATAAGACCTGTACCTCTTTGCTTCTCCCTTGGTGTAACCAGGGGCTTTTAGGACCTAATTCTGCTGCTGATGGAAGTCTATAGGAAACTTCCATTGACTTAATTAAGAGGAGGAGCAAGTCTTTAATGTTTATTTTTGATGATTTGATAATTTGTCTACTTTTTATCATAGACTCTTCTACTCAGCTTGTAGTTGAACAAGACTACATTGGCTATTTGGTTATTGATTTTCTTTTGCTGCATAAGAGTGAATTTTCCCAAGATTTTACAAATCACCTCTGCTCTGACCCCTGTATGCCTGGAGCAGTGTAAAGGCATCCTAAAAGCCCCAGATCTGACTGAGGGAGGATTACTCCATGCCGGAACTGAGGAATACTACCATAGGCTGTCATTCCAGGACCCCTTCACAAGCGCTGGCGTAGGGGGTGACAGGAGTGGGGCTTGAGGTGGTAGGGGCATGTCAGGAGTGTAGCCACAGCACACACTGTGGCGGAGATCCTGGGTGCTGCTGCCCACCAGGGATAAGCTGCCTTAACTTAGCCCCTCAGGGCTGTTTAAATTACATCTGGGGCCACTCCAGTCCTGGAGTAGCTCAGTATCAGGAGGTCACAAAGGTGACTTAAAGCCACTTTAGTCTCCTCTTCCTGAGCCATTAGTTCTGTTCTGTGCCTCTTTGGGCACCTATTCTCTGAGTTGAAATTTCCATTAGAATCCTGCCACTGGTCTCTATTAGTTTCTACTGGTTTCTTGTCTATCCGGACAATCAATAATTCTTTTAAGTCTTTAAGTCTATGGGTAGAATTGCAGTATAGGTCTGTCGCATCTTACGCTGGGGTAACGTTCCGCAGTCAGTGCGTAAAGTGAAAATCACGTATAGTCAAAATTACATTGAGTGTAATGGTGGGCGGAATCGCCCGCACTACAGGTACAGTATTAAAATTGTTATTTTTCTCTTTTTTTTGGTTTTTGTTTTGTTTTTGCCGACCGTGTAAAGCTGCAATCGTGCATGTTAAATGCGCGTAAGATGCGACAGACCTGTAGTACAGGGCATTAGTTTCTTTGTTCCAGAAACTTTGTTGATAACTGGAACCAACAGGAATCAGTTGAACGTTTTCAGCTGGAATTTCTAGTAGGGGGTTTTGTCATTTTTGAGCTTTTTTAAATATTTCTGGTTCTACTTGAGGGTTTTTTCTGAGGTCTGTGGTAGTTGCTTGATTTCCAAGATTGCAACTAATCTGTCTATTGATACTCAAGTGTTGGTTTATTTATTTTGCATAATTCACCCTGTGCAGGATGTGACAAAACTCCATAACAAGCTTGTCAATACTATCATCTTAAAAATAGTCACATTACAATATATTAAGGTTAAATAAATTCTCGTCTCTGATCTTCACTGCACACTTTCTTGGGGCCAAATTTTCAGTGGGACTTAATTCTATCCTTATTCCGGTAGGGGGAAAATCCTATATTTGTGCCTGAAATCTTCATTTTATGCAAATTGAAGTTTTAAATGTGCAGTTAAGAAAATTTGCTCAAAATGTGGCCATTGCTGTCCATTCTTCCCTCTCTAGTCACATAACCTTAATCTTGTTCACTGGGTGTTTCTTGCAAATACAGAAAGGAGAATAGCCTTTTTAAAAGTTTCCTATGCGGACCTATGTAGAGAATTTAGTTTATAACATTAGTACATACTAAGGACCAGATTTTTCAAATGGCTATGATTTTTAAAGAGCCCTGTCCCCTGTTTGCAGACACCCTCATTTCCAGAGCACTCGTATTTCTAATATGCACCCCAGATTAGTTAGGTAGCATCATAAGTATTCCAGTTTCTGCCTGCAGGCACAAATTAAGCTTGTAAGCATGCAGACTTGGCCTTTTGAAAATCTGGTCCTAAATTCTATGTGGCTTTATACAATACATACTTCTAATTCAATTACACTGAGAGGATAACAAGTTATTGTGTTGTCTTCTGTGCGGTTCAGAGTAACTCTTATCATGTATTTCCAGAAGACATTATTTTATTTTATTCCAGGCATTACAGACAAGCCTTTAATGTACTTAATCTTGAAGGGCTCCTTATGTAAGAGTTACTTGCTCAAGTAAGGACTACTCCTATGGGTAAAGACTAATCACTTGGGGCTCGTTTGTGCCATTTAGGCACAGCCCCATGTTGGAGGAGGGGTGTGTGGAATAGTGCAGAGCTGCACTGTTCCAGAGGGAAAGCCAGGTGACAGTCTACAGAATGCTTCCCAGGGTTTTCTGACGCAAATGGGAAATACACACATTGCTACAGTCCCTTAACAGCTACACACACGTGCACACACATTGGTTTTACTGGGCAGCACCTGCAGTGAGAGGATGGCAGAGCCCTGGCTTCACCTTTTCTCTACCTTCTCCCCCTCCCCGCCCCTGAAGTCCCTTTGGGGCATCCCCCTGGTAGCAGTGAGGGAGCGATCCCTGAGCCCAGGGGCTGTAATTCTGCCTTGCTATGTATGAGAGAGGCCCTTACTCACTTCTTGCACATAGTGCTCCCATGGGAGGGCCAGTCAGAATGTGAATCAAGATTGTAGTATCCGGTCTATTATTAATTCTATTAACATGACCCTCTTGTTAATTAGATCACTAATGTTCTTCTAGACCGGGACCGGGTTTGGATGTCTTTGTGCAGCTTCTTAGCACAATGAGGCCCTGATCCTGACTGGGACTCTTGAGTACTATCATAATAATTAACACTGTATACAATGGGCCTGATTGTACTCCCATTGATCTTAATGGGAGTTTTGCCCAATATTATGAAATAACCCATATGGTAAAAAAGATATGCATTAATTAAAAATGCAAACAGATTCTCTTAGCATATGAAATTGAAATATGTTCTTACAACTAAATACTAGTAGGTCTGAGTTGTAGTTAAGCTACTTAAACAGTGATTATCACTGCTGCTTGCAATAATATATCAATAGATTTGCATAGCAAGAGCATTTCAAGCACCAACATTTTGGCCCATATACATCTTGTGATATCATTACTAATCTTAAGGCTTAGTGTTAGATACTTGACAGGCTACTTATGCTTTACATTAAACTTTTATTACACAGACACACTTAGGGAGTAACCATAGTTACGCATGCAGTATACTTCTTTTGGTTAAACCAAACACAAATATAATCATCGGAGGTCAGCACTGGCACTTTACGGAGTAAGAATTTGCTGCCAACAAGGTATGTAGCTAGAGAGTCAATGTAAAATTCGCTTACCCTTTTACAAAGATTGGAACTTACTATTAAAATAAATTATTACAGGAATTTGTTTTATTTTTGTCTTTGTAATAGGATTACTTTGAGTCATAACCATTTTGGTTCGAAGACCTGAAAAAAAAATCCTCTTTAGTACTAGCCGAATCATCTTAGTGGAGTGGTTTGACAGTCCATTCTAATGCGTTTTAACCAACTTATAAATCATTTTGTGGAGGCTAATGATTTATTACTGCTGTAATGAACTTCAGAGGCATCAATACATTAGTATCCACTTTGAAAAAAAGCCGTTGTCAAATCCTATAGGAATGATGATCAGTTTACTATTGTTATTAATGACCCCGATCAGCTCTTTGGATCTATGAATAACCCTGTTAAATGACAGAGGTCTTCCATTTGAGCAAAAATCAATGCATATGTAAAATAAAAGTATTTGGCTTTCCAAGCCCTTTGTCAATGCCTGTGTTTCTGTTGTCCACAGAGATTCAAAATTATTTTCAATTCACCTGAATCGGGAATATTTAGTAATTGAAATGCTTGCAAACATTTTGAATTAATAATTTATCAATTTGTCCGTCTTAAAGTATAGCACTTATCACTCTGCTATATAAGCGCTTCCCAGGTGAACTAAATAACATGGTGAGGTCCTTAATGGAATTCATATTGTTTTCTTCTTTTCTCTTCTTCCTGGTGAAAGGAGGCCTTGCTGGGGAAATATATATTTTATGGGCTATATTGTTATACAATTGCCCATTCTTATGTTATTCGGTTATGCTATTTTCTTTCTTTTTCTTTCTTCCTTTCTTTTTGAAATCAAAAACAGACCTCATTGACTTGACTAAAATAGTAATTATCATGTTAGGTTTTTTCCAATGTTCAGAGATGTCAGACATTTGACTTGCGAGGCTTTTAAATCTGACCTTATTGCTTCTTCCCATTCATTAAATAGCAACCTTTGCTCTCCTGTCATAAAAGATAAATGAAGAGTCACACAATCTTTGTTTAAGAAAAGATTTATTGTTTACATTTATGTAGATTAAGTAGAAATATACCAATTATCTATCATGTCAATCATGTTTTCTTGGTGCTTTAAATTAGTTGCCTTATTCTCATAATTACCATTTTTGAATCTTCCTAATAATTTCAAAGATTAAAAAGAAATGAGCATTTTAAAAAGTAGTACTACACCGTACGACATAACCAGAACGATGTTTTCAGGTTCACATCCAAGATTTAATTATGCAAAATCCTTTTTGTTTATTTTCAAAATTGTTTGTAAACTTGTATCTTTCATGGAGAAGTAGTAATGCAGTGTAAGAATGCTATCTCTGGAAACAATTGAAAGCCTTTGTGCTACCTCTGAGGCTCGCAAAATAACATTTGTAAGGTATACAATTTAAAAACAACATAAATGTTGAACAAAAACAAGTTGCTGAAGCCTAACATTTTGGTCTGAAGTCCCCTGAAGGAGATGATGGTTGGCAAGCAACTGCAAATCAAAATGTTGGCATTAGGAGAACTTATAAATTGGGGGGGGGGGGCTTAATTTTTAACTAGAAGGATGTGGTTTGTAATTGCTTGTATAATGCTAGATTATGACTAACCCTGTAGAGGGTCATAAGGAGGAGAGGAGGCAAAAGGACCTGGTGCAATTGTGCAGAGTCTAGCCCACGTCCCTTGAGCTTTCTGAAAACAAAGACTGTGTGAGACTGATGGCCTCCGAAAATGTGTCGGGGAGAGGTATGGGTCCATCCTTTGTATAGCAGCCGGGAAAGCACACCCAGCACCCTCTCAGAGTGCAGCAGGAACCACTCTAGTTTGCACTCTCCTCCCACTGCTGCTGGTAGCATTGTGCCTAACTCAGGCACATTTACTTCCAAAACCTCACACTGGTGCATTGCACTGTCACAGCCCACTTCTACCATGACCTGTGGTTAATTACTTTGTCTTCTCAGTCTCCAAGGTAACCAAAATTTTGTTTCATTTTTGGCTTCCAAGGTATGCAGGTAATGTGTTGGCCTGAAACAAGTGAAGAACATAATATTCTAAGGAGGAAAGAAAAAAACCCAGCTTTGGAATTAAAGGAGGATAGGAATAGTCACACCTTCCAAGTAAAAGGAGTTCTAGGTTAGGGACCAGCAGAAAAAGCCTGCAGAGAAAAGCATGAGACTTCATTTTCAGAATGTCTGAACATCCAAGACTACAATTTAAATCAAGGGTTTTTCCCTCTCCCTCTAACATAGTATTTCCATTCCTGAAATATACTGAGTATTGTATTTGAAAGGCAACTTTACTTTTAAATAACCCTTTTAAAAATCTGTATGGAAGTTTAAATTGGAGACAAGTTTATCTTGATATCAGATGGCACACAAAATTCACACGGTTTTTGATCATGACTCTTCCACTGCTCCAGAGCCATGGTTCATTAAAACCTACATCAGCTCAAATCCATCATGCATATGAAGTGGCAAGATAACGTAACCAACTTCAAGGTACTGAAAAGTGAAAAAATATCCAAGGCCTTGGGAGCAAAAGCATAGTTCAGCTCCTTGATCAATATGTAGTTCAACAAGGCTATACTTGAGTGTGTTGTGTTGTGTAGAATGAGATCAAACTTGGCAAATGTTCACAAGTTAGTTAGCCAGAGCTACTGTTTCAAGACTGTTGTGAAAACAACCTGCAGCTGTGCAGCATATGAAATATTTCTGGTAGATCAGGAGCAACATACAGTATTGTGATATGGAGAGGGCAACTTAGGCAGCACGTCTGCGACTCAATCTAGAATAGCTCATGCAGCTTATTCATGTGAAGACGCTGCTATTTTCAGGAGGCTCAGTTGAACAGCACATTATGTGCTGGTCTATGTAAATTAAACAACTCTGCCTTGCTTATTGTAGAAATCAAGAGACTGGTTTTGATGTCATTTGAATTGATTTTACATTGGTGTTACTCTTAGTGTCAGTTTTATCAGAATTGTACCCCATAAGACTAAACATGCCCCATTAAGAGCTACAGAGATTGATAATATATGGTACCTATTGCACATACTGGGTTCACCATTAAAGTAAATTTGTCACAGGGATTATATATTCCCTTCACTTAAAACCGGACATATTTGAGGTATCTAATATATTTTCATATGATCTGTTGATAAATATGCACTTTTTATCAATGGCCACTGTAATTTGATTGCACTGACTCTTGAAAATTAGATTAATAGATTCTAGGACTGGAAGGGACCTTGAGAGGTCATCGAGTCCAGTCCCCTGCCCGCATGGCAGGACCAAATACTGTCTAGACCATCCCTGACAGACATTTATCTAACCTACTCTTAAATATCTCCAGAGATTGAGATTCCACAACCTCCCTAGGCAATTTATTCCAGTGTTTAACCACCCTGACAGTTAGGAACTTTTTCCTAATGTCCAACCTAGACCTCCCTTGCTGCAGTTTAAGTCCATTGCTTCTTGTTCTATCCTTAGAGGCTAAGGTGAACAAGTTTTCTCCCTCCTCCTTATGACACCCTTTTAGACACCTGAAAACTGCTATCATGTCCCCTCTCAGTCTTCTCTTTTCCAAACTGAACAAACCCAATTCCTTCAGCCTTCCTTCATAGGTCATGTTCTCAAGACCTTTAATCATTCTTGTTGCTCTTCTCTGGACCCTTTCCAATTTCTCCACATCTTTCTTGAAATGCAGTGCCTTTGTCACTCTTTGTCACATAAAATGTCACTCTTTTTTGTTTCTCATAGAAAATGGTGTATAGGAGCTTTTTTGTTACAAGCTTTCATGTATAAGGACTAAGGTTGCCAGGTGTCCGGTTTTCGACTGGGAACACCCGGTTGAAAAGGGACCCTGGCACCTCCAATCAGCACCGCCAACTGGGCCATTAAAAGTCTGGTCGGCGGTTCTGCAGGGCTAAGGCAGGCTAGTCCCTACCTGTCCTGGCACCGCACTATGCCCTGGAAGCCACCAGCAGGCTCCAGCTCCTAGGCAGGTGTAAGGGGGACGCTACAGGGCTCCACGCACTGTCCCTGTCCCGAGCACAGGCTCCACACTCCTGAAAAGTATGGGCCTGATCCAAATCCCACTAAAGCCAATAGAAATACTCTTACTGCTTTTGTTGGTTTTTGAATGAGAGGCTATATGCTAAGAGATATCATGGGTGACTCTAGAAAGCTATTCTTAAGGCAGATGCACGTGAATTCATCTTCATGCATATTCTGATTGGTTTTGTATGTTTTCTTTCTGTTGGACATTTTAAAATAAAAAAGTTGGTTTGTGGGTTTGTCAAAGAAACAGTAACATGAAGCCTATTACTAAAACCATTGCCAGTAAAAGCAGCATTTTCTTCCACATCAGTAAGAATGCTTTTAGTCTCAGACTCATTGGTTGGTACCAGTCACATTAGCTCAGTCAGATAACACTCGAAAGATTGTCAGAATTGGTAGTTATTTAGTAAGTGTAGAAATTGTAAATAACTCTCCAGTAGAGTGTTGCTTCTGATTAATAAAAATTTGGATCTAGCCAAAAAAGTTGTTTGGTGATTCTGTGTGTTTTAGTATCCTGCAATGCTTTGTATTTACTTTAGATTACCAATAGACAACCATTAATTTTCCGTGAATCAGAAAAAATGTGAATATCACCTTGAAAACTTTTTTTCCGTTCCCCTTCTGACACCTGATTATTTCGCCTGATGAAAATTCAGTCCATGCCCATGCCCATAGAATCATTGAATATCAGGGTTGGAAGGGACCTCAGGAGGTCATCTGGTCCAATCCCCTGCTCAAAGCAGGACCAGTACCCAACTAAATCATCCCAGCCAGGGCTTTGTCAAGCCTGACATTAAAAACCTCTAAGGAGGGAGATTCCACCACCTCCCTAGGTAACCCGTTCCAGTGCTTCACCTCCCTCCTAGTGAAAATGTTTTTCCTAATATCCAACCTAAACCTCCCCCACTGCAACTTGAGACCATTGCTCCTTGTTCTGTCATCTGGTACCACTGAGAAAAGTCTAGATCCATCCTCTTCAGAACCCCCTTTCAGGTAGTTGAAAGCAGCTATCAAATCCCTCCTCATTCTTCTCTTCTGCAGACTAAACAATCCCAGTTCCCTCAGCCTCTCCTCATAAGTCATGTGCTCCAGCCCCCTAATCATTTTTGTTGCCCTCCGCTGGGCACATTTAGACTTTGAAGCAATAGAACTCATTTGGTTCTGCTGTTCGGGGGAAGGGGCAGGATTCTAGGAAGTAACTCAAGGATCTTCAGAGTTCCAGTGCACAGGGAAAAAAGAAGAACAGGAGTACTTGTGGCACCTTAGAGACTAACAAATTTATTAGAGCATAAGCTTTCGTGGACTACAGCCCACTTCTTCGGATCCAGTGCACAGGGTACAGTTCCCAGTGCAAAAGAACACTTGAGGGCAAAGCAAGGCCAGGGAAGCTGAATCTGCAACTACATTAGGGTTACCATACGTCCGCATTTTCCCGGACATGTCCGGCTTTTGGGGGCTCAAATCCCCGTCCGGGGGGAAATCCCCAAAAGCCGGACATGTCCGGGAAAATCGGGAGGGAGGGAGGGAGAGCTCGGTGGTGCTTGGCCGGGGCCTCTTTGGCTGGGGTCGGCAGTGCGGGGCCGGGCCGGGGTCGCGGGGCCGGGGGCATGGTGCCGGGCCGGGAGCACGGTGCCGGGCCGGGGTCCAGGAGCCGGGGGCGCGGTGCCGGGCTGGGAACCAGGGGCGCGGTGCCAGGCCGGGGGCCAGGCCGGGCCAGGAGCCGGGGTCGCAGTGCCAGGCCGGGCCGGGCGCGGTGCCGGGCGGGGAGCCGGGGACGCGGTGCCGGGCCGGGGTCCGGTCCGGGAGCCGGGGGGCCGGGAGCTGGGCGGCCAGGCCCGCGGGGCCGGGAGCCGGTCCGGGGTCGCCGGGCCAGGGTCTGGGGTCGCCGGGCCGGGGGCGCGGGACCGGGCCGGGGTCACGGGTCCACGGGGCCGGGAGCCGGGGTCGCAGGTCCATGGGGCCGGGCCGCCGGGGGGTGCGCCGGGCCGCCGGGGGCCGGCAGTGCTGGGCGGGCCGGGGACCGGCGGTGCTGGGCGGGCCGGGGGTGCTCGGCCGGGGACCGGCAGTGCTGGGCGGGCTGGGGGTGGTCGGCCGGGGGCCGGGCCCGGGCCCGGCACCCCAGGGCCCGAGCTGACCCAGGCTGGAAACGCCGGGGGGGCTAGCCTGGGCCGCGCCTCCTCCCCCCACACTCCCCCTTACCTGCTTCAGGCTTCCCGCGAATCAAATGTTCGCGGGAAGCAGGGGAGGGGGCGGAGACTTTGGGGAAGGGACGGAGTTGGGGCGGGGGGCGTGGGCGGGTCTGGGGGCGGGGCCGGGGCCCCGTGGAGTGTCCTCCTTTTGGAGGCACAAAATATGGTAACCCTAACTACATGAACTAACCTACCAACATCCACTACCTCCAGGCAGGCAAGCATGCTGTGGGAAAGGAGGTTGCTACAGCCTGGAGGTTAGTTGTGGCAGTGGAGCAACTCTGCTGCTATTCTGAGGCCTTAGGAAAAGATTCCTTCCTCCCAGCACTCACTGATCTTCCTAATGTACATCTCATGCACTGGGATGAAGATTTGGGATCGATTTTAATCTTCATTAGAGCAATGTGTTAACTCTCTACTAGCCATAGAATGCAAATGGGGACAAAGTTATTTGGTTATGTAAAACCTTGCTGATGTTATCTTTTCTAAAGTTGGGAACAGTGCAAGTTTGGGTGTACTGAGGGTCACGCAGGTTAGGTTTGGGGAGTAGGAAGGAAGTTACTGTACCACCAGGTCTTTGGGTTTTTCAAATATTGCTTTTTTCTCTGGTATGCTTCTTAAATTGTAGTACAGGCTATTTATATGTTAAATATTTTACTAATAGACAGGATTTATACTCTATGATTTTATATTAAATACTATGTAAATCAGTTCTCTCAAAAATGGCTGTGCAAATGGCACTATGTGGTTCCATGGTTATTGTGCATCAGTGATTTCAATACTAAATGTTCTCAGTTTTATAAGAAAAGTTTGCTTACAAGAAAAAAATTTGTTTTCATCATTTCCAGGCCTGCTTATTCCACCCAGGAAATTAGATCACACAATGTTCTTTTCTTCTCACTCATATTCTGCAGCTTAATTTTGCTTCTGGATATACCTTTGCAACCCTGTTACCATCAAATCATGATCTTATTTGCATCTGTGCAAGTCTTATCACTTATGCATTGAATTGAGTTGTTCTAGTGTAACTGATGACAGAATTTGGAATTTACAATACAATACAACTGGAATTTTGTTAAGAATTGCATTGATTTTATCTTAGGCAGAATAGAATCCAACTCACTGTCCCAAAGCTGTGTTCACTCTCCAGTGCTAGCATGAGTAAAATATAGTAAATCTTATTTTTAGTAAAATAGGCAGACATCAGTCTGAATAACCACAGGAAACAGATTTGTTTAGTAAAGAAGGTTATGTCTATGCTGGAGCTGGAGTATTGTGTCCAGTTCTGGGCACCGCATTTCAAGAAAGATGTGGAGAAATTGGAAAGGGTCCAGAGAAGAGCAACAAGAATGATTAAAGGTCTTGAGAACATGACCTATGAAGGAAGGCTGAAAGAATTGGGTTTGTTTAGTTTGCAAAAGAGAAGACTGAGAGGGGACATGATAGCAGTTTTCAGGTATCTAAAAGGGTGTCATAAGGAGGAGGGAGAAAACTTGTTCACCTTAGCCTCTAAGGATAGAACAAGAAGCAATGGACTTAAACTGCAGCAAGGGAGGTCTAGGTTGGACATTAGGAAAAAGTTCCTAACTGTCAGGGTGGTTAAACACTGGAATAAATTGCCTAGGGAGGTTGTGAAATCTCCATCTCTGGAGATATTTAAGAGAAGGTTAGATAAATGTCTATCAGGGATGGTCTAGACAGTATTTGGTCCTGCCATGAGGGCAGGGGACTGGACTCGATGACCTCTCAAGGTCCCTTCCAGTCCTAGAATCTATGAATCTATGAATCTAAGTAATCCGTTCAGTATGTAGGCTTATTAAGGTAGTTATTATAATTTATCTGTTGAGTAAGAAGGTGCCATTTTTCCATAGTTTTGAGAGTAGAGCTGCCTTTTAAACTGTTGCTGGGACAATAATTTCCAAGAGTTGCCAGAAAACTATGTAATGGTATCTCCAAAATTGTCTATATTTTATTTTTTAAAAGTCTTTCCACAGTCAATGCAACCACAATTTTATATTTTGTGAAGCTACAGTGTTATTCCTCTGGAATGGTGACCGAATCATCAAGCAGCATACGAATGTTTAGCATATCTGGCACGTAAATACCGTGGAATGCCAGCTACAAAAGTGCCATGCAAATGTCTGTTCTCACTTTCTGGTGACATTGTAAATAAGAAGCGGGCAACATTACTTCCTGTAAATGTAAACAAACTTGTTTGTCTTAGCAATTGGCTGAACAAGAAGTAGGACTGAGTGGACTTGTAGACTCTGACGTTTTACATTGTTTTGTTTTTGAGTGCAATTATGTAACAAAAAAATCTACATTTGTAAATTGCACTTTCACGACAAAGAGATTGCACGATGGTACTTGTATGAGGTGAATTGAAAAATACTATTTCTTTTGTTTATCATTTTTATAGTGCAAATATTTGTAATAAAAAATAATGTACATTTTGATTTCAGTTACAACACAGAATACAGTATATATGAAAATATAGAAAAACATCCAAAATATTTAATAAATTTCGATAGCCCTACTAAAAATCATTGTGTTTCTTGCCTACCGGAGAGGGTGGGTTGAATATTGAAAACAGGAGGAGACAGGATAATTGAGGGAACTCGACCCAGCTAGCACATTACTTGTGTCCTCCTCTTCTTAAGTATAATTTAAACAAAGGGCAATGGGTAAGTTAAAGTTGACTTTGTTTGCTTTAATTTATTTTCTCTCTGTGTGCTTCTAATATCCTTACTCTATCAGCCACTCACACATTGCTCATCAGCCCTTAATCAGTTATCAAGAATCAGATTTTATATAAACTGAGTCCTGAGATCTGTGTATGATAACTGAGAATGCAGTCGGGAAAATTGCACATGCAAATTGAGTAAATACACACTGATTGCTAGTTAGAGGCTTAGCTAGCCGTGTACTTGCATAGTTGCCATAATTGCATTAATAATTGGAGTAATTTTGTGCACAATCATGGATGCACTTTTACACCCACTCATAGATACTACTTTTTGAAAATTTGGCCCAAAATGAAAAAAAGATTCCTTTGATGAAAAAGCTAAGATAGTATGTGATAGGCTTTGTAGTTGTAAACTTCATAGTTGCAGGTGGAAGTCAACCCTATTATGGGACATTAATAACATTTCAGGAGCTGTGCTGAGCTGGGAAAGAGTACAAGATTATGCATACATTATTGTATTGTGCACTGGCATTGAGATCTAATATACACTTTTGAAGCCAGCCTTGTGTATATAAATATGACGGCATACTGTGGACTGGTCTTTCTGTTGTCAGATCTTTTCCTCTGTCATGTCAGTCCGGGATGATGTGAATTCAGATTTTTTTAATGGTTTATATTCTCCTTCGTTGCTTGTCCACTGAGGGATGTCTCTGCCTTTCAATGCTTACCAGGTGATAATGTCAGAGGTCAGCTCTGGGGTCTCCCCTCAGCTTGCAATTGCATTTTATTTTGTTGGATTCAGATCCTTTAACCATGAATTGCATTGAAAATTAAGAACAAGGCCTTAAACTGGCATCAGAAGCTGAGGGGGAGCCAGTGAGGGACTGGAACACAGGCCTGCTGTGCTCACAGTGGCCTGTTGTGGTGGAGGCACGCAGCCACATTCAGTACACGTTGGAGTGTTATGCATCATCTTCCACTCAGCTTCAGATACAGTGAATTACAGTAATCCAGCCTGGAGGTGACAAATGCTTAGATCGCTGTGGCCAGGTCCTTGTCTGGGAGAAAGTTTCCTAGCAAGCTGGAGGTGAGAGAGGACATTTTTGAAAACGGATGCCACCTGGTCATCAAAGCTTAGGACTCCAAGGCTTTGCATCACTTTGATGAATGGGGGTTGTATGCCTTTGATGGAAGTTGGAGACAAGGATCTTGGCCAGCTCTTCGAAGCGTTTTCCTTTTCCGATGGGTATTGCTTTGGTCTTGCCTCGATTCAGTTTGACTCAGCTGCTCTTCACCCCGTTTCATGTCGGCATTGTGACATTTTAGTAGTGGTGGTGCTTGCATGAGTTTAGAATGAGAAATATAGCTAAGTGTCATTGGCATACTGTTGGCAGCTAAACCCATAGTGTCTCGCTGTCTCTCCCAATGGTATCACATAGATATTGAAGAGGAGGGGATAGTGTGGATCCCTAAGGGACCACACATGTGAGAGCCTTTGGACAGGAGGGGCCGTCACCCACCACCACTCTCTGAGTTCTGCTGGAGAGTAATGACACTAGTGCTGTGCCATCTATTCCTGCTGTGTTATGTAGGCGTGTTAGCAGCACCTTGTGGTCCACTGTGTCAGAGACTGCAGAGAGGTCCAGCAATATGATCATGGAGATCTTACCTATGTACATGGCCATGAGGAGTCATCTTTTTAGTGCCACTAGATTCATCTCTGGGCTGTTACCTGGTCTGAACCCTGATTGTGAGGCATCTAGCATGTTGGCTGACATCACATGTTGTTGGAGCTCAGTGTGGTTACTATTTTCTCAACTATTTTGCCAAGGGGTGGGAGGGTGGAGACCAGATTGTAGTTGGGGAGATATTCAGGGTCGAGTGTTGGCTTCTTGTGGATTGGATAACATACTGCATTTTTATGGAGTTTGGTAGGTGTGCTTCTCTGAAGGAGACATTGACTTTTCCCTTTACTGGTTTTTACCAGTCAGGAGGGACATGGATCAGTTTTGCAGATTGTGGCTCTAATATTTTTCAGGGCTTCTTGAGCTTCAGCATGTGTGATGGGGCCAAACTCCATCATGGTGGTGGGGCGGATTATATTTTTCTGCCAGAATTCCCCACCTTCCAGCTTCCTTTATATGCAAGTGAGGCAGGAGTTTCTCTGGTGGCTATTAAACAATTAACTGTCTTAACATGGCTTTACTTTCGGAGGCTTAACCCCACTCTTGTTTGGTATTTGGTTGCAGACAGGCAGGCTGCCTTTTTTAATAAAAGAAAACAGCAAAAGGCCAAATCTCATTCCAACACACACCCAGAGGATGGAGCCTTCAGAAGATTTGTGACATTGTCGAACTGTGCAGCCACTTCCATTTCCATCCTTTCCATTTCCAAAGGGCCCCACCTTGGACATTGGTGTCATGCCTATGTGGCTGCCGATGCCTGCGTCATCTCACAGGTGTAATTTGTGAGTCAGTTTAAAATTGCCCTTCAGGTTTGCAAATTTCTGCATGGACTCACTCCAAAACCCATACTTCTGACGTCTCATCTGCCTGCTCACCTGCCTATTCATCCTATATCTCGAGTCTTTATCATCTCACTGTCTCCTTCTTCATAGTTTCCATAACTGGCAGTTTTTTGTTTGTCCTGAAGCTCTTAAGTATCTGTAAGTTCCTTCCTTCTTTCCTCTGGGACAGCAATCACTTTCTCTCCTTGAATTTCACCTTACCCATTTTACTGTTCTCTTCAAGTTGCATACATAAAGGGTGAAATCGGGGCCGCACTGAAGCCAGTGAAAATTTTACCACTGACTTCACTTCAGCCAGGATTTTACTCAAGGTGTTTTGCATGTATAAAGGCTATACGAAAATACATTCTATTATAGAAAATTCTCACCACAGATGCATGCATTTGCTGTTCTGGCATATAGGAATAAGGTGAAATTACTATATAGAGAATCATAAAAAAACTCACTTCCCCAACCAGTGGTTGCTGTTGGGCAATAACGAAAGTAGAGGTCTGAAAGGAGAATGAAAAAGGAAGCGTCCTCAACCAAACAAAACTTACCATCTAAATTCTGAATGTGGATGTGACAACAAAGAAAGTGCTTCTGAATTAGAAGGAAGAGGAAAAATGAATTATGAATTCAAAAATACTTAAGTTGTGATTGCCCTTAGCTGACTGCACGTGCTCTGCATAGTGATTGAGGTAGGTTTACCCCTTTTAGAAAGCTTTGTCTCTGTTTTCATTTCTGAATATGTTTTTGTTATATGACCTGTTGTTACTAGAAGGATTCAGTTCACATTTATTGCAAACCTAGCAAAATGAACATTTAAAAAAACAAAACCTGTAGTGAGGGATTTCTGTCACATTCTTATGTAATGAGCAATGAACTTTATATATATTTATTAACATTAATCTTTTGAGGCTGGTGGGTGTCCATCCTTTTCTCTGAAATAGAAAATAAAATGATTGAGATTTTTTCCTGTTTTGAAAAATGCAATATTGAAGTTGGGAGGCTGCAGTCAGATATTTATGCTAGAGATATTAAATAGGTTTTAAAGACAAAACCATAAATCATACAATACAGGAGAATGATGGACTTATTAGCAGATCATTAAATGACTTTTTTTTCCTGAGAGCCAAGCATATTTTTCATAACTTACAAGAAGTGTCTTGCCTTGCAGTAACACATATGTTTAACATTAAAAAAACCACAATATTTGACTATAGCATTGAGTTTCTAGTTATTAGGTTTACATTGCTTGGAAAATTGTGACAATATGGTTATTAATATCAGTAAATGTATGACTGGATAACAAGATCATATTTATGAAAAACAATCTCTTGTCAGTTAACCATTTTGCAGACGTAGCATTTCCTCTTTCTTTAATAATAGCACACATGCTGATGTGTATAGGGCCGCAGCTTAGGAGAGAAATTGATCTCTTGACCCAAAATCAATTAAACCATCAACGTCATTCTTACTGGTCAAAATTACTTGACTGTTGTTTCATAATTAATGAAAAACAGAGAGGATTGTGAAAACGTGATTATTTTCTAGTGTTGTGTTACTTAAAAGGGTTTCAGAGTAGCAGCCGTGTTAGTCTGTATCTGCAAAAAGAACAGGAGTACGTGTGGCACCTTAGAGACTAACGAATTTATTTGAGCATAAGCTTTCCTGGGCTACAGCCTACTTCATCGGATGCATAGAATGGAACACACCGAAAGAAGATATTTATACATACAGAGAACATGAAAAGGTGGGAGTAGTCATACCAACTGTAAGAGGCCAATCAATTGAGATGAGCTATCATCAGCAGGAGAGAGAAAAAAACCTTTGAAGTGATAATCGAGATGACCCATAGAAGGTGTGAGTATATTTTAACATATTTTAACATGAGGAAATAGATTCAATTAGTGTAACGAGCCAACCATTCCCAGTCTCTGTTCAAACCTACGTTAATTGTCTCTAATTTGCATATTAATTCAAGTTCAACAGTCTCTCTTTGGAGTCTGTTTTTCAAGTTTTTTTGTTGCAAAATTGCCACCTTCAGGTCTGTCACTGAGTGGTTAGAGACTGAAGTGTTCTCCCACTGGTTTTTGAATGTTATGATTCCTGATGTCATATTTGTGTCCATTTATTCTTTTGTGTAGAGACTGTCTGGTTTGGCCAATGTATATGGCAGAGGGGCATTGCTGGCACATGATGGCATATATCACATTGGTAGATGTGCAGGTGCTATCTCAATTGCTCATCTCAATTGATTGGCCTCTTACAGTTGGTATGACTACTCCCACCTTTTCATGTTCTCTGTATATATAAATATCTTCTTTCTGTGTGTTCCATTCTATGCATCCGATGAAGTAGGCTGTAGCCAATGAAAGCTTATGCTCAAATAAATTCGTTAGTCTCTAAGGTGCCACAAGTACTCCTGTTCTTTTTAAAAGGGTTTGTTTTATTTTTGTAGTATCACTAATATCAGCTATAATGGGCTTGCTCTTCCAAACTTTAACTTCATAGAGTCTTCACATATTGAAGAATCAACTTGACATTCTTTTAAATTCACATATCCAAAAATATGGCTTACAAACCTGAAAATAAGATTGCTTTTGATCAGTAGTAAATACTACAACATGAAATTATGGAAAGTGGTTGGGTATTTTATTTTTGTTGTTTTTTGCATTTCAGTGGATTCATTGGTGTTTAATATTTAAAAAGTAGTGTTCAAAACAGGGCCGGCTCCAGGCACCAGCTTGACAAGCAGGTGCTTGGGGCGGCCACTCCGGAGAGGGGCGGCAGGTCCAGCTATTCGGCGGCAATTTGGCGGACAGTCCCTCACTCCCGCTCGGAGTGAAGGACCTTCTGCCGAATTGCCTCCGCAGATCGCAATCACGGCTTTTTTTTTTTTTTTTTGGCTGCTTGGGGCGGCCAAAATCCTGGAGCCAGCCCTGGTTCAAAATAATACCTTTTTGTAGGCCTTTGTTTTCTTTGAAATGCACAAATAAGTCTTGAAGCTCAGCTCTTTATTCAGTAAGTGCAATGTGTATGGATTCCCTTCCCATTGCCAATAAAAAATAATCTTTTAACAGAATTCTTCCTTTAAATGTTTAATATAGGATCAACAACTAATACAATGCCACTGCTTCCATTTGAGGGAGATGGTTTCTAAAAGAAATGATTTGCTAAAATAAGGATATTTTTTTAAACATGGAGCCTGTCAGTATTTCACCTGACAGGTGCTGTCAGTATTTCACATTGCAGTAACCCTGCTGTCAGTATTTCACATTGACTTCAATGGAAGCCACATATACAACTGAAGGAAGAATCTGTCCCTTCTAGTCAATTCCTTACAATAATATTCAGTTACAAGAAGCTATTTGTGGCCCCACTTCTGCAAAGTGCTGAGCATCCTTCACTCTCATGGATCCAGATCAACCCCACAGTGCAAAACTACTAGAAAACCTGGCTGAACCAGCTACCGGGGATTCCATTAGTGTGGGGAGGAATCCCCATTACTGTGGGGAGGAATCCCCATGTGGCTTAAAGTTAATATAGTGACTCTAAACTTAACCTCCTTTACCTCCTAACACACGGAGAAAGGAAAAGTGGGCAAAGTACTTTTGTATTCTGTTACCATTGGCTGCGAGGGGAGAGGATGAGAGAACAAACAACATATGACAGATATTTCTTAATGCATTATGGGAAGGTACTCAGATACTATGATCATGAATGTGGTTTGAGAACCTGAATAGAATAAAATGGTCCATTAGGGCCATGGGTATCTAGAAGCCTCATGTTGGGACTGGACGGTTTGCTGTCGGTCCCAGGATCAGGGGATTGCAGAGATGCCAGTAGTCATCTTCCTTTATCCTGCTCTGGTCCTGTACCAAATACAGGTAGACTTGGCCCATTGTCTTCAATATGAGATGAAGACTCTCAGGACCTCACTGGATATTACCCTACAACAGAATTTTGATGAATGAAATTACTACTATTCCTCACCAACACTTCTCAGTCTATTTTTTATTCTTAGACATAATAGCTTCAGGTCCCCTGGATCCTTTATGGGGAACCAATGTTGCTTTGCATAGCCTCTTGTCAGTCTCTTTTTGACTGCATTTGTTTTACAGAATAACTATTGATTCAGGTGTGTTTGACTGAATCTGTTTGAATATACTGCTGATTCAAGATTCCTGTAGAGTTGTCTAAATAAATGTGTAAGGCATATTTGTCTTTCTCATGTGAATAATTGCTAAAATATAAAACTGGGCTATAGCTATTTGTTAAATGCAATGGAGAGTTAATATTGTTATCAGAAAATATGTGCAAAAATATTTTACTTACACTTCTTGGATCCTACTGGTCTGGTGTCAACCTACACCTGCTGTTGACCCTGTAAGCATTAGACACTTTAAAAAAAGATAACACAAATTATTCACCATTAATACTTTAAAATTAGTCACTATTAAAACCCTAATCATTTGCTGAGAGGATCCAAATTAGTGAACTTTGCAAGATCAAACAAAACTGAAGATATTTGTCCAAATTAAAGTGGAAACATGCATCCAGAATATACTAAATGAACATGTGTGCTCCTGTAATAATAATTTTATTATCTTCAACTTGCAGGCTAGAGTTTTAATTATGACCCTTTTATATCAGTGGAAACCATGTATGTGGGATTAAAAACCTATTTCTTTAACTAGTCTAGTTAAAGACTCTGGTTTGATACATTCTATGCTACAACTTTTATAAAAACCAGAGAACACTTCTAATAACACTTTTCTAATTTCATGGTTCAGTGCACAGTCAGTAAAGATTTAAATAATTCAGAAAGAAAGCCTATTCTGTTTCTTTATTAGAAGTTTGAGTCAGGCAAATTCTTTGACATTTAATAGGTTTTTAACCCTTTTAATAACTTCTTATAATGAAATTTATTGGAGGTTGTTTTAAATAAAGGGTTATTGTATTAAACTGAATAGAAGTCAGTAGGTGTTTTGTTTTTTTTTGTAATGATTGGTTTTGAGTCCTTGGCCCTGTGTGACTCAAAGGATATTAAAGAATAAAGTAGAAAGGAATGTTAATAGTCACAAAATTGTGTACCAAGAAATATAGAAACTGTATATTGTCATTATATTATTGTGCTATAAAATTTTTCAATCAAATTTTGAGTATTTTTTTAAATTGTTTTAAAGGAGCTTACGGTCACTTATCAAGTCGGTGCTACATAAGGCAACCTAACATGGCTTTATTTTTTTTTTTTAACAGAATGATTTTAGAAGGTTTTAAGTAGCAAACTTAATAGCAGATTCTTTTTCTTATGCTTCCCTTGTCTAGGGTTCATTTTACTTTCAAGGTTTCTGTTTTTAATTTTTAAAGGATTATTGAATGATTTCCCTAATAAAATACAAATTTTGAATGATACTTTCATTGTAGCCCATGATATATAAGATGCACTACAGTATGACACTGAAGTATTCATATATATATATATTTATATATATATATGACGCTTCTGGTGTTAATCTGTGCTTTGCATCCAGCATTTATAATGGTGTTAAATATATTAAAAAAGTGTTTTTAATGTATAAGGGGGGGGGCGCACACAGAGACTTGCTATGTGAAAGGGGTCACCAGTACAAAAGTTTGAGAACCACTGTTTTAAAATGTTTGGATCTCTTTTAAATTTGTATTTCTGGATTTCTGGGGTGTATAATTGGAGTATTTTGGATAATTACAAAACACATGAGATGTTTTTACCCTACATTATTGATATTTTCTCTGAAGTTCATCTCCCTCTCGTTGTTGCCAGTTCTCTCAATTTTATCATGAGTCTTGTGAGATTTTCTGTTTTTCTTAAGCCTCGGCTTCTGGAGTGTTATGTAATTATGTGAGAATCTCAGTTTTCATGACCTGAAAAATCTGTGGGTGCCAGGCCATGACAATTAACATGTCTTCGTGTCTTGCATGGGTAGCCAGGCTTAAATCAGAAAACCAATGTTATGTCTCAGATCCAGGAATGGTTTGATGGATACTGTCCCAGTCATTGCATCAGATAAGAATATCAGGATAATACACCGAGATGGTCTCCCAGTTAGACATTTCCGTGTTGCAGTCATATTGGGTGTGTTCACGTTCATTTTAAAGACATGGGAGGAAGGATGATGTGTTCTTTAAGGCACCTGAGTTCTATTTTCTCCAGTTACTTTGGGCAAGTAATTAGAAGTATATTTTCAGCCAGCATGAAACTGAACTTCTCAGTTTTTGTGCCTACTTTGCACCTATGGTATGAATTTTAGGTGCAAACCTCAGTAGTTGCATCTCTGACTACTTATTTGAACTTGCAATCAGGTACTTACAGGTGCAGCTACTCACATTTGTGCCTATAATTGAAATGCAAGCACAAAAATGCAGAAGATGTGTCCCAGTTTCCTCGTCTGTAAAAGCATGATGAGATCCTTGGGTGGAAAGTGATATAGAAATGCCAAGTACCATCATTATTAGATCATCAGAAAGTTCATTGAGGATGTCAAATAAGGACTATCCTTATTTTCTGTAACATCCAAATTTCTAATATTCTGATATCTGAAACTTTGTTCTCCAAGTTGGAATTTAGCTATCAGACTGCCTTGCCTCATCACTTTATTCAGCAGAGAGTGTTCAGCAACGTAGCTCTCTGCAGCCTGCATACTGAATGAGGGTCCAAGACAGATTCACTTTGGTAACTTTTGTAAATCTTTATTTGGAAGAAACCTAAGGAACATGAGTTTCTGTTTTCAAAGTAGCCTGTGGTTGCGTTAGATGTACATGTAATGCTTACAAAGAATGGGAGATGTGCTTTCTGCACAATTATTACTGTCTGCAGGGCCGGCTCTAAATACCAGCGTTCCAAGCATGTGCTTGGGGCAGCACTTTTCAAGGGGCAGCATTTTGGCCCTTTGGGGGCAGCACTTTTCAAGGGGTGGCACTCCGGCTTTTTATTTTATTTTATTTTATTGCTTGGGGCAGCAAAAAACCTGGAGCCGGCCCTGACGGGGAGGGCCAGAGGAAGTAACCTTTGAGGGGGCAGAGGAACCACTCCCCCCCCCCCCCAGCTCACCTCTGCTCCACTTCCGCCTGCTCCCCCGAGCGCACTGCCGCTCCGCTTCTCCCCCCTCCCTCCCAGGCTTGCCGCGCGAATCAGCTGTTTTGCGGCAAGCCTGGGAGAGATGGGGGAGAAGCGGAGCAGTGGCGGCGCGCTCAGGGGAGCAGGCGGAGTGGAGGTGAGCTGCAGCAGTGGGGGGCGCGGGGAGGGTCGCAGGAAGTAACTCTTGGGGGGGGCAGAGGAACCGCTCCCCCCCAGCTCACCTCCACCTCCTCCCCTGAGTGTGCCGCAGCCTGGGAGGGAAGGGTAGGATGGGAAATGTGGTGCACCTGGGGGAGGAGGCGGGGCCGGGGATTTGGGGAAAGGGTTGGAATGGGGCAGGGAAGGGACGGAGTTGGGGCAGGGCTGGGGGGGTGCAGGAAATTTTTTTTGCCTGGGGCGGCAAAAAACTTGGAGCCGGCCCTGACTGTCTGTACAGAGCCATAGTGTTTCAGGTAAGAGGCCAATGTCCCTGCCCCAAGGAGCAAAGTGCACATATATAGCTTCCATAGATAAATACGGAAAACTCAGTGGAACTCTACCAGGTAACAGTATATTGAGCCAGTAGTGATATTTTGACTTTTTTTAGGGTTAAAGATGTGGGCCCATTCCTGGGTCTATGGCATTTTCTTCCAGCCAATGTAAAACCTAAGTGATGGGAAAGTTTTTCAGGACTGTGACATCAGAAAGTGACTGCAACTTCTTTTTGTATTGTAGAGGGCCAGCAAACCAGGGCAAAAATGGCCAGAATGGGCACATGACTGGGGCAGTCCTGGGAATGCACTGATTCAGTGTATCCACTCTGTGACTTCTGTGGGTGGGGCTTCAAATAGCCCAGACTGCAGTCTGCAGCTCCATTCCCCTGGTAGAACCATCCAGCCTTTTACTCTGCCCTTTTCAGGCAACACCACTTGTCTTCTCTTGCGAGACCCAAGGGGACAGCTGGGGCAGGGAAGAGTAATTTCCACCAGCACGGGCTTAGTTTTTGAGCACCCAGCACAATGAGACCACAATACTGATTGGGGCCTTTCGGCATGACTGCAATATAGATCGAGCTGTTCAGAACATTTGGGTCAAGTCACTGCTCTGGAATGAAAAACTGCTCTGAATCAGGCAGAGTAGGGGTTTGAACCTGAGTCTCCCACATCCTAGGCCAGTATCCAGTCTGACACCTGCACATGTAGACACATACCTTCCTTGGGTTTTGTTTTCATTCCAATACTGTACAAAAACAAATTTCAAAATCTTGAAAGTTGCTGCAGAATAGAATTGTGGCCCTTTGGTCAGCTCTGAATGTAAATATTTGCTGCTGCTGCTACTTGGTTGCATTTAACTGCGTACTTGTAAGGAATTTCAGGTGGGCCTGAGTATGTTGCATTTGTTAGAAAGCTTAAGCTTTCCCATCAGTGGTATAAAGAAAAGTGACATTCTCTACTGTTCACGTTTGTTGTGAATTGCTTTCCATAGAGTAGTTCCATGATTATTTTAAAATTAGTTTTAATGTGGGTAAGTGCCTGCTTTTATCAAAATCCAAGTATACAGAATGTATTTATGGACAGGCTGCTCCCATCTCCATGGATGGTCCCATTGTATCCACTGTGGAGTGCATGAGGATTTGGGAAGCCCATGCAGGAAGTGGCAAGGGTGGGTGGGAGACAGGACAGAGGCAATGCCAAGAGATCCACAGCTACATAGAGTCTCCTGTTTGTATCCCCACTTTCCTGCAGAGGGGATGCATTAGGGCCACAGCCTTGGGAGAAGGATTCCTTCTCTCCATGCATCTACCCTCCACCCATTGTACTGTCTCAGGCTGGGCAGTGGTTAGAGGGTTTATTCCTTAGGGCTTGTTCTCACTACCAGCTAAATCGGTGCGGCAGCGGTATCAATTTAGTGGGTCTGGTGAAGACACAATAAGTTGATGGCAGAGCGCTCTCCTGTTGACTTCAGAACTACTCCTCCTTGAGAGGCAGAAGCTATCTCGACAGGAGAGTGTCGCCCATCGACATAGTGTGATCTAGACACCGCTGTAAGTCCATCTAAGCTATGTCGACATAAGTTATATAATTTGTGTAACTTAACTAGCGTAACTTAGATCGACTTACCTCGTTAGTGCAGACAGGGCCTTAGTGTCTAAATTGGAATATAAATGCAAATTAAGAAGGTACTCTTCATGTTTCTTACTCATATTTCTGCAAAAGTAAGTGAAATACTGTAGCTGTTGTTAATGGAAACCTATATCCATATGTTTTAAAAATTCACAAGAAAAGTTGATTGCATCTGAAATCCAGAACATTATAGGTTGTAAATAGTTCTTGCTATGTGCAGAATGTATAAAGAGGTCTTAATAAACAGAGAGACAAGGTGGGTGAGGTAATATCTTTGTTTGTGAAAGAGAGAAGCTTTTGAGGTACAAAGAACTCTTCTTCAGGTCTGGGAAAGGTAGTCACTGTAGGGAAAGATAGTCACAGCAAATACAAGGTGGAACAGATCGTTAAGCATAATGAGTTAACACATGTTGCAAGAGATCATTCAAGATGTAGTGGGCAATTAACACATCTGCAATCGTAGGACAAAGGAAGGTTAGCGGGTTAGAGGTTGTTGTAATAAGCCATAAATCCAGTGTCTTTACAAATCTACACTTTTTAATGTCTAGGAAAGTTATTAATTTAAGCTCCTAGGCTCATCTTTTGAAGGTGTTGTGCAGGGTGAGAACGGATAGGTCAGAAATTGAGTTGATCTGGTTTTTTTTGTCTTTCGTCATTTTTCTGTGTGAGTTCATTCCAGAGTGTAATGATTGCCTGGTTTCACCCATATAAATGTTGGGGTATTTGATGCTCTGAATGAGGTACACTACATGTTCTGATAGACAAATGTAAGACCCATGAATCTTGAAGGGTATTGTGGAGCATGTTGATCCCTGTAGTAGTGGAGATATGTCTGCAGTTTTGCATCTGTTGTTTTGGCAGGGTCTGGTGCCACTTTGAGTTGGTTTGTCCTGGTCTTTGGGGAGCTTGCTTCTGATGATCAGTGTGGCAAGATTGGGATGTTTTAATAACCAGTCAGTTTTGATATCCAATGATATGTTGTCAGTTAGCAAATACATTTTAGATAAAAATGAACAACATGATATTATTATTAAATTTGTATCCAGCTTTCACTGAGGCATATACTTGCACAGTCATTTGAAATATTGACAAAAATACTTGTTTAGGTTTTTTAATAGTGCATTTTACAATAGAGTATTTCTAATGAAAAAATTACTTATTTTACATTTACAACTTCCTTTAATATGTGAAGCCAAAAGGGTCTATTTTTAGCACTGATCTGTAGTTTCCTTAGATTGTCTGAGAGGTACCCAAAAAATAGTGTACAAAGGGGTAGTGTAAGCTCTATTCACAGTTTAACTCCAGCAGTGTTTCTCAATGGCCCTGGGGATAGCACTCAACAATGTTCAGTGTCAAAAGATGACAGACAGGGGTAAATGGAAGGGCTTCAGAGATACCTCACTTTCCCTTGTTCTTGCTGCAACTGGCAAACTTCCAAGCCTTGCCTGCTAACACCACATAAAGCAGCAGCTGGTGAGTAACATTAGCAAATAAGGCCTCAGGGCTACCCATGTTCCAGTTCTCCATTCACCAACTGCTATTCAGTGAAACAGCTGGATCAGAAGAGATACAGCCAAGAAGTAGTTACTGTTTTATGTGTACAACTGTTTTGATATAGATTGTCTGCTAGAGGCAGAGATAATGATAGCTTTCAAGGCTAATATGTTTTACTAGGAGGGAAGCTGGTATTTGAAAAAAGGGAGCAGAAAGTCAGTAACAATCTTTAAAAATATAAATGTTTTTTTCAAGATTCAAGTTCTCAGTTGATGTTGTGCACTGGTTTTTTTCAATGGATTAGTTATTGAATGAACTTGAATTATGGGTATTAATAAACCTTTTGTACTCCAGAGATATTAATTCATAATGCAGTACCAAGACTGTATTAAGAGAGGTCGCATTGTCAAAATCTATTTCAGATATATTTTAGGACAACAAATGAATTTAAAATAGCAAACATTCTCGATTCCAGGATATTTATTGGCGTGATTCACTCTCCAAAAAATACACCAAATCAATTCCCAAGCCTATAAATAACCTTTCAAAAAATCACTTATTCTGCCAATAATGAAAAAATGGAAACGATCATACTTGGTTTCCCCCCCCCCCCAGTTCTAGTTCTAATTCTAATTCCTTGTTGTAAAAGGATCTCCCAGACTGGTATGCTATCAGGAGAGAGAGAGAGAATGCACATACACACACAAGTGCAAGGGTGGGGGGGAAGAGAGAGGTGGGTTATAAATCTAAAGTAATAATCATTGGGTGACATGCTACAAAAGGCTATCAGTAAAATAACTACGGTTATATTAGTAGATTGGACTGTTATCACTTTTTCCCTAACGCAATGATACTATTACATTGGTAATTTTTGGCAAATTCCACCAGATATATATGGCATGCTTTAACGATACCGACTAAGATAACTATATCCATTTCATTTTCAGCTTTGAATTGCCACTTCAACTTTAAATCACCCCCCCTCAAAACATCTAACTGTATAAACTGAGCTACTCTCTGTAGTTGTCTTATCTCAAGCTATGAGTTTGAGTACATTGGATAAGCATTATGGGATATCCTTTATAGTATCCGTGTACAGTACATTTGACCTCTGGATAAGTAAAGAGCTTCATCCTCCAATGCTTTTCATTCTAATCCTTGCAGAGACTGAATTCATTGCTTGAATTAAAAATGAGTCTCATTAATGCTAAAAAGCAGTGACCCAAATAGCAAAATGGATAAATTTGTCAACCTTGCAGCTTTAGCACTTCAGGTTCATATGTGACTGTTGCAGCAAATCAGTTCATTAGTCAATTAATCCACCTATTGATAGAGCCCTAGGTCTGTTTTCTGAATCTTAAAAATTAACATGTCTTGGGCAGTTTTAGGCAAGGTAAAACTGGACTTAGTACTAGAAGTTCAACTCCCTAGAGTTTGGGGCAAGTATGGATCTGGATCCAAACTTGGCAGCTCAAACTCATCTCCATAAGATAGACAAGAACCCTCTTGAACTTTGATTCAAGATTCTGACATCTCTGTTTTGTATTATTATATTTCTTAAACTCATTTTTGACAGACGCAAAGGACAGTTAACAAAGGCCATATCCTTCAGTCCCAATGCAGGAAAAACTCTCAGTAGAGTCAATGGGAGCTTTGCCTGTCCAAGGGCTGAAAAGAGCCTGCATGTTTTAGCCCAAAATAAACAGTGTTATGCAAAAGTTGGCTGTATAGTTATTTTGTGTATTCCTTACGCCTCATATGTTTGAATTAAAAACTCCCAGTTCTCTTAAATATGAAATATCCTGTAGATCAACAGGGATTCCTTTTAAGGCCAAAGGGAACTTGGACATGATGGCATGATGATGGAAAATTATTGCTTTCCAATTTTCCTTTTGTAGATGCAAGATTTACGGAACGCAGAAGGAGCTCAATATAGTTCCCACCCTCAGATGGCAGCCATGAGACCAAGGGTTCAACCTGCAGAAATTAGGCAGCCAGGAATGATGCAGCATGGTCAGCTGACTACCATTAACCAGTCACAGCTCAGTGCTCAGCTTGGTTTGAATATGGGTGGAAACAATGTTCCCCATAACTCTCCATCTCCACCTGGAAGCAAGTCTGCAACTCCCTCACCATCCAGTTCAGTCCATGAAGATGAAGGGGATGATACCTCTAAGGTATGGTTAGGCACTAGAAATAACAAATGGTGGCTGGTTTTAGGACTAGCTAAATGAATCAGTCTCTCTAAGTGTTATTTGGCAGATGTGTACCTGAATTATGAAGGCTATAATTTATAAGTTGCTGTCATCCAAATGAGACATGTCAGGGAGGTACATACTGTAGCATGTGGTATTTTTACAACAAGCATAAAGGGGCTAACTGATGTGAATAAAGGATTGGCTTTTACCTTAAACCTATCTTCTAGACGCCAATCAGCCCTGAAAGCAACATGAGTGAACAACATCACACTTCTCTGAATGAGGAAAATGGAAGGTCTGCATAGTGAACTAAAGAGTAAAGGAGAATATTTCTTACAGGAGTTTAATATAAAGATTGAATTTTCTCTCATGTGTACAAAGTGTGTTTGTTCCAGATCAAGACTCAAGTTATTGCTAAGGAAGCATGGGATCGTGTGTACAGTTTGCTAGTGTTTGGCACTTGGCCGCAGGATGAATAAATAGAAGAAGTAAATATAGCAACCAGAACAGAAGAATAGGAAAATATCTTCTAATACTGTTTAAATTCACTTCTTGGAAAGGTTATATAGACATCATGCTTTTCCATTGTATGTAGCACTGGTTTTTCACGATGATACGTTTAACACCCATTAGTGTCACTACAAACATAATAAAACATAATAATATAATCATTTGGATAGCATTTTTGTGCAAAAATCTCAAAGTGCTTTGCAAAAGTGGGTGAGTATTATCTCCATTTTGCAGACAGGAAAACTGAGGCACAAAAAGGTTGTGATTTGCCACAAGATCACACAAGAGCTAGGAGCAGAGTCCGGATAAGAACTGAGGTCTTCTGACTCCCTGCTCTGTGTTCTAATCACTAGAGAATGTTAATGGGCCTGTTATGTGGTAGCAGTAATAGTTGTGAGCATTGCCAGTTCTTATGGGAAAAAAAGTTGGAATTCATTGCAAAGATGTAGGAGGAAGGTCAAACAGAGGCAAAGTGAGTCACTAAAGAATATAATTCAGTCAAGAATTGTAAGTCTGATTTGTTTTTGAGTTATATTTATGTTTTTCATGCCTCAAGCTGTAAAATAATCCTGTAATTGGCAAAATATATTTCACCGTGTTCTGAATAAATTCTGATTACAATTATTATTTCAGAACTTTCCCTTGATTTCACAAACTTAGTTCTTGAATGTGTTATACTTTTTAATGTTGTGAGGAACTGCTCCCACACTCGTGAAAACTTATATAAACATAAACATGCACAGCCTTCACTTTGTAAAATAAGGTATTTGCAGCATCTGTTAATTTTCAAATATTTTTGCATATTGAGCCTGTGAGATCCTGAGACCCTCAGCTTCCCTAGAAGATAGTATGTAGGAGCTCAATTCTGTAATGAAGTCATCCCATCTTTTTATTCAGTCCTTGTTCCTACTGAATCTTTCAATAAAATAATGGCATATTCAATAAAATAATGTGCATTTTTCATAACAACACATTATCATAGAATATCAGGGTTGGAAGGAACCTCAGGAGGTCATCTAGTCCAATCCCCTGCTCAAAGCAGGACCAATCCCCAACTAAATCATCCCAGACAGGGCTTTGTCAAGTCTGGCCTTAAAAACCTCTAAGGAAGGAGATTCCACCACCTCCCTAGGTAACCCATTCCAGTGCAGCACCACCCTCCTAGTGAAAAAGATTTTTCCTAATATCCAACCTAAACCTCCCCCACTGCAACTTGAGACCTTGTTACTCCTTGTTCTGTCATCTGGTGCCACTGAGAACAGTCTAGACTCTAGATCCATCCTCTTTGGAACCTCCTTTCAGGTAGTTGAAAGCAGCTATCAAATCCCCCCCCCCCATTCTTCTCTTCTGCAGACTAAATAATCCCAGTTCCCTCAGCCTCTCCTCATAAGTCATGTGCTCCAGCCCCCTAATCATTTTTGTTGCCCTCCACTGGACTCTTTCCAATTTTTCCACATCCTTCCTGTTATGTGGGGCCCAAAACTGGACACAGTACTCCAGATGAGACCTCACCAATGTCGAATAGAGGGAATGATCACGTCCCTTGATCTGCTGGCAGTGCCCCTACTTATACAACCCAAAATGCCGTTAGCCTTCTTGACAACAAGGGCACACTGTCGACTCATATCCAGCTTCTCGTCCACTGTAACCCCTAGGTCCTTTTCTGCAGAACCGATGTCTACCCATTCGGCCCCTAGTCTGTAACAGCACATGGGATTCTTTTGTCTTAAGTGCAGGACTCTGAATTTGTCCTTGTTGAACCTCATCAGATTTCTTTTGGCCCAATCCTCTAATTTGTCTAGGTCCCTCTGTATCCTATCACTACCCTCCAGCGTATCTACCACTCCTCCCAGTTTAGTGTCATCTGCAAACTTGCTGAGGGTGCAGTCCACGCTACCCTCCAGATCATTAATGAAGATGTTGAACAAAACCGGCCCCAGGACTGACCCTTGGGGTACTCCGCTTGATACTGGCTGCCAACTAGACATGGAGCCATTGATCACTACCTGTTGAGCCCGACGATCTAGCCAGCTTTCTATCCACATTATAGTCCATTCATCCAGCCCATACTTCTTTAACTTGCTGGCAAGAATACTGTGGGAGACCATATCAAAAGCTTTGCTAAAGTCAAGGACTAACACATCCACTGCTTTCCCCTCATCCACAGAGCCAGTTATCTCATCATAGAAGGCAATTAGGTTAGTCAGGCATGACTTGCCCTTGGTGAATCCATGCTGACTGTTCCTGATCACTTTCCTCTCCTCTAAGTGCTTCAGAATTGATTCCTTGAGGACCTGCTCCATGATTTTTCAAGGGACTGAGGTGATGCTGACTGGCCTGTAGTTCCCCGGATCCTCCTTCTTCCCTTTTTTAAAGATGGGCACTATATCAGCCTTTTACAGTCATCCGGGAATGCCCCGGATCGCCATGAGTTTTCAAAGATGATGGCTAATGGCTCTGCAATCACATCCACCAACTCCTTTAGCACACTCAGATGCAGCGCATCCGGCCCCATGGACTTGTGCTCGTCCAGCTTTTCTAAATAGTCCTGATCCACTTTCTCCACAGAGGGCTGGTCACCTCCTACCCATGCTGTGCTGCCCAGTGCAGTAGTCTGGGAGCTGACCTTGTTCGTGAAGACAGAGGCAAAAAAGCATTGAGTACATTAGCTTTTTCCACATCCTCTGTCACTAGGTTGCCTCCTTATCATAAGCCTAGGACTTTGATTTCACTAAATCAGGTATTTCAAATTAAAACAAATATTTTCAATAACAGTGAAGGAACTATTGAGTATTACAGACAAAGAAATAGGGTGTCTTTCCTACTGAAGTCTATTTATGTATTCTGGATTTGTGTATTAAACAAGTAATGCTAATATGGAAGCTCCCTTTAAAATTCTCCTTAGCTTAATCATCCTTAACTTAATCATCAGGAAAAGAAAGCATGATATACCAGAATTAAAGTTACTAAGTACACAGAAATTGATATGTTACTGTTACCTTAGCATTCTTCCAAAGTTATAATAGTTAGTAAAAAAATTTTGGAAGGGATATAAAACTACATGATTCACTGTTTAAACTGATCTCTATTTGGGATTAGAATGAGATCTTCAGGGGAGTCAGATTATCCCACATCTGTCTACTGTAGGTTTACTTGCACCTTCCTCTGAAGGGTCTGGTGCTGGACCAACTTCTGTCGGTGAAAGAGACAAGATCTCTTCTTCAGGTCTGTGTAGCTCGAAAGCTTGTCGCTCTCACCAACAGAAGTTGGTCCAGTAAAAGATATTACCTCACCCACCTTGTCTGTCTCATATCCTGCTACAGCAACACTGCAAATAAAAACTACTGGGTATAGCTCCCAGTTACAGCTGTGTCCCTGGAAACTGCCAACTACCTGGGACAGATTATTGGCCTTTAGCAACTTTGTGTGGGCTAGACCGGTACAAAGAGATCTTAAAGCTGCCCTAAAGGGGCAATTGAGGGTTCCCATTTCTCAAACCAGCTCCTCTTCCATCTTTGTCCCTTTGAAAGAAATTGCACCAGGGCTGGATGGGGACAGGAGGGGGCTCTGCCAGTCTCTGACCAGTGGGAGATCCAATAGCTCATATTTGCACACAATCTTGTGTGATAAACTCTGGGATTTTTGCCTATGTTTTATAAACTGTTGACCCATTGTGTGGTATCGTACATTGATATAACTCCTGAGTTCTTTACTCAGTCCTTACTCAGGCAGTCATGCACTGCAGTCATGAGGTAATTCCCAAATTTTGCTACAAATAGCGATTTTGAGGCACACTTGATGAAGTCAGTGAGACTTTCCTATGAGGACTGAGTGATAATGGAGTGAGTACCACGTTATCTGGAATAAGCATAATAATTGTCCTCATCTTTTTTTATTCTTTCAATTTAACGAGCAAGTCCCAACATCTTTCAACTCATCTACCAGTATTAGTCAAAATAAGTCCTAGGCTGACATAAACCTGTGTAGCGCCGCTAAAGTCAATGCCAACTATGCTAGGCCTGTTACACCAGCTGAGTACCTACCCTATGGTTTTAAAAGAAGAATTGCTGCACTTCTTGTGAAAGATTTGGTAGTAAAATAGATACTTCTTTGTCATGCTTTCTAACAACTAAACCCAATTCTGTCTGAGAAAAAAACCTCTCTAAATGATTTGAGAGGGTAAACTGACTTCATTTGTAGGCAATGTATGTATACAGACTGACAAAATGAATAAGCTAATGTATGCCTTTGCATTAGACATGTAATCCTACTCCACTGAAGGCAGTGACAAAATTCCCGTTGTTTTCAGTGGGTGCAGGAACTGGCTATATTAGCTTAATAAACCTATCACCAGTGCTGGAAATAAACAAAGAGGAAAGGGAAATAAACTATACAACTGTTAGTATTCAGAACCTCCAGTAGGAAAGGAACTTCATATTAAATACATTCTTTAGTCAACAGCATAAAATTATGCTAAAAACTATCCATGCTATGGAACCATCACCGTATATATAAATGATTATAACAGCTGCTGGGCATTTCCAGACATGCACACACCTGGTAGTAGTGGCCATTTCATACAGAACTGTCAGACTTAAAATACACATCTGCACTAGCTCAAACACAAAGAAGGGAAAAGCAGCAGCACCATTAAAGAGGGCATTACCGAGGACTTACTGGTAGTTGCTCTAGATACTGTTGCTTTAAGAGTAAGGCATCCCAGGGGGCCTGTCAGTAAGACCCAGGGAGAAGGATAACAGTAATGTGATTTTGAGGTTGAAAGTGAATGATCTGAAAGTAGCTTAGAACAGTTGGAAGTGGGAACTAAAATCTCTGGCCAAGGAACTCATTTGTGTAGGAGGCGCAGATCCTAAAACTGGCTGTGCTGAATTCTTCTAAATTCAGTATTCAAGTCTGTGGTTAAACGAATGAAAAGGAGACCTTAAAAAATCAGTATTTGTATGTAACTATAAAACCATTTACAACAAAGTGCCCATTTACTACACATTTTATTCTGACCACTTCAAAATTCAAATACTGCATTTGTGCGATTCTTGCCATAATTCATAGTGTTGGATCATTAAACATGTATTCTGTTATTGCTAAGCATAATTGTGAGATGCTAGAAGCATTATAGGCTTGCAAATATGTATTTCTCAGTAGATGGATGACTGTTTTTTTTCCATGCTCATTTGAATTTCGCTTATGAGAGAATTTCAAATAGTGTAGTTCAGAGAAAAGAGACCTAGAGGACTGCAAGTAGCAAAAATTAACTAACAGAAACATGATTACTAGGGAACTGCTGCCACATATTCTCTTTATGTGGTAGAGGTTTTACAATATTTATTTTATATGGTCAGAGTTATAAGTTGAATTCTGTGTTGTTTGTTCAGCCTATTATGCAGATGGTGCTTGATTAAAATCTATTTTAAACTACAGCAATTACTGCAAGATAGTATGCGTAAAACAGCTCTCCTAGCTCCGCTAAAGGATTTGGTACTATTGCAGTTTATTTTAAATATATTTATAGACATTTTCAAACTTCTCAAGGGACATTTAGATATCAACAATGTGCCTTACTTGATAGACTTAAATCCTACACTGGGTAGTCTTGTGATCTATCATCTGTGCAACGTGGTTACTACCGACTTTTTTAAAGTGAAAGATTATTGCTTTCTTGTGATAAATAAGTTAAATACATCACTATAATTAAGCAATAAGGCATGACAGGAGGTGGATTACCATGAGCTAACTACACCTCTAGGGATTTTGAGGCACGAGTCTATGCCTAGAAGAATATATATGTTTTTTATTTTATTTCCCATCTGTCTCTGCTTTGGCGGTTAGCAGTGGAGTCTATGAAGCTGATAGACTGATGGGAGCATAAGGTACGCCATCATCTCAGCCATTTCCAAGGTTATTAGTACTGGAATTCTTTTTCTTTACTTATTTTTTATAAAACAAACAGAATTTCCCCAGGGAGTACTCCCTTTTTAGCAGTGGGATGCTTGAAGCCACTTGATTATTTGGGTTGGAGAATAAAATGTCTGAGCTATTTACAAGAAGACTTTTTTTCTCTTACCTTTTATGCATATTACGATTATTTATCACATAGTTAAATGGTAGTTTGGACATCCTGCTATCTTAAATATCTACAAGCTTGCAAATCCCTATGGTCAAGACAAAAGCGTTAAAAGAAACCTTTTAAAATAGCAATAGTAGGAACTTTAACTGTGGGTCTGAAGTTGTCAAGCCTTCTTGCTCCTGGGATTTGTGAACTGTTACTTAGAGGTGTTTGGAAAATTTGGATTAGGATGGTCAAATTAACTAGGGAGCTCTTCATGTGTGCACATAACACACCTTCATATATTATTGATCTTGTAGTTTCTTCTACAGTGTAGAGTGAAATAGTAATCTGCAAGTTTGAAACAAGCAGCTTGTGTTTTATAACTTCTTCCCTCTTCTCTCTAGTGCTGCTGGTGTACTCCACAACCATTAACTGCATATTTGATTGCCTAACCAGGTGCCTAGGAACCAAGCAATTTCCTTTTTAAGTTACATTCATCACATTGCTGTTCTGATTAAAAAGCCACAACTGGCCAAATCCTGCTCACTTTACTCACCTGAGTAGTCCCATTAAACACAGTCCGGTGACACACAGGAAGAGGGAGAAGGGTCTGGCCCAGAGTGAGCATATACAGCCATATGCAGCTACTGTCATTATGCACCTGTATTTATTTTTGGAACACCTGTAATCTAGCATGTCTAAACTGATCACAGTTTATTAAAAATGATAGAAATCATCTCTATTCGATAGTAACCCTCTCCCCCTGAGTTTTTTCAAATGAAAACCCCTTTGGGACAGATACAGTTAGCCAGATTCTCCAGTCTGCTGAGGCCACTTTCTGCCATGTAGTTCGAGCCGCCTAGAAAATCAGGCCTGTGTCTTTGCATATTTTTGCACAGCATCTGGCAAAATGGGGTACTGAATCCTGTTGGAAGCCCTACTGCAATATAAATATTTAATGGTTAAAGGACAGTTGGGTTTTCACAAATTTGCACGTCTTCAGGCTGCAGTGAAATCCACAAGAGGGATCCAGGGCGTGGGGATTTTTTAAGTGTGTGTATACACACACAAACACAAGCTCTTCTTTTCATCCAGTGTATGCGTGAGCCTCATTTGCTCCTTTATTCAGAACCTAAGGGACTGATCCTGCACCAGCAGAGTTAATGAGAGTTTTGCCATTGACTCCAATAAGACCAGAATTGAGCCCTTCAATAGGTCAAAAAAATTTCCAACCTAAACTGCTGAAATTTTGTTTCTCTTGATTTTGATTAAGAATAATACAAGGAAATTAACATTTTTTTTTAAATCTCAATTCACTTGATTCCCAATCCAGTTCCCAGTGAAGTCACTGGAAACAATCCCACTAACTTCAGTGGGAAATGAACTGAGCCGTAGGTTAAAATAGTCCTCTAAGGGAAAGAAAAATATAAGGTGGAAATTATATTGTTCTTGCTCTGTTTAAATGGTTCTAATGATTAAACTAGTGGTCAATGTATAATTAAATCTGTAATGATTTTACTCATTACAGGTCTCCAACAACCATTAGCTGTAAGACTCCGAAAAGATAAAAAGATGACAAGCTAATCTATTAATGATATGATAATTTTATAAAAACAAAATGTATGAATCATTTTAGGAAAAACGTTACATAACCTAGAACATTTATAATGCCTTTTATAGATGAAACCCTGTGAAATGTTGTCAACATTTGGATTATCAAAAGACGTTTTCCCCAGCAAAATCCATAATGTATATTGTAGGTGCCTTGATAAATAGAGCTTTTTGGTCTGATTCACAATTTAATGGGTTTCTATCCTTTTGTGAACTTTTATTACAGGTCAATGGAGGAGAGAAGCGACCTGCTTCTGATATGGGAAAGAAACCCAAAACTCCCAAAAAGAAGAAGAAGAAGGACCCTAATGAGCCACAGAAGCCCGTGTCTGCCTATGCATTATTCTTCCGAGACACTCAAGCAGCCATCAAGGGCCAAAACCCAAATGCTACATTTGGTGAAGTCTCTAAAATTGTAGCTTCAATGTGGGATGGCTTGGGAGAGGAACAAAAACAGGTACAATGTGATATAAATTGTAGTGATCAAGTACATGTCGTCTAACCACTTTGAGCAGCTCCTTTTGTTCATTCCGACTAAACCTGAAAATGTGTCATATCAGAACTTGAGTTCAGGGGACTATCACCTCATTTCATATATCAGTTTATTAGGCCACTAGAAAGAGTATTTTAGTTCTTCTGCCTGCGAATTTATATCATTACTTTTAGGATTTTGTGTGCCAAAGTCAGAGGGCTTGAGGCTCAGTTACAATGAGGCCCCTTTACACTGCCAGAGTGATGTTTAAAAACCACCTATCCTCCCCTTCAGCAGTTCTCTTTATCCTTTTGTCATTATTATCTTTATTCTTTTCCAACTTAACAGAAAACTTAGTCTGTCTATCCCTAGCCACTCCTTGAAGACCACCAAAGAGCTGATACCAATATGTTATTCAAACCCTTCCCCAACAGCTTTTCAGACTATGTGGGAGTATATGCTCAGCTCTTTCCTCCTCTTTTTGTATACATGTTGTCATTAAATATTGTACAAAGTGAAAGACTAAATGGGATGTTCTCATCTATATGATGAGATGTTATGGGAGCTATGCAGTGTGACAGGGAATAAGAGCCATAAGGCTCAGGCCCTAAATATTTGATAGTCCTTTGTTAACTGACCATTCTGTGGCAAATGCATTTTCACGGCTATATTTTTAAGGTATTGTTTCTATTTTAAAAAGGAACTATAGGTCAGTCTAGGAAAAGTTTGATTCCTTATCTTTTTACTTTATGGATCCTACTTGTGGTATATCAAGGGGCTTTTTTCAGCACTCTCTAGAAAAAAGACCTGGTGTGATTGTAAGGGACGATCAGGTGGAATGTAAAGCAGTGTGAATAGCTCCCCTTTGTGTCCATGTTAAAGTAATAATTTCCTTCACATTCTCAGCTCTGCACTTCTCTTTTTCCTCCTTCCAGGTCCATTGTTGTCTTTCTCAATTAAGTTATGTACAGCCTTGGCTGATGGTAATAGTGTTCCCAGTAAGGCCCTGTTTCCTCTGCATGTCTACCTTAGAAATAGAAGATTAAATGTTTTACTTAATCCATAAAACATGACAGAATGTATAGTGTTGCATAACAAAGATACACCTAGGTACATTGTTAAGCACATGGAGAAAGCCTAGTGCTTGCAGTGAATTAGGTGTGGGGAATCATGGCTACACAGGAACAGAACACTCTGTAGTGTCTGATTACAACTATAACAATGTCCTTACATTTTGCAAACATATTAAAATGTGTTTTTAATTTTTTTACAATGTAATTTTTCCACTGAAGAGAAAGGCAAAGGATGGAAACCAGCTGTAGAAAATAATATAGGGTTCTACTCCCCTAAGCGATTGTTGTTCACTATTATTTATTATTTGTATTGCAGTAGTGCCCAAAGACCCCAAGCAGGATAGGGGCTCTGTTGCACTAGATGCTGGGCAAACATATATGAAGATACGTTCCTTGCCCTGAAAAGTTAACAATCTAAATAGATCAGAAAGACAAAAGTGAGGGGGAAAGCAAAGGCCTTCATCCTGTAAGGAGCTCTGCAAGGATGGACCTGCATCTGCACAGAACCCCACTGAAATCATTGGGACCTTGTTGGAGTTGCAGAGGTCCTTCTGTGTGGAGCTCATCACAGGAGCCAGACCCAATGGTCAGAGTGATGGTTGGCAAATATCATATTAGGTTTATTGCTCTGTTGTCATTGTTTGGTTTTAATGTGGTAGGGGGAGGACGTGAGCTGACAGGAAGCCAGGAGTGGGAAATGTAAGGAACAGTGGGGAGCGAGGAAAAATGAAGTGCGGCATGGAGACCAGGGACAGTGGAGAGTGAGGCTGGCTGCAGAGGGATTGTGAAGGAGAGGAGAGTGGAGAGGCCAGAGTAAACAGCCAATCAGCAGGGAGGCAGAAAGCACAACATCTATTTATGTATACAGTGTTTATTTGATTTCAATAGAAAACACTGTGTGGAAGCTGTCCTTTTCAACATCTCCAGGCATTATACCAATTGACAGAAACAAAGAACCGTAAAGGCTTCCTGAGCAGAACGTTCCAGAGGTTTCTCATTTTCCGTGCTAATTCTGTGCTAATTTGACTAGCATCTTGATACAAACTTATTATTATTAAAAAGAGTGTCACTAAAAATTCTTTTTATAAGTCCTGACTTCTGGACTTCAGAGAATTGGTTGTCTACCTTCACTAACCCCCCACAAAAAGTCAGCTGGAAGATTGCATGGAGAGGCACTTAGGTCCCATTAAAACCAATGAGAGTTTTACTGCTGACTTTTATGGGTCAGAATTTGGCCCTTAATGACTGACCAAAAAAAAATTTTTTTCTACCTAGAAACTGTTACTATATAATGTGTGGCTTCCAGAAAGTTCAGCTGGAGGAAAGGTAACTTTGTGAATCAGAGGATCATAGAGGTCAGGTACATTAAAGTTTGTGGGGTTCTGCCTTCCTCTAATGTGCCCAGCCACTGTCTGAGGGAGGATCCTGGATTAGATGGACTTGATTGTTTCAGTACAGCAGTTCCTCTATAATAGTTGAAGGTTGCATCTCAGGATCATGAGAGTCACTACTTGCTCTGGGCTCCGAAACATGGACTATATTCAGAATAAATTTCAGTAGCAAAAAGTTTTGACTGTATTTTTCTTAGTGCCGATACCGACAGGCTGGCATTGCAGGTGATGCAGAGCCACAGCAGGAAGGGTTGTCTCTCAGGATCCTCCCCAGCATGCAGAAAAGTAGCCTGGGGTCCTTGGTGTGCTCAGCCAGGGCCGAGTGGGTGAGCGGCCAGAACTAACCCTTATTCCGTCTGAGGTGACTTGTGTCGCCGTGTGGGTTGGTGGGGGGGCAGTATCAGAGAACAATGGAATTGCAATTATCGTAGATCCTTACATGGGTTGTACAAGAGGGGTAAGGCTCCTTGCTTACACCTTCTCCCCCTTCATTGCGTGCCAGTAATAGTGCACCCTTAATGTTTTTACGCCCTTGCAGAGATTTGCCCACATGACATGCATTGATGTAAATTCAGAGTTCTTGCTAGTGATGTTCACACACTGGAACTCCAAATCCAAACACGCACACCCCTCAGAAACTTTCCAAAAGCTTCTCTCTGGATCTTGGGCCCAAACTAATTGAAACTAGAATCCTGGATCCAGATTCCCCTGAAGTTGGTGATAATTTGGATCTGTATCTGAACTTCAAAATAGTCCCTGTCTCTAGTTCCAATTAATGTTACTGTTCTTTAATAAAAACACAGGTCAAAAAACACTTTAGCCACTCATCTGTCTTTCTTCCAGCATATTTTATGATTACCTTTAATTTACGAGTCTGAATCATATTAGCCATTAGGTACATCATTGTATTCTTCCTTCCAGAACTCACTTTATAGTTTTCTTCCCCCAGCAGAGTAGAAAATCTCAGTTGCTGTGTGATAGTCCAGGACCATACAATGGAGATAAACAAAAACAAATTGAAAATGCACATTCATGAGGAAACAAGCTTTGCTCTTCATCTGTTGGTTTTGTGTGTAGTATAAAAAATAGTCCCCATGCTTGTCAGAGACCTAAAAGAAATACAGATTCAATTTTCATAAAAAAACCCTGGAATTTCTGAATTTAATTCCAGTGTTCCTGCTCACAGCTGAAAGCAATAATTGAATAATTCCTGTATTGGAAAAAAAAATAGTAGAACAGAATTTGTTTTTGTTATCTGTATTGTCTTCAAGTTAAATTGCTGAACCTTGGAAAACCATTAGCGTTTTAAACGGCAGAATTACATGCTACAGAATTCAAACAGAAAAGAGTAATGCAACCAAATATATATGCAGGGTATTACAATACTTTGTTTTACCATATGTTTGTTTGCTCCTCTGTCTTTGACTCATTTCACATATTTATTACTATAATTTATGTCTTGTGGTAATACCTAAAACCACCAATCAGGATCAAGCCCCATATTCTTTGGTATGGTATAAACAGAATAAAAGACAGCCCCTGATCCAAAAGAACTCTCCTATTTGCTAGGTCCATTGTGTTTATAATCAAAATTAATTCTGCATTGTACTGAGGGTCTGATCCTTCAAAGTGCTGAGCAAGTTCTAGGAAAAAATGCTCAGCAGTTTCAACAGCATTTTGTAGACTCTGTCTCCTCGTATTCATCTTGGAGATTATCGACATGCATATTTATTGGAATTTACCACTTATATTTGCTAAAGAAAGTTGCAAGAGCAGCATTATTAATGACCGCTAAACCACATGGTATAGGATATCTTTTCAAGCTAGAAAAAAGTGCCATTACACCTGCAACAGGCTTAGATTTAACACCAGGGCCAAGTTTTTGACGTACATAGGTGCAGAAGTCCACCCATGCAGATCACAGTGCTGAATCAGGGCCACTGATTCCCGTGTATCAAAATTGCTCAAAACTAGAGCTGGTAAAAGAAAAGTAATTTTTTCATACATGGTTTCATGAAAAATGTGGTGTTTGTTTAGTTGTTTCTGTTGTTATTGTTTTTTGGTTGACATTTTTCAACTGTCAAAGGATGAGATAACTGTATCTCTTTTTTTTTTATAAAAAGAAGAACAGGAGTACTTGTGGCACCTTAGAGACTAACAAATTTATTAGAGCATAAGCTTTCGTGGACTACAGCCCACTTCTTCGGATGCATGAAGATACTATAGAAAGAATCTCAAAAAGAAATTAAAATAAAGAAGTGTGGGATTCTCATAGGAATACTTACCTTATTTATGAATTAGACTTTCAATTCAGTAATCATAAAGCTTTGCGATTTTATGCTTTGGAAGTTGATGCTTATTCAGGAACTTAAATAGAATTATTGCCATTTCCTGAGTTGGAATTCCTTTCTGTTGTTTTAAATATAAATTAATCAGTAAGCAAAGCATAACACACAATAAGTTGTAAAAAGATAATGAGGTGGAGAAAATAAGGTTTAAAAAGTACTGATGGGATTTTTTGGTTAATTATTTTTCCACTATGTGGCAACTACTGAGAAGGAAAAATAACAGCTCAGCTATGTCACATCTTTTAAAATATGTACATATTAAATCTTCTATATACTGTGACTTGATACAGCTTCCATTGAAATCTATAGGAGTCTTTCTATTGACTTGAACAGCAGTTGGATCAAGTAAATCATGATGCAGATCATAGTTTCATTAGCTATAAAAAAGGGATATGTTCCTATGGTTTGCACACCATGGAATGAATGACGGTGTCAGAGCTTGATACAAATCCTGCTTGAGAACTCAGTTAGCCAGCCCAAACCTAGTTGTTGGGATACCATACCAAATTAGACCACTAAAAGGGTTTGTGGGAAGATCTACAAAAGTTTTTCAAACTACAAAAAGTCAGAGGAAGCGTGATCTGAGGAAATATGGAAGGAATCAGGAAAAAGCAGAAATACTATGAAACACATGATGCCATTCCTTTTTGAACTGAAAGCAGTGCGGAGCTCTGCTTAAAAAGCACAGCACATTATGACCATGCTATCCAAGAAAGACAATGTAACTTACTACAGAAAAGAAGGAGCAAAACACTCTTCCCTTGCTGTGTGCGGATATCTGCACTTCAGTGTCCCATATTGTAACTGTTTCCAAGCATCTGCACAGAGAGAGAGAGAGCGCGTAGCTGTCTGTCTGTCTAGAGGTGACTTTCGCCTCTCACTGGAAGGGGCTCCCAAATGTTTACTGCATATTTTTGCATACCCCGCAGCCTCTTCCCAAATACTGCCTTCTGTACAGTAACTAGAGCTAGTCAAAAATAGGGGAAGACTTATAATATTTTCCCCATTTTTCATTAAAAACTTTGTTTGAAAAAAAATCTGTTTTTTGTTTCATAAAAATCCCAACAAAATCAGCTCTACCAGTAATAAATCAGTACACATCTTCCTCAATATAGATTCACGATTTTTGGTGGTTTTCAATGGCTTTTCTACCCTTTCTTTTTTACTACAAACATTTTTTTCACCTGAGTAAACGGCATGGGCTCTTTTACATCCCATTTTTGTAGCCAATTTCTGTACATTGTTGCCCTTTGCACATATTTTTACTACAAAGGGGAGAAAAATGGCCCCTTGGGAGCAAAGTTAGGCATACTAAATAGTTGAGCCTCTATGGCTTTCAGATAGAAGGTTGGTTCAAACTGGGTAAAAAGACTGCTTAGGTCATTTTCTGTTCTTAAGTGAAAAAGGAAAGTCATTTAAAATCAGAACCAGATGTAAATGTACTAAATGAACCTTAAGCTTCTAATTGGAGACCCAGAAAGGCTGTAATAGATTTAGCAAATTACAAACAAAATGTTCTTGTTTACATTAGAGTAAGTGACTTTAAAGCTTCTGCCAAAGACCTAAATAAACATGCTATTATACTAAAAATGGAAATGAATGTAATATGCAAAGATGATCTCTGGTGTAACTCCATTGACTTACTGAAGTTCTACCAGGAATGAATTTGGCCCATTATGTACAGATTATAATGTGTGCATATGTCTGTATGCACTTAAATGTTATACTGGCCCTTGAAGCAGGAAGAAAGATGGATTTACCTAGAGACCCAAAGCTTAATGATCAGATAGCACATGCAAAGCAACTCTTTGAGCGCTGTAACATATGCCTGCTTTCAGGCTACATAATTCATACACAGTAATATTAGCTGCAACAGTTCAGCTCAATAGCAACACCTCATTATTTTATCCCTCAGTATTTATTTCTATGTTTGACGCCTCATGAAATTACTGTTAATGTGTTTATATAAGGGCAGATCTGACACAAGTGGGAAGAATTTAATTTCCCACTCATTCTTTCCTGCTGATGTGTCCTCTTCCCCTGGTAGAAGTGACAAGTGTAAATAGTTAATTTGCTTCAATTATGAGCCTGTCCTGCTAAATTAGAAGCAGCAGGAATATGAAGAGCCAGAATTATACTTATGAGGCAGCTGACAAATCCTCTGAGCCCACAAAATCAAATCATTTACTCCTCATTGGTGCTCAAACACCCACTAGATAAATGCAGCAGTTTATTCTTTATCATCTGATGGAACTTGGATTGTATGTTACCAATACTTAAGTAAATTGAAGTCCCTCTGTATTAGTGTCAACATTTGTGATGCTGTTAGCATGTTCATTATAAACCTCAAGCTTTCAAGAGTTTCTATCCTGGCCCCTAAAAATAACCCAGACTGATTCTGGTGTGTATATATGTAAAAAAAAAAAATCTTAGCAATTTTTTTTAAAGTTTCTCTTTGGATCACAGCTTTTTAAATGTGTAAAAAAAAAGTAGAAAACTAGCTAATTCAGGGGTGAAACAAGTAATTCTGAACTGTCTTTAAAAGTAATTGTGTCCAATATTTAACCTTTAAAATGCTGGCATTTTACAAAGGTAAAATGGTGCCTGCTGAATATTTTTACATTAAGTTCACTTTGATGCAGCCAGGCACTGTGCTGATTTCACAAGTTACTCCAGGTTCAAATGTGCCCTGAAGGCACAGCTCTGCATTGGGAGAGCAGTTAAAAGGAGAACTCCCTGCATCTCCTAAGGATGAATTCTGGGAGGCACTGTGCCATTTGAAATTCCCATGCAGAACACCCTTTTAGAGAGAAAGCAATTGCGCTTTTCCAAATTTGGCCAGCTTCAGAACACCACCTCTCCCTGAGCACATATGCTCACCCCCTGCACATTTTACATTCTTTCTGCCCCTTGTATGCTTGGTTCAGGGCAAGACATAATCTGATCATATATATGTAATATATGCAATCTGCGGGTGGGGGCACAAAGGGGAGTTAGGAACCCAGCTCCCATTTACTTTCAATTGGAATTGGACACCTAACCCCCTTTGTGTCTTTAAAATTGCAGGGAAGATCCTCAGGTAAGGTAAATTGCCATAGCTCTACTGACTTCAATGAAGCTATGACAATTTGCACCAGCTAAGGATCTGCCTCTAGCATTTTAGAGCATACATGGTATTTTTCTGGCAGGGCCTTATATAGTTGTTGAAATAGTATAAATTGAGTGCAGATTTTCAAGTGAGAATACACAGTTACATTTTCAAAACATTTATTCACAGTTTATTCGTTATTTAGTTGCTTATGAAGTAAAGCCTCTACCATATGCAGTGAGAAAGAGAGTATTGAGTTGAGTTGTTTTTTTCTCCTCTGCTTTCATGTCACACACTAAAATTCCCTTTTAGCAACCTTTACTTTTAAAACTCGCAATGCATTTATAAAGCCATCTCCAAAGTATAAATATAAAACACTTTGAAGAAGACCACAAAATTATTGAAATATATCCTCAGATTTATGGGTAGCATACAATTATTGAGGAATTTAATCTTTTTATTTACTTTATTGTATAAACGAGAATAGGAAGTAGAGACAAATCTGTTTGTATATTCTGCCATTGTGAATTAGAAAACAAAATATATTCAGAAACCTCCACAATAAAAGCTACCTCAATGTTGAGATGTTGAATGGCTGATAAGAAAGAGGGAGTGTTTTCCTCCATTTGCTATCAGTAGAGCTTAAACTGCTTCCTCCTTCCTCCCTATTTATAACAGCAAAAAGGCTTTTGTCATTCGTTTTACCCCTTTTCTGTTAGTGAAACTCATGTTTTACTGGCAAATTTCTGTAATAAAACTGCTTTTTCCCTTGAAAGTGCTAGATAAACGCATGAGGCATTTAAAACAACTATTCCAGTTTGTTTTAGTTGGTTGGATCCCTCTTCCCATTGCTGTCTGCTTTTTTTCTCCTCCTCTGAGAACAGCTGGGCTTAATGAACTGGAACACAAGTAGGTCAATAAAATATATATATATGTATGTTGTTAAGGTATCAAAATGCTACACATGATTAAGCAGTCTAATAGTTTCTGCAAGGGCCAGATCTTGCTCCCATTGAGGTGCATAATTTTGTTACTAACTTCAGAAGGGGGCAGTATCAGACCTCAACTTTGCAGTTCATTTTTTCCACAACATTTCTTGCAGATCAAACCCAGCCCTCTCACACAAAGCTGCCAGGGTAAACAGGATTTCCAGCCTGGGATTGGGAAGATTGACTTCACCCCCAAGCAACGTACATCAGAATAGTAACTGCTGCACACCCTCTATACAGGGTGATAAGGCCACTTAGTCAGTATATTCATGGATCTACTGGCCTCTCTTCCAGCCTGCCTTGACAGCCTTTTCTTTTCTGCAGCGTCACTGGAGTGCTAAAGTGGTAGAGAGGGTAGCCCTCCAAACCAGGGGTGAATTTCAAATGTCCAAGTGGTGCAAACAACAGACACAACTACTAAATAAATCCTACATGTACCTATGGAGCCAGGATTGTTTCTTATGTGTTTGTAGTATGCCCAGCCCAATGGAACCTAGGCTTCTAAGTGCTACTGCAATATAAATAATAATCACGATTTCCTCCTCATCCTTCCCCCACCCTCCATTCTCTAGACTAAAAGTCCATGGGAGTCAGGCACTAAATCATTTGTGTACTCAGCCAGATTTAATTACACTAATTGTAGTCCATTTGGGTTTAGATCCAGTTTTGCAGAGTACAGCTGAGTACAAGTAATTACCACGTAAATCACACATTTAATGTTTGTGGGTGCGGGTGTTATCCAAAATGTGCATTTGATCTAAAAAAAACCAAACCTCACCTTATAAATTCCAACCTCATGAGATCAAATTCAGCCCTGGCGTAAGTGGCTCCAGCTCCAGCAAAATCAATTGAGTTGAACCTGGTTAATACTAGAGCTGTATTTGGCCTGTGACCTTAACTTTGCATGCCAGAAAGACTGAATTCTTTTCTCCAAGCTTCTAATAGATCATCAGTGTTATTTTCATACTATGTCATCTAAGAGACTGTTGAACTGTAGAGCTAGCCCTGGGCCTCTCTCAGTTACAGTTTGTACCTAGATTAAAAGTCAAATGGTGGCATATTTCACTATCCATTAACCAGTTCTGTGGATTGTTTATATGACAGCTACATTTTAGTGGAATTCATAGAGTTCTGGATGCTGCTTCTACTGCAAAATAAAAGGATTAAAATTGAACACTGGCCTCCTGCTTTGGCAAACTTTCAGCTTTCTCTGAGCATGAAGGAACCCATTCAGCTGTGCTGAGGATGGAGATTTGGAGGTTGGATTCAACTCTGATAGCAGCACAGTAGTATTTTTCCAGAAACTGTAAGCTCGATCTCTGGAAAAGGTACTTCCACGGGTAACATCACTTCATCCATCACTCAAAGCACTCTGAGATGGTGACATTGCTCCTAGAATTACGACTTTCACAGATAGCACTTATTTCTTTGTATGTATGATGTATGGAATGCATCTGTCATAGTTTTTAAGCTTCCTTCCTAGCCATCACCTCTCTTAGGTGGAGACCCACATCTCTATCACTCCAGACCAGGGGTTTAGGCTTGCAGTCCCTCTGTACTTCATTGTGATTTCCCCAGCAGGTCTGACCAGGGTTCAGCCTCCGTGGTTAACCTTTCTTCAGAGGTTACAACAGTGAACACTAGGTACCAACCAGCCTTTGGAACATAAAATACATTTATTCTTAGGATAAAAACATTACAGAGAAAATATGCATAAAACAATAACAGGTCCTATGCACACACACACGGAATGTACCAGGAATTGCCCTCAGTCTTATAGGCCAAAGTCTGTCCAATCTTCCAGCAGGATTGGGGTACCCGTTTGGACAGAATGTACTGTTCATTTGCTCACTCAAGGTATGTCTGCAGTGTAAGCCCAGGGCTAGTGAGACTTGAGTCTGCTGACCATGTTAGGGAACCCTGGGCTTCAGTGTCTATATTGTATTTTAACCTTATGTTAACACTTTTCTAACGGTGCTCGAACCTAGGGCTCTGGTGTCCACACTGCATTGTGCAAGTAACCATATCCCATAGTTCCTAGTGCCCCCACACACACCTGAAATGTGGCTGCTCTAACCCTAGGATCATGGTGCACTGTGGGAAAACTACTGTCCGCTCTGCATGTTACCACCTTACTTTGCAAAAGCCTTGTTCAGTTCACTCTCCATTGACTAACCCAGGAGGCCTTCTGACCGTGTGTTTGCAGATCGGTGATCAGAACGGAATGGGTTAATACTGACCTGAGCTGCTGCTGTTTGCAAAGATGTGGGCATGGTTTCCGTTTTCAGTAGAGTGGACTGGAGATTGTTGGGATTGAGAGGACTAAGGAAGTTGTCCCATGGAAGTGTGGGCTACTTTCAGCTGACTCCTGGGACCCTGGGTCCAAGCCCTGGGTTAGCATAATTACAATGTAGATGCAAGGAGGGTTAGGCTTGAGCCTGGGCTCCAGCATGGGCTTATGTTGCAGTGTGGACATACCCTCAGAAGGAAAACCCTGAGTCTGTTTAAACTCATCCTTTTATACCAAAATCCCTTTCTTTGTCTCTTGGTCTCTGGAAAACCCAGTTTGAAACAATCTATGCAAGCCACCCCCAAGCCACCTCTCTGGATTTGTTTACAATCCCAAGGGCAATCACCCCCACTCTGTTTTTAGTTCCTGGAGGAGCTATGGTAACCCTTCCCCATGGAGCAGAACACAATAATACATACGTGATTCATAAAATTAATACAGGGGTTCCCCAAAATACCACAATGGGATTCCAAATATCTCGCACAGTGTCCATCATAAATTTTCTACACATCTTTACATAATTTAAAAACAAAATACATAAGAGGCCCACTGTTGTCAACTCTGAGGAGATTCCCACGAGGTAGACCAAACCATCTTTCCCCACCCATGCATTCCTGCACCAACCATTCAGGCAAAGACCGGGAAAATAAGTTAGGTTTTTACTGTCCCCTGAAAGTCAAAAGACTCAAACTTTGTCAAACCAAAATGAGAAACAAATTCCAGAGATCAGTCTCTCTCCTGGGAATATCAACCCCACCTTTGCCCGTAATGGTAGCATCTGTGGACACCCTCCCACCAGCCTCAGCTGTTCAAAACTAGGGACTTGTCTCGAAGCTTCTAAAAGCGTCTTGCTGGATTTGATTCTCATGGTGATATATAGAGAGAGACCTGGTCCCTTTAAGTCAGAGTTCCCCAAACTGTGGGGCACCCCCTTACTCCTGTCCATGCCCCCCCCCTGAGCCGCAGACCCGCTCCTGGCCCAGCTACAGGGGGAGGTGGGGAGGCATGGACAGAGGGAAGGGGGCACAGTCCCCAAAAGCTCTGAGCTGATACCAGGACATTGTCAGTGGACAGCCCTGGACTCTGACATTCACTTCTCCCTGTGGCATAGTTCAAATCTTACCTCTCTTGCCTGAAGGTACTGGGAAGGGTTGGTGCTTGTTTACTTTGCGGAATGTCTTTTCCAGTTTTGGGTGCCTTATGAAATAATGTACATGCACCTGAAGATCTCTTACTAGGCACATTTTAGAAATACGAATAAAAAATAAACTAAGAACCTGGCCCTACAAGGTTCCTGGGAACAGCCTTATGTCAGCCACCTGGCAGCCTGCTGACAACTGCTTACCTGAAACCCATGAAGCCCGGACCCCAGCAAGAAGTTCCATTCCTTCAGTCTGATTGACCTGCTGGTCCTACTTAAGCCAGCAACAGGAACAGGAAGCTGTCTGAACAACTGGACTCCACCCTGCTCTGGACTGCATGCCTTGTGCTTCCTGGTCCTGCACCTGTGGCTTGACTTCCTGGCATCCCATCCCAGCATGACTCCTGGCATCTGACTTTGTGGTTTCTGACCTCCAATTTGTCTTCTGCCTCTGACTGCTGGTATTCTGACCCTTCCTGACTCTGGTTACCAATTTGCAGTTCTATCTACAGTTTGTATCCTGCATCTGACCACCCGGTATCCTGACACAGCTGACTCTTGACTCCTGTCTCGTGACTGTGGACTTTGGCTCTGACTACTAAGTCTGGCCATCCATGATCCAGCTGAAGTAGCTTGTTTGGACCACAATATCCCTGTGGGATTGAGCTCAGTGAGAGAAAGATGGACCCAGCAGCACCGTCACAGCCACCAGAAACATTGAACTCGCCCGAATGAAGCCCTGACTCTAGGTGGTTAATGAAGCACTGCAGGCCCAAGTTGCACAGCTGATCTTGGACAACCAGTGGCTGAAAGAGCAAGTGAAGCAGCTCAGGAGTAAGAACATCATGCTGCCAACACAGCCTGCAGAACCTTACCCTGAATAGGGGCCTGCAATACCCTGGCCCAAATGGTTTGACAGGAACCATTGGTGGTTCTGGGGTTTCATGAACCAGTGCCACTTTCTGTTTCTGATGCATCCCAAAATCTATGCTTTTGCCTGGGCCACGGTGGCCTTGGTAATCAGCCTGCTGATAGGAGACATGTCAGACCGGGCCTCCCAAGTGCTGGAAGGCCATAGCCCAGTGCTGTCACACTAGAATTTCTTTCTCCAAACAATGTCAGCATGTTCAATGATCCACACTGAGCTTGAATGGCTGAGGCTACTCTGAGGAGATTCCAGCATGGGCAAGGCACCGTGGCCTCCTATGCAGCGCACTTCCACCACCTTACAACAGATACAGAGTTGAACGAAGCAGTGCAGATGTAGCAGTTCCAGTGGGGCTTGTGGGAAGAAATCAAAGACAAATTGGCCCACGTAGATGTTTACCAGACTAGATGTCCTTTTGGACCTCGCCATCCACATAGATTATCAGCTCTCAGAATGAAGAGAGGAGAAAAGAGGTCCCCTGCAGCCCACCCTACCTGCGTACATGAACTCACTTTCTGTATTGCCCACCGAACCCATGGAAGCCAATCTGGCTTGTCAGTGCCTCACATCTGAAGAAAAGGAATAGCACCATCAGCACCACCTGTGCTTCTACTGCAGTGAACCTGGCCATGCCATCTTGGCCAGCCCAGTACGAACACCAAGGGGCTTGGGGAAACAAACCAGTCCAGGCACAGAGCCTCAGTCTTCAAAGAAGAGAAGTTCCCCACACCCTAGTCCTCACTGAGAAGCACCAGAGCCCCATTCAGGGGCTTCTCATTGGCAGATTCCTATCCATCTATGTATCCTGGGGAAGCCCTGATGGATTCCCCTCCAACAGGTCCTCATCGATTCGAGAGCAGTAGACAAGTTTATGGATGCCTCTACAGCTCGGGCCCTACAGGTGCCCCTGCTACACAAAGCCATGCCCAACACGATTGAAATTGTTGACAGCTTCCTGCTGTCTTCAGTTCCAGTTGTGGAGGAGTTGTCTCCATGGAGCCCATTATTTGGGGTCACCGAGAAATAATACAATTCAGCGTGATCCATTCCCTGCAATTTTCCACTGATCCTTGGCATCTACTGACTGACCCTTCATGATCCCCTCATTCCCTGGTGAGAGCAGGTCACTCTCCTGTCAGAATTCTGCCAATGCCTTTAGTACAGTGATCATGGCAGTCCTCTTCCAAAGGCATGAACCCGAACAAATACTGCACCCCATCACCTACCTCACAAGGAAGTTTACTCCTACTGAGAGATATTTGAGCAAATACAAGATATTTGACAAGGAGCTCCGGGCAATTCAGACTGCCTTCGAAGAGTGGCAACACTACTTGGAAGGGCCCATCGTCCGGTCCGGGTGTTTACCGATCACAAGAACCTTGAGTAACTGTGTGGGGTCAGTGTCCTAAAGCAACAACAGTTCCAGTATGCCCTATTCTTCTCTCAGTTAAACTTTACTTGACCTACCACCCTGGAACCAGAAATGTGAAGGCCAACGCCTTGTCCTAAAGATATAGCTCTGACCCACAAGGCCCCAATCCATATTCTGAAGTCCCATAATTTTTTAATGCAACCCCTGGAGGTGGGAAAATGATGTCATGACCCATGGCTCTCAAACCTCGGATAGCTGGGTTCATGGAAGCCACTGCACTCCAACCCTCCGCCTGGCAGCCTGCTGACAATTGCTTACTTGGGACCCACAAAGGCCCCGCCCAGTGTGAGGATCTGCTCTTGAGGGCCAATTGGCAGAGTCCCAAGAGTGGCAGATTGTCCCACTGGCCCTACTTAAGCCAGGAGCAGAAATAGGAAGCTGTCGGAACAGAGTTTCACCCAATCTATTTATATTTAATTATCACATTAATTAAAAAAACAAGTGGGAAATGGCCAGGTTCTATAAAAATGTGCTGCCATCCAAACTACTTGTTCACCAGTGTTTACTCGTTTCAGAGGGGAACATAAGACTCATAAGTGGTTTTGGAGGTGTTAAAAATAAAAGTAAATCTTGGCACCATAAGGTTATAACTAAGCTACAATGTTTGTTGCTCTTAAACAAAAGAACAGAAATCTCCTTCTCAGACTGAGAACAATTTTTAATGTATTTCCGTGTTTCAGAAATCCTCACTATCTTAAGATACACAAAACAGTTTAAACCATTGTCACGGGTACACTTGAATGATGACATGAGCCTTTTGCCTATTTAAAATGTCTGTAAGGCATCAAGTCTATTAAATTATTACAACTATGTATTTAATCTTGAGGGCTAGAAGCTGTGGCAGCTGCCAAAACAGAATGGGAAGGGCCCTTGGCTTGCTTATACCTGTTGCACATAACGCTAGAACTGCTAGTGCCACCCACCTAGTCTCCCCATCTGCTCAAATTCCATATGCGAGCCCAGGCCAAAACCCAGGACTATGTGTTGGCACCAGCTACCAGTGCCATCTACGTTCTCTACTAGAAAAATGTCCTACACACTAAATCTTGTCATTACTCATGATACCAGCCAACTCTCAGCCTACCCGTCCACCCCAACCCTACCTGTGTTGCAGCTATCAGCAATCAGTATTTCAACAACCAATGTCAGTGGGGCAGACTGACAATATCCCGCAATATGCTGAACAAACCTTATGAAATTAAAATAAACTTTTGATTTAAATTAAACCGTATTGAATTAGGATTAATACATTTAGGATCCATTGTATTAAAAACATAATTGTGTATGTGTTATTGTATGTAACTTCTCTACTAGGCAGGGGAGGCTACTCTAATTCCTCTGATTATCAGCCTTTAAAGCCATCTCCCTGGAGAGGCTCACATATACAAATTCAAACTGGATTATCCAGGGACCAATGGACAAAGAAAGGATTTTTGGATAAATAGCCTGGTTTTAAACAGACTCAGGGCCTTCTTGCTGATCCACCAAATGGGCAGGACACCTGGTCCACAAGGGCCCCAGTCCTCAGAGGATTGGAAGAACTAGACCTACTGAGGCCCCATAAGACTGTGTGCTTGTTCCGAGCTGAAGTTGGGATGAACTTGAAATCACAAAGAGGTTACCTTGGATAAGGTGTTGAAGGACTGCTCTAGCCAGAGGCCATGTTAGGGTTAGGGTGATTTCTGGTAAGCTTATTAGCATGCGTGTAGGTTCTTTTATTGTTTTTAGTATGTTTCCTCTCTACTGCTTTTACGTTAAGAACGAAATTGGCTTGCATAAAAAGAGCTGTGTGGCACTCACACTGTTAGCCGTCTCTGAAGGGAAAGCAAGCCAGCCTGCTCAGACAGACTGTCTTTTGCAGAGGCTAATACAATGAAGGCAGGGAACTGTGCCTGGAAATATCCTGGTCAGAAGGGAATGAGAAGTGGGTCTCCCCCCAAGAAAGGCAACAGCTGGTGAGCCAGAAGCCTGAGAGTGGGTGCCCTTGGCAGGAGCACTGAGGGGAAATACTGGTGAAGTTGCCCTGAACTGCAACCGTCAGGATCACCCACCCCCTAACAAATAGCCTAAATATTAGGATTCTTGAAGAAGACCAACAAAAAAATTGTAAGAGCCCAAGCCATCATGCCCAAGAACCATAACAAATACCCCTTGCACCATAGAACTGCACTACATGCAAATCAGCTGGAATGGGATTTCCCCCCAAAAACACTGAGAAAGATACAAAAAAACAGAGTGAGAAACCCAAGGACGTAAATCTGCCTCTGAATAACACATAAAGGGTTGTGTGCCACAGCACTCATGGTGACATCCTGTATCAGGGTCAGTTAAAAAAAATAGTGCTAATTTGGATTTATACTGCTATTACCAGGTTGAGAGAATGCCTGAGAAAAGTAGATATGAAAAATGATGTATATGGTTAATGCTGAATAGTATGGCTGGATAGTTGGGAAATAATTAAATGAAGACTATATAATTAAGTGAATATGCAGTAGTGATGTTTGGGTACAAGATTTACAGAACTTTTGTTAGGTTTATGCTATAAAATGAGATTGCTTTGTTGAATACCACAATTTGAAAAGGGGGAGGGGGAAATCCATCTCTTTGAGAACCTTTTCCATATGCTTTGACTATAAATGCACAGTAGACCTGCTTAAAATTTTGATATTAGAGAAACAAGGTTGGTGAGGTGATATCTTTTATTGGACCAACTTCTGTTGGTGAGAGAGACAAGCTTTTGAGCTCTTCTTCAGATCTGGAAAAGGAGAAGAGCTCTGTGGCTCAGAAGTTGGCTCTGTATGGACAGAAGTTGGTCCAAAAAAAAGATATTAGCTCACCCATCTTGTCTTTCTAATATCCTGGGACCAACATGGCTACAACTACACTGCATAAAATTTTGATATTCATATAATGCAAAATAAGACTTCTGATCTATTGAAGCAGGACTGCAATATCAGAAAAAACCCTACATGATCTTTTAATGATCTTGACTCTATATATGTGATGTTATTATGCTCAGTTGTGATTTTAAAATCTGGATAGCAAAATGATGCAGCTGTATTCAAATGTACAGTATAATTTGAATTCGTCTTAGTTCTGTAGGTCATGCTAATTCGTTTTAGCAGGTGGGAACAGATTGTCAACTAATTCTCATTTTGTTTTCTGAAAAAAACAATACATTTGCCCTATAACTGCAAACAATCACAATTTAAAAAGCAACTTGTTGCCAGTTCTTTGAAAAACAATATGAGCTCAGCATATGCCATATATTTATCCTAATCTGAAGAAATTACAAGAGTGCACACACATAGTTGCACAGCTAAAAACAATCTTTTTTCTCTCTGTCTAGATATTTACAATTTTGGTATCCTCTTTTTCCATTATGATTTTATGCTTCCCTGGGAAGCAAAATCTTTAATCTGTTAGGCAACCTCTGAGTTTTCCCAACCTAGATCAGAGGATTGTTCTTTCTCTGAAAGCAAAGCTTCACTGAAATAAAAGACATTTCACAAGAATATTCTTTCTATAAATGATGTAGCACCAGATCCTTCTGGCCCAGTACTGTTGCTCTGATTTTGTATTTTGGAATTGTATTATCCGGAGTATGTACAGTTTGCAGCTTCCAGGTATTCTCCATTATGAGAATGCTCTGGCTTTACTGTAGAATAAGAGGATCAAAAGAGATCAATTTAAAGTTTCATAAAGTTTACCTTACTGCAAAGGAAATGTGTGTATGTGTGTGTACTTCTCACCTGCAGAATTTATGAGGACATCTCAAAGTTGTTTTAAGTTGGTTTTGCCATCCGCTGCACTTTGAGTGCATAGCCCAACTAATCAGAGACTGGGTGCAGGTTTAGTAACAGTGCAAGTCTTTTTTAGGTTGTCTCAAAACCCATCCCCAGCATGTACATTGGCAAGAAATTAGCCTCTATGGGGGCTTGCCTTCGTAGCTGAGAGGGTTGTGCACCCCCTGTACAGGTGCCGAGCTCCCAAGTATCTATCTATATTTTTAATGCTCCAATTGTCATTTTGCCTGGGTGTCCTGCCAATCCCTGCAAATAACCTTCAGTTCTGAAGTCTGGGGAAATTTGAACTGAATTATATAACTCTGTAAGCTATTGTGTGGAGCATACTTGCTTGTGTTAGTTACACTGTAGGCAGAACAGTGGATTGAGAGGAATATACCAGAAAAAGTACACTCTCTTGAAGAGCTCAGCAGAACTTTGCAAGCACAAGATTGGAACAGTGATTTACACTAACTTCTTTTCATGGCTCCTTAACTTCTCCTTTCTGCACAGAGCTCGCCTGAGCCTTGATTTGCCTCTGACCTCCTTTGGACTGGGATTCTCTGACTGTCCAACAGTTTACCTAATAATGGAAAAAAGTCTCTCAGTCATGCTGAAGGGCACTGATATCTCCCCAACCCCTCCCTGTCCTCTGCATCTCACTTCTTCCTTTTTCCCTCCCAACTCAGCAGGCCTGGACCCACCCACTCTCCTATTTCCCAGATAAGTTCAGCTGGTCTGCCAGATGGGAGCCACAATGAAGAGCACCCCTCACTGGTCCAGTTTGGAATGATACCCTGAATTTAACCTCCCTTTGTCAATTGAAGCTATCATACCAATTGTAATGTCCTCAGTTCAGTCAGACATATCAGGATCACTCTGTAGGCAAAGGAGCTCTTTTACTGTGAGCGATATTTTTGAAAATGCTTGGTGTTTTACTTACTCTTTATCTCCTAAAAAACCTGGAGAAATAGGAATGGCTGTTTAATTAGAAGGATGTTCTGAAAATCCATGAAACAGATTGATTATATCAATTAGAATTGCATATAGAAACAGATTCTTTACTAATGATCTTTGTTGTTTTATAGGTATACAAAAAGAAAACTGAAGCTGCTAAGAAGGAATATTTGAAGCAGTTAGCTGCATACAGAGCAAGCCTTGTATCCAAGGTAACACATATATATATTGTGATAGATTGTAAACCATTTTCAGCATTTGTATGATACTCAGCGCCATGGTATCTAGTGTAAATATTGTTGCTCATTACCACCTTATACCTATCTTAGCCATGCTCTGCTCTAGTGCTCAATACAAACGGTTCTCTCTCAACATAGGCATACTGCAGCCCATCTATTCCTACTCATAGAACATCTACAGGCTGGGATTATAATCACAATGAAGCAAATGAGAGACCCAGTGGTCATCAGTAAAAGGATCACATTTGCCAGCAGGGGCCACACAGCACTGCACAATTACCAGTCATACTCTTTTCTGAATATAGGGGGAAACTGTGGTATCACACATAAAATGCCTCATTTTTAATGCAGGCACTGTACAGCAATGATCATGCTCAGTATCACAATGCAAACGTTCCCATGATAAGCTGAACTTTCTTTGTGCATGCCTCAGATGAAGTAGACGAACACAGTATAGGACATAGTGTGAATCACTCGCTTTGGAACAGCATGTCACAGGACCCACTGTACACAGTTAAGAGAAACTTTTGACCTTGATTTATAGAGATATTCATAGTGCCCAGGATTTCACAAGTGATATAATATAAACCACTGTTTTAAAACCCACAGACAAAGGTAAGATTACTGCAACATGCAGACTTGAAACATTAATGGGGCAATTTGCAGAATCATATTGTTGATGATCATTTTGGTGTCTATTTCACAGAATCCAAAGTGTTGATGAGGTCAAGTTTAGATGCACTTGACTGTCCGGTGGTTGTGAGTAAAGGTTAGGAGGGAGGATGGCAATGCTTGAAGTTTATACAGGTGTGGCTGAGCAGCACTTTTTGTTAGTTTCACGACATATTTACCATCTTGTTAGGGACATTTCAAAACAAAGATTTAACAGATAATTAACACCGGGTCTTTCATGCAGTTTTCCACGTGATCGTACCACTTCTTCAGGTTTTTCAGTATATGACTCCTGTGAGATCAAACCTCACGTAGATAAACTCTGAGACATGAGTGTAACCTTATTCATAGCTTTCCTGTGTTGTCTTATATACTTGAAATCTAGCATCATATATGCCAGGATATTTATTAAAAACATGTACAAAATGCCTGTCATTCCTGTTCTACACTTGATGAGTGTAAACTTCCAGAGATAGTCTCTATGTTTAGAATAGACTCTTTCAAACCAGTGGAACTGTCCCAGGGTTCCACTGTACATGAGTGTTAATTTATTTGTAAGATTTTACTGAGTGGTAAAATAAGACCAACACACTCATTTTAATGTGAATTACAAAGTCAGCTTTTCACTTGTAATAATGAATTAGGTATCGTTACTTTGCCCATCATACGTTGTTTATATGAAACACTAAACTGTTTTATTTTGATAAGGTAAATATATGTAAAACTGAGAATTTTACTCTGATTTTTTTAAGGACAAAAAATAGCTGCATGGCATTCTTTGAGGAAGGTTCAAGAGAAAATTCAATTAAAGAAATATTGGTGTCTGAGGCTCTAAGTCAATGTAGGAAAGCATTTGAACACATGTTTAAGCCCATTCCTAGTCAAGAAAGCACTTAATTATGTGCTTAGGTCCCATTGGCTTTAGTGGAACTTAAGTATCTGCTTAACTTTAAGCATTTAGATGTGATGGGGGAGGGATAGCTCAGTGGTTTGAGCATGGGCCTCCTAAACCCAGGGCTGTGAGTTCAATCCTTGAGGGGGCCACTTAGGGATCTGGGGCAAAATCAGTATTTGGTCCTGCTAGTGAAGGCAGGGGGCTGGACTCAATGACCTTTTAAGGTCCCTTCCAGTTCTAGGTGATAGGATATCTCTATTAAAAAAAAATAAAACTGGGACTTTAAATAAGCATGTAATTACAAACTGGATAGGTGATATATTAAGATTCACCATGTAAATTGCATCTGTTTGAAACAGAATATAAACTTTCTGTGTTTAAAATCTATTCTATTATTACACATACAAAAACTACATTAAAAATAATGTTATTACAGTTGCAAAGGCAAGCATGCAAAAGTTAGGAAATGCCAGAAGTCTGTCTTCACCTCTGGAGGGAGCATGCTTAGCTGTTCTGTGTGGATGATGACTGCTCAGGCAAGTCACGTGTAGCAGCCTGAAAACAGCTGAACTATGCTGGCTAAAATTTGCCCCCAAAAAATCAGCTGAGGTATACACCTGGCATGTAAAATGTCAACCCACAAGATTTAAGTTTAGCCAAGTAATAAGCAACTGAAAGCAAGGTCTTATAATTGGACATGTCAGGCAACTTTAACAATAGGCTGTGCCATCAGCCTTACCTGTAATATGTTTTTAAATAGGGTTAACACCCAATAAGGTGAACATCTGATTGTATGGATTTAATGTCATAGCTTTGCATTAATCTCCATTAACTCTATCAGTGTATTTGATAGATGTTTTCTCAACATTTTTCTTTTCTTTTTATAAAAATTGAAATTAATAGGGCTATAGTCAAGCCTGTTCATTTATGTGGAAATCAATATGTGAAGTCAAAATGACATTACAAAGCATTATATGTAATGCTATGCAGATTGCCATATTGTTTATAATACTGACTAAGCCTTTGCATTCTAAACAAGTGTCTTTATATTTGCCCTTAGTTGCAACTTTTAGTACTGTTTAGGCTCAGAAATGCAACCTACAGTATATAGCAATTTGTATAGCATTACTTAAAATGCTGTGATTGCAATTTGACTTTTTAAAAAACAAGCACTTTTTATTGCTTACCCTGGCGTTTTTGTGTATGCTGGCTGGCAGTAGGATTTTTGCTTTATATGTGAAATATTTATTTATATATACATATATAAATATTTTCTGAAGACATACTTAACAACTATGGCTTGCATCTACCCTCAAGTAGGAAAAAAGGTAATTTTTCAAAGCTATGATGGCATAGCTAGGTCAAATTTGTGCTCTCACATAGCATCATTATCAACCACATTTGACACTCTTTGAGTGTTAGAAATAATGCAAATTTTTTGAAGTTAATGAACGTGTGACAGTGTTGCCCCTTTGATTGTATGGTAGGCTCAGACTTCCCCTAACAGAACTCCCAGCCACTGTCTTGGAAAAGTACTTAGTCTGTGCAGACATTTTGGAAGTTTTAAAGATTAGTGTAGGCTATTTTCAGGGAAACCGTTACAAAACAGCAATAGTGGCTTTCTCCGTATAAGGAGAAATGCAGCTCTGTCTGAAGTATTAACAGCTTTTTTTTTTAAGCTGCTAAACTCCTACAGGATCACTAGCACTGTTGCCTTAGCAGAAAAATATAATAAGCAGTCACATTAATGTGCAGCTTTTATTTGTACCCAAATATCAATTTCCCTACCTAGGAAAATTGTAATGTAAGGCTATAAACAGTAGATATTTCAGGTTTCTATGACACACTATCTTTGCATTTGTGATTATTGTGATATCAAAAATGTTTGAAGAACCATATATCAAAAACCGTATATTACCATTTAAACTATGCATGTAACTCTATATCGTAGATCCGAATTACCTGTTGACTGACTGGGTATTTTCAGACTTGTTTATGTATGTATTTTTCACAAACCAGTTGTCATGTCCCTTCAAAGATCCACAAACTGTCAGAGAAGAAATTTCTAATCCTAAAAACATTGTTTGAAGCAAAAAAATCCAGTAAATGCATATAGCCAAAGAATAATCCCATTCAACCTCTTAACCTATAGAGCCACAAATCCTAAAGACCTAAGGAAATTTCTAAGCAATTATTAAAACTGTTAGGCATACCATCACTGTGAGAACTCACTCGTATTACAGTTTGGCCTAACCTTTAATACACTGAGTCCACCATCCTTTTCTAGTTCAGAGGTCTCATTGTGGTGGCAGTCCATAAAGTTAACAACGTCATCCAAAACATACATGAAATAAAGGCCAAGCATTAAAGGGTAGATGGTGCCTGGCACCTATGTGAGGGTGAATGGGAGGGAGGTGGTAATGAGGTGTCAGGGCCATGGCAGAACTGAGTCAGTCAATCACTAAGGAGACCAAATGTTGCACCTTCTTAAGGGCAGTGCAATAATTGCTCTGCCAAGGAGCTCCAGGTGGCAGTTTGCCTTCCTTATGCACATTCCTTTTGATGCTTCTGCTGGAAGTCTATCATTTAATGTTGCAATTTACCCTTACACAATATGTTTCAACTTAACTTGAATTAACTTGAAATAATTACATCAAACAGTAAAACAAGAATCTAAGTTAGGGCACGTCTTCACTACCCGCACGTCTTCACCCACTAGTGAAGACGCGATAAAATCGATCCCTGATCGCTCTGCCGTCGACTCCGGAAATCCACCGCGGCAAGAGGCGGAAGCGGAGTCGACGGTAGCACAGCAGCGGTCGACTCGCCACCGCCCTCCCAGCCAGGTAAGTCGACCTATAATACGCAACTCCAGCTACGCTATTCACGTAGCTGAAGTTGTGTATCTTAGGTCGATCCTCCCTCTCCCCCCACATAGTGTAGACCTAGCCTTAGTTTCCATTTCACTAGAGTTTTTAATATGCAGCTAGTAAGAATCCTATTCTCCTCATTTCCCACCCAGCGTTGGCATTGGAAAGTTCTACATTTACTAAAACATCCAGTAACAAAATAGAAACAGATTCTCAGCTGGTGTACATTGGCATAGCTGCCTTGAAGCCAAGGGAGCTGTGCTGATTTACACCAGCTAACAATCTCTCACAGACTTTAAATAGCGAGAGATGGACGGAGATGGTAACATTCAGATTACATTCAGGCTAAAGTTTGACGCCAAATACATGTGAGGCTTCCCTTTCAGCAGTGCCAAGACCTAGAGATGTTCTCACAAGATTGAAGCCCAAACTGGTGGAGATTTTGAGATCACATTAGTTTGAGAGATTTTTGATTTTGAGAAGGCTCTTGTTTGTTTCTAAAGTGATTGGGATTGAATAGTTGGTATAAGGTTATTAGAACTGCATTTTTAAAGCCTCCCTATGCCTCTCAATTGGGGAACAAAGACACTGGTATCAAATTAAAGTCACATGTTCTTCAGCATATTTATTCAGGTTAGATTCATAAATGGCCTTAATGGATCCATGACAATCCCCCATAAATGATAATAAAATGTATCTTCAGAATTTAAAATGTTCTCCTTCAGAACGACATTGGCTAACAGTATATGACATTCAGTAGCTGACCCATCTTGTACTCAAGTATCAATGATGTGTCTAAAGACTTTTGAGCCTGCCACATGTGGTGCAATTCATTTGTATAATATATGTGATTTGGAATGAATAAAATAAGAAACCTCATGTGTTAACAACCTTCATCCAAAACCTGCATCAACCTATAACTTTTTTGACGTTCTGAAATGTTCACATAAAAGTTTTGCTCTTCCGGATTTTACAGTGCTAATCCAAACAGAACCCAAACTCTGAGGTCCTGATTCTCATTTTACACTAAGGCTGTGTTGCACCATTCTGGCAGAGTAAAGGGAAAGTAGGAGTATATTATATTTACACCCATTTATAAACCCTTTACACTGCTAGAGTGGTATAAAGTAGCATTAGTGCTAATGAGAATCAGACCCTGACCCTGTCACTTATTTTATAGATACTGGTGATGGCCAAAGGTACCAGAAACATTTATGTATGAACATTCAGCAATTCCTCAAGTTTAGTCAAAGTTGATTATGTAGTGAAGTCTAATTGCTCACATTAATAAAGAAATATTTCTGATGATATTGGCCCTAGCTAGTCTAGATACCACTCAATTTACAGTACTCCATTCAGAAGGTTTGGGATCCTTTAGACATTTTCCTCATACCACAAAACACCGAATCTGTTGCTGATAATGCTGCTGATTCTGAAAGAGAACTGTTCTAAAATTAAAAATAAATTGATTCTTGGTGAGTATATTGGCCACAATTTTGGGTATTTTGTGTCTGTTACTTGAATAAATATAATCAACAATGCAGCGTATAATTTTAGTTTAATACGAACTTCCTTTTTCCCTGATTGTGAACAGAAATGTGGCTCTGCAAATGTGTCTTCATCATGGACAGTTTTCTTAACAGGTCATTGTCCATTTTGCCAGACATCACACAGAGATCTCTGAGTTACCAGTGTTTCTCTGCATGTAGAACGATGGTGGTAACTGTGTGGTATCTCTTAGGAAAAGTTGAGTTTTTGTAATATTTTTTGAGTAATAACAATAACATTACTGTAAAAGTATTTATTAATTTAATTCAAATATATATAATTGGATAGTTTAAAATGTTGAAAATAACAGCAAATATATTCCAAAGCTTTTTTCAGCAACTGGATGTGTGTGTGTGTGTGTGTGTGTGTGTGTGTACGCGTGCGTGCACATGCGATTGTGTATGGCAGCTTTTCCAACATACTATCTGCAGAAACAAGGCTTGAAAGGGCAAAATTAAAAAAAGTGTAACTAATTTTAAATTTTCTACTTACACTTCTAAGGAAGCACATATGAATGCTGCCATATGAAAAACTTACCCTTGCTTTATTTTCAGTCACTCAGAAAAGCCACCAGTGGCCAGAAAGCAGAAACAACTCAGAATGAGAATAAAAACTCTCACTTACAGATTTGAGTTGCTGGTTGCCTACTAAGATCTACAAGTGATAGTTTAAAAAAACCAGTTACAGATCCGAGGAGCCATAGTCTATACTAATTCAAACTGAAGAAGAAAATCCTAACCCTAACGAAGCTATCAAATTGCCTGGTGGATGTCACCTGAGTGACGGCTAGTATCTGTGGGACCATTGTATTGATCAGAATGTCTGTTCTTAGCTGAGTTTCTGGCCATGGGGAGCTGGAGCTCGGTGAGGACTCTAGGGTGGAACAAATTCCAGTACGACCTTTCCTCTGATGTGATCCCCTCCTTTGCCTGCCTGCTTGGTTGACATTGCCTGTCTCCAGCCACCACACGTTCATGGTGTGACTCTCTGAATAAGGACCAGCAGGGAGGAGGTGAGCGTACTACACTGTGAGGTCAGGTCTGGGGCAGGTAGGAACCATCATGATTCTCAGAGTAGTTCGGTGTGAGAAGACAAGGCGTGCTGATGGTTGGCTTTAGGAGGCAGGCATGAGGAGTTGTGGCATTGAACAGGGGAGCTTTGAATGTGAAAGGGAATCCTCACTTTGCTCAAGAGCAGGAGAGGAGAGCAGCAAGATTGGTGGGGAAAGATAAAGGGACTGGAGTTCTATTATCTAAATTATCTCTCTAATTTATAAAGTGCCCCAACCTGTGTAGCAACCAAGCACCAATATATACAGTAAAATAAGAATGGCAAAAGTGGGCTATGCTCTCATACTCCTGGTATTTGGTTGCTTATACTTAAAGGTATTCTTTATTTTATTTGCTTCTTTTCATTTCTCACTCCCCTGCTTTTCCTTTCTTTCTACATGGCCCATTTTCTTCTCTTTCTCTTTGTTCCTCTGGGCTTTTGTTCTAAGTGTGACATACCAGGATACAATCCAGGCTCATGTGTAACTGTGTCCCCCCTGCCCTGTAACCTGGGGTACCCTTTACAATGGCTTGCTGCTCACAAACAGCCTCCAGTGTGTTAGTCACTCCCAGCTATGTCTGTTTGTGTGCTTAGCCAGCCAGCCACACCTTGGCTCTTACCAGCCTTAAAGTTTACCACAGGGTGACCCCAATACACTCCCAGTCTCAGATTTTCCCCCAGCCCTCTCCTGGACAGTACAGATATACTGAGTCTGTTATTCCTTTAAGGAACTTGTTGCCCCAAATGGAGTCACCCAACACTTCAACTTGAACACCCTGGATTAGATAAAACAAAAAGCCAGTTTACTAACTACAAAGAGATAGATTTTAAGTGAGTACAAGTAATAAGGCATAAAAGTCAGAAATTGTTACAAGAACAATAATGATAAAACACTCACTAATGCCTAACTTAAGCTATATTAGATTCAAGCAAAGTTTCTCACCACATGCCCCAGCAGCATTACTGACCAAACTCTCAGATCAGGACCCCTCCCCCAAGTCCAACCATTGCTTCCTTTGTATCTTCGGGTACAGTGAATGTGATGGACAGGGAGGGGGGGTGACTTGGGGAGTTTGTTCCTCCTTTTTATAGTTTCAGCCCCCTTCTTGAAAAACATTTCCAGCTAGATATCAGGAGACAAAGAGTGTATGTGGAAGGATGTTCCCTGCTGTTTTTTTTTACCTGTTTAAACTTCCTTTGTCTTCCCTTCCTGCTTGATGATTCTGTTTACTGCTTAAACAAAAATTAAGCAGAGCACACATCTTTGTTTAGGACAGACCTGTTTGTCAACCTCTGTTTGGGCAGGGCTGTGGGGTTTGGAACATGTGTTAATAACACCATACAGGGGAATCTTATAACTTCACATACAGTCTTGCCACACATACTTTATCAGGACAATAGTGACCAGCAAACTATGAGTTTCAAATATTCAAGGCATATTTTGAACAAAGATTATTACAATAGTGTATAAGGTGTGAATACAGTGGGGGAGGAGGGGTGTTCTGGCATAGTAGGCTCTTGTGAAAAGGGTGAGTTTTGCAGTGAGCCCAGAAGACAGGCATACATCTTTTGGGATGGTGTTCCATATCTTCAGACTTGACACAAAAACTGCTTCCCTCCATCTTCTGATAGGTTTACACTGCATGCAGCAGTCTTGGAGGCTTACATATGGAGAGGCAATTCCTAAGATAGCCTGGTCCCAGCCTATTAAAATCTTAAAAGATTAGGACCAGGACTTTGAATTAAACTCAATAGTGAGTGGGAGCCACTGGAAGGTATAGGGCACTGGTGTGAAAAAACTAGTATTCTAATCTGCAATCCTGTAATGTACTGGCTAATGTGTATGTGCTCCCTACCTGATAGACTGTATATGAGATTCTATCATCCTCTAGCAACTGATCTACAGAACCTTTAAGTCCTACCACTCCTAGAACTAAAAAAGATTCTCCTTTAGCTCAGGTGGTAGAGACCTGTGTAAGGAGCAGAAGGTCTAGAATTGTACACCTGTAGTATCAGGCATAAAAATTAGCTTGTGACTATGGTCATAAATTCATGTTGAACCTTAGTGCTGAACCCTGGGGATGAATATATATGTCTTCCATGTTTTCTATGCTCCAAAGTCTAATTAAACAAGTGAATAGGAATCTTTAATATGTTTTCCTGTACTATTTTCCTTAGATAAGCAGAATGACTTTTCAAATGGCAGATTAGCTAACGAGTTTCGATATTAGCTAACGAGTTTCGATCTGCAAAGTTATGCCTGATACCTGAACAGCTGGAGGCTCAGTCAGATCCCCTCTGTCATTATTCATATTTTATCAGTAACATGTAGTGTCCTTATGTAGGAACAGATTCTGCTCTGTTACACAGGTACAACTCCAGTTGAAAATCAATGAAATCAGTGCAAGCTGGCCATAGAAGGGCAGGGGAGGGCAGAATATGGCCTGTGCTGTATACTCACATTTTTGTATGTAATAGATAATAAAGGCATATATGAAAAGTCTGTAACATATTTAGTATCACCTATCTCATTAGCTCCAGTGCTGCTTACAAAAGAAAAGGTTTCTTCCCTAGCCTTAGAAAAAGCTAAAAGCGTAGTATGCTGGGGAATTATAGTTAATGGGTTTGTTTATCCAGATTCCCAATAACTGATAATATGTATGTCTTTTACACTAATATTGGACACTTTGGGACTTCAAATCACATATGATTTAAAGCATTCTTAGTCACTGTAAAATACTTGCTTAGTCTGGGGCTGGAGTGTTGTGAATTGTGAATATTGTGAAAAATATATAGAAGAATTACTGCTGGCTTGAAACAATCAGAGCAAATCCTTTTTGATCCAACTGGCAGACACTCTTCTGGGAAGTAAAAAAAAGTGATATTCATCCCCAGCATAAGACTGTGCAACTACCAGTAACTGAAATGGGAGTTGCATCTGCTTATTTGATCCACAGGATCTAGTATCCTATAAATTAATTTATTATAATGGGCCAAATTCATCCTTTATATAAGTGCATTGAAAGCAGTGGAGTTACGCCAGTAATGAATTTGGTTCAGTGTGTCTCCTTATTTAAAGAGGAGTATGACAGAATCTTTGGCTGTATATACACAGAAAAATATCACAATGGAAGAATCCTTAGACGGGTGGAATTCAAAAGAGCTATGTGACAGCTTCTCTTCAAGAGGGGTTATTCAGCCTATCTGACCTCAGAAACATTGGGAGAAATCCTGGCCTTGCTCTAAGGAAATACATCATGGAGAGCAGTGGGAGGGTCAGGTAGGGTGACCATATTTCCCTAGCCTGAAAACAGGATCATGGGCCTGGTCCAAGCCGCCTGGCATCGCCACTCATCCCCTGCGCCCCCACAAATGTTCCTCTGTGGCCCTAATTGGGCCAAGTTGCAGAGATGGGAGCGGGGAGAAGAGGACTGGGTTGGGCTGGGATCTGAGTGTGTAAGTGTGAATACTTTTGGGCTCGGAGCCAGGAGGTGAAGCTATTGGATATGATCCAGTTAGCAGTGTGATGCCCCTTTGGGATTTGGGATAGCAGAGTGGCAGGAAGGAGGCTCCGGGTAGTGGGTGAGATCAAGGAGACTCCAGAGAGCAGCCTTGGGGAGGTGGGGGAAGGCCGGATGCAGGGCCATTTCAAACTTTGTAATTGGAGGGGGTGATTCCTGGCCGGTGAGGGGAGGGGAGAGAGGAGTGACCAGGAGGAGGTCACTCCTGGCCAATAGTACGAAACTCAGGTGGGCCAGGTGTCCCCCACCGCCCTCCCGAAATGGCATCCCTGCCGGGATGTGGCAGACGCAGGCAACTAGAGGCAGACTGAGGAGTTGGGAGGAGGCCTGGAAAGGGCTCTGGGGACCAGCCCCAAAGGATGATGAATGGGGAGGATATGAGGCCGGGGTGGGAGCTGGGGGGACTGCTTGGGAGGCTGTGGCGGGGGTGGGGGACCATGCCACACTCGGTGCCCCAGCACAAGCAGATGATGCGGAACCCAGTCAGGCACTTACCAGCCAGGTTGCCTGGTAGGGTCTGGGTCCCACAAGTCGCGGCTCCATGGCCCAGACAGAGAAGAGTTTGAATTAGGGCCCTGATTGCACTGCCCTCTGATTGGGCTGCAGTGAGCACGTGTTACCCCATTGCTCCCTGATTGGGGGGCAGAACATAGCAGAGACAGACTGGCCAGGCTCCTGTCCCCCTCCCCAAAACGTTGCCCCAACACACCCCAACATTCTTCCATATCTCCCTAGGGAGGCACGCCCCACCTTTTTTGCAAAACTGGGCATTTGTCCTGTTTGCTCTTGTCAACTCATTTGGCAAAAGCAAACAGGACAAATGCCCAGTTTTGCCACAAAAAAAGTCACAATGTCAGGGACGGGGCTTAAAAAAGGGACTGTCCCAGCCAAAATGGGACATACGGTCACCCTATCAAGGAAACATCCTGACAACACAGAGGGCTGGAAAATATGTACCCTGAGGGGACCTTATTGTTTTTCTAAAAAAGATACAGCATTACTCCTACTGTGTGAGGAGCACAGCATATTCACTAGGCCCCTCAGTCAGCAGACCCTTTGGATCTATGAGGCTTTGGCAGGCCTCTTAGCCAGTCCTCACTGCCTTTGCTATCCTGCCCTGCTGCTATGCATGTGCTGTTGGTAAAACTGGGAAGGATTTTGCATATGCTATCAGGTATCATATTTCATTTTGTGTATGTGTGCATTTGTCTGTATCTTAATCTGTATATGTGGGTGTGTGTAGTGCATACTGTACACAGAGAGAGAAAAAGATTTGCATTCCTTTTATCATTTTTATTTAATTTTCCTTAGTTTACGGGAGAAAATAAGTTTTTGGCTTCGGTATTGTAACTTGACTTGGGAAAATTAAGTTATAATCTTTTTCATTGTATATCATCACAGATAATGAACCAGTTTCTGTAATGTGCATATTAGTTGATTATTGGTGATGGCACATACATCAGAAAGCATACAAATAGACTTTCACAGGCTCAGCTGATGCTGAAAGTAACATGAAACTTATTTTGACTTATAAACTAAACAAACATGACATGGCATTGGTAGGATAATAGTATGTATGCATCTTCCAGCTTGTGTTTTAATATAGTGACTTCTTTATCCAGAGAGACATTTACCATTTTTTCCAGCATGTTTCACCTTTCACTGGTTATAAATACTTCACAACCTTTCCTTAACTGCTAAATTATTATTCAGGTACCCACACATAAGCACTAAGTGGCTAATCTTTAACTCTTTTTGGCATTTACTTGAACATATCTAGTTTACAACTCAATTGGAAGTTCTAAGAAACTGAGTGCATGGGGAACAGAACAAATTTAGTAGAAATTCAGAGTAACAACGTATAAACATTAGAACTATTTATTATTGAAAATATTCATAACTGCTTCAAGAAAACAAGACAAACTCTGCAATTATTTTGAAAAGCTCTATTTATTTTCTCAGTTCATTTATTTTGGTGCTGTATTATTCAGGGCCAGTGAGATAATTTTCTTGTTTGCATGTAGTCAAACATAGGCCAAATGGTACCATCAGTTTTTAAGCAGAACTCCTTCATTGGATTCATTGAGAGGGTTCTGCTTAAAAATTAATTATTCAGTATGCCTATACTATTTCCAAACTCGCAGTCTACAAAACACAGTTGATGTGGACATAGATATAATCCTAACACAGAATATTTTAAAAATAAAATATGCCAACACAGGAATTTTAGTTTGATTCAGTGACACAACCGTAGTGCCCAGTCCTGCCACCCTTCATGATAATACCGGCCTCTTATCTGGTGCTTTCATCAGTAGATATCAAAATGCTTTACTAATGAGGTCAGTATCATTAGCCTCATTTTACAGATGTGCAAATTGAGGCTATGAGCAGGGAAGTGCCTACGGTCACCCAGCAGGTCACTGGTAGAGCCAGGAATGGAAACAGAACCAAGTCTTCTGAGACCCAGTCCAGTGCTCTATTCACTTATTGCCTTATTACCTCACAAATAATCTTTCTTCGCATGAGTGGTCCCATTGAATTAAAGGGGACTAATAACAGAAGTAATGACTGCTTATGTGAGTAAGGGTTGCAGGTTTGGAGCCACATTTTCATTTGTCGAGTAGCTTATCATGTCAGTAACATCACTTCCAAGTTTTGCAATATCAAAATGTCAAGCCAGGAAGCAGAGGGGCTGTATTTACAGGAGTGAAGAAAAATCTGTGTGGTGTGTGAGAGTTAACTTTATTTCTATTTATTTAAGAGTAATAACCAGTCTCCGCTGTAAGGACATTTTAAGTAGCATCTCCATGACTGATGTATGCTGCCGAGATGAGTGCTGTCATAAAGGAGTTCTTCATCTAACGAGCAAAGAACAAAAGGGGAAATGTGGGTATTTGTTATAGAACAAAATTCTCCAGTATGCTACGGGAAATTACCACTGCACTGTGCTTCAGACTATTATTGCAGAACACTAAGGTATTCTGGTCAGGCATGGAATGATGCGGAGGTTCATTTGTGCAGTAAATAGATCTCAGAAAAACAGCTGTTATCAGTCTCTAAAGATTGTTTGTTTGTTTGTTTTCTCAACAGAGCTACAGTGAACCTGTTGATGTTAAGGCGTCCCAACCGCCTCAGATGATTAATTCAAAACAGTCAGTGTTTCATGGGCCCACACAGGCTCATTCCGCACTGTACCTAAGCTCCCATTATCACCAACAACCCGGAATGAATCCGCACATAACTGCCATGCACGCTAATATCCCCAGGAATATCGCACCCAAGCCCAACAACCAAATGCCAGTGACTGTTTCCATAGCAAATATGGCTGTGTCCCCACCTCCACCGCTTCAGATTAGCCCACCTCTCCACCAGCATCTCAACATACAGCAACACCAGCCAATTACAATGCAGCAGTCCATTGGAAACCAACTCCCAATGCAGGTCCAGTCTGCTTTACATTCACCTACAATGCAGCAAGTAAGTTCTAAATCACGAACTTTCAATCTGTTTGGGGAATAGATTTCCATCTGAATCCGTAAAACTGGTCTTCCAGTAGTTAATGTAGGTTTTTTTGATTCATGGTTTAGCTTTAATTTTGCAACATTCCAGTACTGAAGTCCTAGCTCCCAGTCCTGCAGCTACTTGAGCACGTGAGCAACTTTACTCAGATGACTAGTCTCATGAGCTGTACCAGGACAACTCATGTGAGTAAAGTTAACCAAGTGCCCCTGAAGATTGGCTCCTGAACATTAAAATTCCATATCTCCCACAGGAAAGGGAGTTTCTTTTACAAAACATATTAATGTTACTCAGTGAAATCAGCCTGTGAGGTAGAAAATAACCTAATGAACAGGTGAAATGTTAAGATTTCAAAAATGTTGATTTAAAGACACAGTTTATAAAGTAAGATACTGGAAATAAGGGGCCAGTTCCTGATGTTCATATTAAAGTTTTATTCATTTTCGTACTCAGACCCTGCTCTAACAAATTCCCATTGAATTTCAGTGGGAGTATGGCCTGACTACATACTGGAAACCTCATGATACGGACTTTCAGGTCTCAATCCTCCAGTGATGTAAAGCAGTGCAACTTCACTGGAGCTAAATAATTTTACAGAGGATCTGGCTCTAAGTAAATAAAGTTTTATTTTCTAAAAAATAGCCCAGAATTGACTATTTTGGGGAGAGGAGTAAGGAGGTGTGTATCTTGAAATCGCAAGATTTAGATGTAATTGGGCCTGATTTTCCATTACACCTTGTGTAATCATTTGCACCATTGTAAAGTGAGTGTAAAATCCTACCAAGTTAGAATGATGTATTTTACACCCACTTATTATAAATGGCTAGGCAAGGTGCAGGCCCATCACTGCATTTCATGCTCAATGTTTTCTGCTCTTTTCTTATGCCCTTCCAGGTTTCTGAAATACCCAATTTATTCATACAAATGCCTTGTATGCACAAAGCTTGTGGGCACAATTTATGAATCCAGGTTTGAAAATCTCACCGTGATTATTCCATGGATATTACAATTATACTTAATAGAAGGTGCAATGCAGGAGTTGAATGGTTTTAAATAGCATATCTGGTTATTGGCACCATGCCATGATCATCATCATCACATAAATCTAAACATTGTTTCATGGTGCATTATTCAAAAATTACATATAACAAAATATATTAAATAAAAGGTGACTTCAGTAGCTTCCATTACATCATGTTGAACATTACCCAGAAGGAAAGAAAAAAGTGGGACTACCACTTCTTGTAGTATGTTGCATGTATTTCAACAGCATGAAAGAACTGCCACTTAAAACAAAAGCTGCTGGCTACGACATATTACATACGTTGTGCAGTGCCATTTCTAGCTGGGGCATAACATACACTGTAGAAAATAGGCATCCTGAAGTCCATAAATAGAGCTGTGTTATACTGTACCTTTCGCTTTCCTGACATAACATACAATATGATAAAAAATTATGTGACCCTTTTTGCCTCCTCCCCACAAAATTAAAAAAGCAGTGTAAAATATGGTGTCCTGAAATAGGAATGGGAATCAATACCCGTATTTCTCATTCAAGAAATCTGACATTTCTATCAAAGATACCAAATGCACTGTCAGGCGCCTGGGACATAGGCAGTCTAACCTAGTGATTGGAGTAGGAATCATTGAATTAGATATTGTAGTTTTCCTCGGACCCGGCAAAAGTCTAGAAAATTCCGAACAACATATTCTTCTTGGACGTGGATAGTTATAGGCGGGGGAATAGGGAGTAGAATGAAATAGGAAGGGATTCTTGACTAAGGGTTTTTGAAGAAAGATGTGGAAGGTGGGCTGAATTGGAGGAAATCTGGTAGCTGTATCCTAAATGTAACAAGGTTAATCTGTTTAGTGATCTGGAAGGGTCCTAGTTACTGATGGTCCAGCTTTGCAGAGAGGCAAGTCGATCGCAGGTTCCGGGTGGACAAGCAAACCTTATCCCCTACCTCAAAGCCTGGTGTTGGCTGGTGGGACCACTTCACATACCATTTGTAAGTTGCCTTGGCGACTTCTAACTACTTCTGGAGTTCTTAGTATACCTACTAGATGTGGGCAGTGAGTTCAGTGACAATGGGCATGGACAATTTCAAGGCGATCTGTGGATGAACGTGAGGATGGAGACCATAATTAGCAAAGGAGGGTCTGCTTTATGGAGGTGTTGGTGGCATTATTTTAGATAAACTCAGCATGAGGGATCAAAGAGAGCCAATCATCTTGATGATAGTTTAAAACAGGGGTAGGCAACCTATGGCACGTGTGCCGAAGGCAGCACGCGAGCTGATTTTCAGTGGCACTCACACTGCCTGGGTCCTGGCCACCGGTTCGGGGGGCTCTGCATTTTAATTTAATTTTAAATGAAGCTTCTTAAACATTTTAAAAACCTTATTTACTTTACATACAACAATAGTTTAGTTATATATTATAGACTTATAGAAAGAGACCTTCTAAAAATGTTAAACTGTATTACTGGCATGTGAAACCTTAAATTAGAGTGAATAAATGAAGACTTGGCACACCACTTCTGAAAGGTTGCCGGCCCCTGGTTTAGAAAGTAACATAGGTTATGTTCTAGGATCTAATTGTCGTCCTCAGACTGAGGTGTTGCTTGGGTGATAGGCCATAGAGGTTAGCATGTTTATACTCAGGTGGCATGGGAATTCCCACCAGAAGCAGGAAATAAACCCTGGTCCCCAGACAGATACCATACTCAGAGGTAAGCCATGAAGAGGAAAGATGTTGTTCACAAACAAGTGGGCTGTTTCCTGAGCAGAGGGAAGCGCCCGGTATTCAACAAAGTGTGGCATCTTGGTTAAGTGGTTGATCATCCCTAGAATTGTAGTGTGGCCTTGGGAGGGTGGTAATTCCATGATAAAGTACATGGAAACGATAGCCCAAAACCAGGGCAGAGTGGGTAAGGTTTGGAGGAGACCCAGCAGTCTTGAACAGGGTGTCTTGGTCTGGGTGCAAATATCACAGGAGACTACGTAAGGCAAAACAAGACACATACAGCTGACCACCAAAAGCTCCCAGACACTAGGTCTTGCATCTTGGAACAGCCAGAGTGGCCCTCCACGGGAGCATCATGGCCGAGTTGTAGGACTTGAAGCTCAGTAGACCCTTCAGGTACATATATGCATCCTTTATGATACCAGATCCTGTCCTGGAACATGAATGCGGCAGAGGTCTGGTCCTGCTCTTGGTCTAAGGCTTGATGGATTTGGATGGCAAAGAGGTTGTGGGGCAGCTAAGAATGGATAGAGGTTATCAGGTTGGAGGCTATGATGGAAGAAATGAAGTTTGAGGGCTCGAGGATTGTGGACCTAGTTTCTTTTCCAGGATCAAAGTTCTCATCCTTCCACAACAATGCATCTGCCTTCCTGTTCTTTGTCCCAGGAGGGTAGGTGACCACAAACCTGAATTGCGTGAAGTAGAGGAACCAGCATGCCTGCAGGTGTTTTCAGGTGCCTGGCCATCTTAAGGTATTCCAAGTTTTTATGATCTATGAGAACTTGGACAAGAAATCTAGCCTCTTCCAGAAGGTGGCTCCATTCTTCAAAGTCCATTTTGATGGCCAGCAGTTATTTGTCCAGGATGTCATATTTCCCCCCAGCAGGAGTGAGTTTTCGCGAGTAAAATGTGCATGGGTGAAGTCACTCTTCGAGAGCATCGGATTGGGCTAGAACTGTCCCTAGTGCAATGTTCAAAGCATCTGCCTCCACCATAAACAGTGTGGCAGGGTCTGGGTGAATCCAGATGGGAGCCGTTGATGAATCTCTGCTTCAGATTATCAAAAGCAACCTGAGCTTCTGGGGATCATACAAATCGAATTCCCTTCCGTAGTAGGGCTGTGAGCAGAGCAGCTAACACAGAGAATCCTGGGATAAATCATAGAATCATAGACTTTAAGGTCAGAAGGGACCATTATGATCATCTAGTCTGACCTCCTGCACAATGCACGCCACAGAATCTTACCCACCCACTCCTGTATCAGACCAGTATCTGAGCCATTGAAGTCCTCAAATCATGGTTTAAAGATTTCAAGATGCAGAGAATCTTCCAGCAAATGACCCATGCCCCACGCTGCAGAGGAAGGCAAAAAAAAACCCTCTGCCAATCTGCCCTGGATGAAAATTCCTTCCCGACCCCAAATAATGGCGATCAGCTAAACCCTGAGCATGTGGGCAAGACTCACCAGCGAGACACCCAGGAAAGAATTCTCTGTAGTAACTCAGATCCCACCCCATCTAACATCCCATCACAAGCCATTGGGCATATTTACCGCTAATAGTCAAAGACCAATTAATTGCCAAAATTAGGCTATCCCATCCTACCATCCCCTCCATAAACTTATCCAGCTTAGTCTTGAAGCCAGATATGTCTTTTGCCCCCACTACTCCCCTTGTAAGGCTGTTCCAGAACTTCACTCCTCTGATGGTTAGAAACCTTCATCTAATTTCAAGTCTAAACTTCCTGATGGTCAGTTTATATCCATTTGTTCTTGTGTCCACATTGGTACTGAGCTTAAATAATTCCTCTCCCTCCCTGGTATTTATTCCTCTGATATATTTATAGAGGGCAATCATATCTCCCCTCGGCCTTCTTTTGGTTAGGCTAAACAAGCCAAGCTCTTTGAGTCTCCTTTCATAAGACAGGTTTTCCATTCCTCAGATCATCCTAGTAGCCCTTCTCTGTACCTGTTCCAGTTTGAATGCTTCTTAAACATGGGAGACCAGAACTGCCAGGGCCCTAGCAACAAAGAACGTGGCCCCCTCCGAACATATTTCCGGGTGGGGCCCCTTACAATGCAGAAACTGGAATGCGGTATTTATTTTATACAATATACAGGGTTCATATTATGTATACATAGGCCTACAGTGTACATGTATTCCGTATTTACGCAAAGCGCTTCTTTCGAGCCTTGTTCTCCGTAAATTGGTTAATCAATGTGTCATAGTCCAGAGATCTGGCAATCTTGTTTTCGATTGAGATAACTGCAAGTGCAGAAAGCCTGTCATGGTTAAGCGCAGGATATTCTTGATCAGTTTCATTCTGCTGAAGCTCCTTTCAGCACCAGCGACAGTAACTGGTGTGGTCAGAAGAATTCTGATGCAAATGGAAAGATTCGGATATATCTCCTAAAGGCCTTGTATATGTACGTTAAAAAATTGTTTGCCGTGACAAGTCCTCTCTCTTTCTCGATGACATAAATAAAACGCATCAATTCCATTATGAGTTCGTTGGCATCAATGTCTCCCATTTTTCTTTCAAAATTTTTGCTGTGATTCTCCAGTTCATTTTCTCTGTGACACTGCTTCAGGCTGTTAGCGTTATACAGAAATCCAAACAACTTATACCACTCCACGAGTTGGTCAAATCACGACGAAACAGAAGATATGGCCTGATCAGTGAGAACAAGAAAGAACTGCGATTTGAATTTTTCTTCGGCAGAAAGACGACTCGAATCATCAGCACATTCGTAATCAAACATTCTCTTCTTACGTCGCACCCTGGTTTCTGGAAACACCTGCTCAATACCCATATGCTCTGCTATTTCACGTGCATTTGTGGCCACAGAGATATATCCTGTATTTCGATAGTCTTCCAAAAACTTCTTTGTAGCACTGACTTCTGCCTGCAGTACGTCAATTGACACATCTGGTGACTGAATTAATTTGGTGGTTTTATTGACGTGAAATAGTATATCGTACCACGTGTACACAGTCAGAACAAAAGGCCAGGTAGTAACATGGTCTAAAAGCGCATCGGCTTCTGTTGCTGTATTGCCATCTTTCTTTTCGAGCGCATATTCTCGCAAAGATAACAAAGCATTGCACAATTCTTCAAGGTGATAACACAATGGCTTCACAGCATCAATTCTCGAATCCCAACGAGTGTCCGATAAGCCTTTAACAGATATTGGCATATGTTCTTGAAGTATATCCCAACGTGAAGGTGAAGAAGAAAAGATAACGTATATTCTGTTAATCAGACCGAAAAAGTCAACGGCATATTTCGATGACTTTGCCGCGTCTGAGATCACAAGATTCCAAGAGTGAGCTCCACATGGTACATACAAGGCACGGTCATTTATTTCTAGCATGCGGGCTTGAACTCCTTTATTCTTTCCTCTCATATTTGCGCCGTTATCATAAGCTTGGCCTCTCATGTCAGCAATGTGTATTCCTAAATTGTTTGCCTTTTCAAGAAATGCTTCCAATAAGCCCTCGCCAGTTGTATCATGAACATTAAGAAAACCAACAAATGCTTCACGAATATTGACACCATCTTCACCGTTGCATTCAACAAAACGTAACACCACAGACATCTGTTCTTCATGTGACACGTCAGGAGTACAGTCCAAAATAACTGAATAATATTTTGCTTTTTTAAGCTGCGCTATGTTGGCCTCTTGAATGTTACTGGCAACAAGTTGAATCAGCTCATTTTGGATCTGTGGACTGAGGTACTGAACATGTGTCTCTGCCTTCTTAATCCTCTGTAAAAGTTCGCTGAGGACAGTATCATACTTTGCAAGCAATTCAAAGAGTCCCAAAAAGTTGCCATTCGAAGGATCGCCGAGCTTTTCATTACTTCCTCGAAATGCAAGTTTCTTTTGGACAAGATAATAACGACATCAACCATGCATTTGACAACATTTCTCCAGAAATCTTTCTTTCAGAAAAGCCTGCAATTCGAGTTGGTCAATAGATGTACGGTTTACTATGCCTGACCGAAGGTCAAACCATTTCACCATACAGGCTTGATGACCTTTGCCTGTTTCATGCTGCTGAAGTCTTTTTGACAGTGCTTTCCAAGCAGATGTTCCACGACGTAGCGGTATGTCGCCAGTGCCAAATAATTTACAACAAAAACAAAAAATGGCATCTTTCTGAACTGAGTACATTAACCATGAACGTCTTATTTTCTCGCCATTTGCCATGGTTCGATAGAAATGAGTACTTGTGAACCTCCGTCTTTCCTCGTTAAATGGAAATTCGTAACTTTCATTCTGCTGCGGTGGGCCACGTGCAACAATGTCACACACTTGCCTGTCCGATATTATAGACGGCCAATCTCCTGGATCATCAGTCAGTGGTTCAGATTCAGATACTTCTTTCCCGGCAGCAGCTGGAATATCTGTCACAGTTTGTTTGGTAGAACAACTGGATTCACCTTCGACCTCACTTGAAGCACTTCTGGATACTTCTGGATACGATTCGTCGCTGCTAGCGCTGTCCGTTTCATGTGCCTGTACCTGTACATTGGATTGCAGCGCAAAATACGTTGACAACTTTGGAATTTTCTCAAGTTCCTTCTTGGCATCTTTTGCTGCCTTTCGTTTACCAGCTCCGCTCTTATACGTTCTCTTAGACATCACAAAGCATGCTTCTGCGTTGGAAACTAATCGTTTCAAACGATAAAAAATTAAACAACTAAATTAATAACATTTATCCGCCGACCGCCATTATGAACGCAAATACACATTCTTTGAATGGGTCCAACTAAAATTCGAAACTGACCGACAGACAACTGATGTAGCCAATAGCATTATGATGTATCATAATGACTTCACGGTTTTGTCAGTAAAACCGACATGGATTGTGCAATAGCGTCAATAAATGTCACTTACCTAGTTATACCTTACATTTTTTTTGCCACTTTTAGGGGCCCCCTTCCTTGCGGGGCCCCCTCCGGTTGGAGGGTACCGAGGGCGCTCGCTACGCCTCTGAGAACTGCACACAGTATTCCAGATGAGGTCTCACCAGTGCCTTGTATAACGGTACTAACACCTCCTTATCTCTACTGGAAATACCTCGCCTGATGCATCCCAAGACCGCATTAGCTTTTTTCACGGCCATATCACATTGGCAGCTAATAGTCATCCTGTGATCAACCAATACTCCGAAGTCCTTCTCTTCCTCTGTTACTTCCAACTGATGCGTCCCCAGCTTATAACCACAATTCTTGATATTAATCCCTAAATGCATGACCTTGCACTTTTCACTATTAAATTTCATCCTATTACTTTCCAGTTTACAAGGTCATCCAGATCTTCCTGTATGATATCCTGGTCCTTCTCTATAGTGGCAATACCTCCCAGCTTCGTGTCATCCGCAAACTTTATTAGCACATTCCCACTTTTTTGTGCCAAGGTCCGCAATAAAAAGATTAAATAAGATTGGTCCCAAAACCGATCTCTGAGGAACTCCACTAGTAACCTCCCTCCAGCCTGACAGTTCACCTTTCAGTACAACCTGTTGTAGTCTCCCCTTTAACCAGTTCCTTATCCACCTTTCAATTTTCATATTGATCCCCATCTTTTCCAATTTAGCTAATAATTCCCCATGTGGAATCGTATAAAATGCTTTACTGAAATCGAGGTAAATTAGATCCACTGCGTTTCCTTTGTCTAAAAAGTCTGTTGTCTTCTCAAAGAAGGAGATCAGGTTGGTTTGGCATGATCTACCTGTTGTAAAACCATGTTGGATTTTGTCCCAATTACCATTGACCTCAATGTCCTTAACTACTTTCTCTTTCAAAAATTTTTCCAAGACCTTGCATACTACAGATGTCAAACTAACAGGCCTGTAGTTGCTCGGATCACTTTTTTTCCCTTTCTTAAAAATAGGAACTGTTAGCAATTCTCCAGACATACGGTACAACCCCTGAGTTTACAGATTCATTAAAAATTCTTGCTAATGGGCTTGCAATTTCATGTGCCAGTTCCTTTAATATTCTTGGATGAAGGTTATCTGGGGCCCCCGATTTAGTCCCATTAAGCTGTTCGACTTTGGCTTCTACCTCGGATGTGGTAATATCTACCTCCATTTCCTCATTCCCATTTGTCATCCTACCATTATCCCTAAGACCCTCATTAAAGACTGAGGCAAAATATTTGTTTAGATATTGGGCCATGCCTAGATTATCCTTAACCTCCACTCCATCCTCCGTGTTTAGCGATTCCACTTCTTCTTTCTTGGTTTTCTTCCTATTTATATGGCTATAGAGCCTTTTACTATTGGTTTTAATTTCCTTTGCAAGGTCCAACTCTACATGGCTTTTGGCTTTTCTCACTTTATCCCTACATGTTCTGACCTCAATAAGGTAGCTTTCCTTGCTGATCACTCCCATCTTCCACTCGTTGTAGGCTTTCTGCTTTTTCTTAATCACCTCTCTGAGATGCTTGCTCATTCAGCTTGGTCTACAACTCCTGCCTATGAATTTTTTCCCCTTTCTTGGGATGCAGACTTCTGATAGTTTCTGCAACTTTGACTTGAAGTAATTCCAGGCCTCCTCTGCCTTTAGATCACAAGTTCTTCAGTCCAATCCACTTCCCTAACTAATTTCCTTAATTTTTTTAAAATTAGCCCTTTTGAAATCAAAAACCCAGTCACAGATCTATTTTTGTTTATCCTTCCATTTAGTTTAAACTGAATTAGCTCATGATCGCTCGAACCAAGGTTGTCCCCCACAACCATTTCTTCTATGAGGTCCTCACTACTCACCAAAATCAAATCTAAAATGGCATCCCCTCTTGTTGGTTCAGCAATTACTTGGTGAAGGAATCCATCAGCTATCGCATACTAGGAAAATCTGAGCCCTATTACTATTACTAGCACTTATCCTCCAGTCTATATCTAGGAAGTTAATCTCCCATGATCACACAATTCCCATTAGTATTTACTTCATTAAAAACATTAAAAAGGTCTCTATCCATATTCAAATCAGATCCTGGTGGTCTATAGCACACCCCAAACACTATCTCAGGGGAGGCTATAGTAGCTTTCTTCCCCAATGTGATTTTTGCTCAGACAGACTCTGTCTTATCCATTCCATCCCTTCTTATTTCTTTACAGTCTTATCCATTCCACCACTGCTTTTTTCTACCTCATCATTGATATACAATGCTACTCCACCAGCTTTGCCTTTATTTCTGTCTTTCCTAAACAGCACATACCCTTCAATACCTGTACTCCAGTCATGACTACTATTCCACCATGTTTCTGTTATCCCCATAAAATCCGGTTTCACGTCCTGCACCAGTAACTCTAGTTCCTCCATTTTGTTACCTAGGCTCCTTGCATTGGTGTACAAACATCTTAATTCTTGCTGTTTGGCTTCGCTCACATTCTTTACCCAATTAGGCCCAGACATTCTACCACCAGTATCACCTATTAGAATGGTATCTACACTACCCTTCCTCCGTATGTCCATTCTCCTACCCACAGCTGTATCCTTTCTTACTTCATTTTCTTCCCTTTCAATGTTAAAATCCAGCGTGGAGATTACCTGGACATCTCCCAACCATCTTCCCCCAATTCCTAGTTTAAAGCTCTCTTAATCAGTCGTAGAAGTTAACAAAAGCCAAGAAGTATTGGATTCTGTGTGCATCCTTTAGTCACGCCCATTCCATGCTGGCTGCCACTTTGTGGGGTTCCATTGCCAGTCTGTTAAATGAGATAATATCCCCGAGAAATTTAAGGATGTCCCAGTCAGATACACATTTCTCCAGCTTGATACATAGGTGATTCTGGCATAGTCTTTCAAGAATGCCGCCCAGGTGCTGGTCCTGAAGAACTTTGCCCTCAGAAGAAATTAGGGTGTCAAGGTAAATAATGACAGATTGGTCCAGTATATCCCAAAATATATCATTCATAAAGTGTTGAAAAGTTGCTGGAGCATTGCATGGGCTGAGCGGCATGACCAGATATTCATAATGACCATATTGAGTATGAAAGCCAGTCTTCCATTCATCTCCCACAAACACCAGGTTATAGGCCTCTGCAGGTCTAACTTAGTGAAAATGTGAGCTGCATGTAGCCAGTCTGAGTTTGCTTATGAGGGGGAGCAGTGAGCAGTTTCGTATGGTCACTTTGTTGAGGCCCCATAATCGATACAAGGCCACAATGAGTCATCCATCTTCTTGGCAAAAAATATTGGGCACTTGCCGGAGATGTGGATGGGCAGATGAAACCCTTCTGTAGGTTCTCCTGAAAATACATGGGGAGAGTCTGAAGTTCTGGCATATATCTGACTTATTGGGATCTCTGCTACAGGTTGGAGGTCATTGAGGGAGTCATAATTCTGATGCGGGGGCAGAATGTCTGCCTTTCCCTTGTCAAAAACATTAACAGAGTCACGGTATTTGTGGAGGATCTCAGCTGAGGCAGACAGAGATGTGAGTGGCCCTGAGGTCCTGGTGCCTTGCTCTCTGAGGTTTGCATTATCACGTGTAGAGCGTACCAGTCCAGTTCTTGGATCCTGGGAGGCAGGACAGCCGGCAATATCAAGAACTAAAGTGTAGTGTCTCCTTCCACCAGCAAATGTGGAGGTATTGGATAGTAAGCCAGGGCATACCTACGATTTCCAGAGCATGGGGGGCCCAGATTAGCCCAAATCTGAGGGTTTCCTGATGACCCCAGAGAGTGACAACTATCACTGGCAGGTCTTGTCTCCCAAGGAGAGAAGGGACCCATCAGCAGATTCAACCAGATCTGGAGAATTCTTGTGTATGGTGGGAATTGCATGGACCTCAGCAAAGTTCAGGTCCATAAAATTACCCAAGGCCCAAAGTCAACGAGGGCCTCTTGGTGAATGTTGGGGCTTGCAAATAGTTGAATCAGTAGACATATGTGGAGCATCATCAAAAACTGGCTTGATGGTCTGGCTCTGCCGACTATGGCTTGTGGGTTCTGAGGACTACCAGGGGAGGGGAAGACCTAGACAGCACAGACCAGCTCCTTGGGGCTGGGAGCCTAGTGTTTCCCAGCCTCAGCGCTGCCAGAGTCTATGCCAGGCATCTCAAAACAAGATGGCTGGGATCCCCTCAGTATAAGCATAGGCCTAACATCCAGTGTCGGTACTTCTCTGCATTGGAGAGGTGTGTGCGGGTCTAGGGGACTTGCCTGGATTCCAATGCTAGTTAAAACTGATATGGCTGGGGTGTTGTGCACAAGAATGCTGACGGTCTCAAGAGAATCAAGGCACGCTGTCAGCCCACTCCTCACAGTGGTGGGTGTGAGCATTGAGCAGCCAGTGAGCTCTGGAGCTTGCTGGCTTAAGAGTCAGTCTGCTGGCCCTTCCAGCCAATGTGGTGGTGTAGCCAATCAGGCAACCAGCTGCAGGCCAACTGCTGTTGTGGGTTGCCTAGAGACTAGCGCTGCTGCAGGCCTGATTCCTAATGTGCATTTTCTGAGAGGTTTCTGAGTTTCATTCATGGTGACAGGTACTTATTAGCTGTTGAAAGGCTGTGCTGCTGATCTTAGGAAAATGGCTACATTTCCCCTCTAAATATCACGAAGCATGTGTGGGATGGAGTACATACATCTTATGGTGCCATTTTGTATTTGAAGGCTACAAACTGCCTGAGACTCTGCAAAGTCTATTCAATGGACTTTGTTTTGTAATGTTTGTTTAACATTCATTTATATGTTTAAGTATATTTTTAAGAACAGATAGACAACTTGTCGTACAGAATGTTAAATTTAGTTTAATTACATAATTAATTTACTATATTTACAAATTTTATTCTTTTAAAATAATTTTAAATTAATTTAAAAGAATAAAACTGTTTAAAAATAAATGTATCATTAAGAATTGTAGATCTGTAGCTGTACTAAAAACATAAGGATTGCCATACCAGATCAGACCAGTGGTATCCAGTCCACTATCTTGTCTCTGACAATCACTAGTAATAGATGCTTCCGAGGAACTTGAGAGTAACCTCACAGTGGACTATTGTGGAATTACCTGCCCATCAGGAAAGTATTTTCCTAATGCCCTAGAATTAGTGGCTGGCTTTTGACGTGAAACATTGAAAGTTGATATGCTTAATGTTTTTATCCTACCTAATACAACTGTGCGTGCTCTCATTATCCATACAAAAATATCTGCTTTTTATTTATGTATTTATTCTAAACTCTTAGTTGCAATGATATCTTGTACAAAAGAGTTCCATAGGTTAGTTTTACACTATTGGAAAAAACAAAATCCATTATCAATTTTTAACTGGTTGTATTTGAGTTTCATTAAAGGGTTTCTCATTCTAGCGAGTGAATAGGACTGCCTGAATTAACTCCTGTATAGCGTCCATTATTGTTATACTTCCTCTTATTCATCTCCAGTCTGAACTAAACAGTCCCAGCCTTTTCAGTTTCTCCTCATATAGAGCTGTTTTATTGCCCCTGATTATTTTCATTGTGCTTCCCTAAAGCCCTTCTATTTCTGCTATATCATAGTTGAGATGGGGTGACTAGAACTGAACACAGTAGTCCAGGTGAGACCATTCCATCGATGTACAGAATGACTATAATATTTTCAGTATTTTCTATCCCAGATTTATACATCCTAACATTTATTCACCACAACACTGCCACCAGTAGCCAGAAAGCAGAAACAACTCAACACTGCACAGTGAACGTGTGTTTACATTAAACTGTGCAAATACATGTGTTTACATTAAACTGTACAAATACATGTGAGGGAAGCCTCACATGTATTTGGCATCAAACTTTAGCCTGAATATAATCTGAAACTGTAAACATGTGTTTACATTAAACTGTCCATACGGATGGTCAGCTTCTTTTCCTGAGTGGTTGTAGTTAATTTAGAACCCATTAATATGTACCAGTAATTCAAATGATCCCTTCTAATGTCTTGTAACTTGCATAGGTCAAAGTGAATTTCATCTATTACCACATTGCCTGTACATCAAGCACTGATAGATCTCTTAGAAATTCTTTACAGTCTTCTCTAGTCTTGACTAACCTAAATAATTGTTGTCATCTGCAAAGTAGACCACCTCATACTTCACTCCTTTTTTCCAGATTATTAATAAATATATTAAACAACACTAATCATAGTGCAGATCCTGGAGGTGCTCCTTTGATAACCTTTTGCTATCTGGAAATTGACCATTTATTCCTACTCTTAACTTTTGTTCTTTGACCGTGCTTTACTTCTCACCCCATGACTTCTTGCCAGAGTTTCCTTATACTTTCTGGTGAGGAACTTTGTCAAAGGTTTATTCAAAGTACAAATACATTATTTAACAGATTCTCCTTTATCAGCTGTTGACATACTCAAAGAATTCTAGTAGATTAGAGAGGCATGATTTTCCTTTTACAGAAACAGTGCTGGTTTATCACTATCATATCATGATCATAGAAGCACTGACTTCCCCAGTTCCTGGGGGGTGCTCGAGCCCCACTCCACCCCAGGCCCCACTCCCGTTCCACCCTTCCCCAAAACCTCCACTCCACCCCACCTCTTCCTGCTCCCATCCTCCCTGCCCCACCTTTTCCCACCCCTGCCCCACCTTGTTCCACCCCCTCCCCCTGCCTCTTCCTGCCCCCGCTCCTCTCCCTCCCCTCCAGCATCTCCTGCAAACTGCTGAACAGCTGATTACGGTGAGCAGAAGGCGCTTGGAGGGAGGGGGAGGCGCTAATCGGCCGGCCCGCTGGTAGCCAGTAGAGGTGGAAGGGGAGGTGCTGATCCATGGGACTGCCGGTGGGTGCTGAGCACCCACTATTTTTTTCCATGGGTGCTCCAGCCACGGAGCAGCCACGGATTCAGCACCTATGCATGATCATATAGGCTTTTTATCATTTTATTATTATTACAACTGGTGCAGACATACATCTACATATCTCCCTAGTAGATGCACATTAAAAAAGAATGAGGGGTCTGTTATGATTTGCATTACTCAAGCAGGATTTAAATTGTTTTTTGGGAGTAGTATATGCAGTATTTCATCTTTTGGCTCTATGTGACCCGACCCTATCTCCTAAAGTTCACATGTTTTTTTTGCTTTCTGAGAGCACTAGAGATTTCTAGAATCAGAGCTGCATTAATTGGAGCATGGTGATTTGTGGTAAAATGTAATTTACCTGTGGAAGACACCTTTGCATACAGTATTACTTAATATCAGCATCTGCTCTGAGACAGTCAGTTCTAAGGATAGAATTTGGCCTGCTGGAGTGAATTCGGCAGTCTTTATACACAGATAAAACTCCCAATGAAGCTAATAGGATTTTTCACTGATTTAGGGAGGGCAACATTTGGCCCATGATCAATAAAATTACTTGTGTCCTGTGGATCAGATATCAGCTTTAAGCCATTGGCTTCACTTGGGCCTTGTGAAGAATTCTGGCTGAATCAACCAAAATTCCTCTGGGGTTCAGGGGAAACACATGTTGAAGTAGGAGCCCGTTTGCCTCTACAAACATTGGTGCTCCTTCCTGTTAACTCCCCACTCTCAAACTTACTGAACTCTGACGGCTTGTGCGGAGAAGGATGGGGACATGGTCTCGTCGTCTCCCAGCCACTCCATGACCTCACTGGAAGGCTAGCCTAGCATTGCTACTGGAATTAGTCCAAGCACAGCACCTGCTTTCTTCCTTTGCCTTCTGATGGTGACTGGCCCTGCAGTGGGGCACAAAGTGGAGGAAGGCTCTTTATTACCTCTGTCCCACCTTTGTACACATGCAGGGGCAGCTAAAACAAGGCTCTTAATGTCTGATGCCCATGGATGCAGGAATCCGTATAGTGTATATCGAAAAAAGGCAGAAGATTAATGTACACTCTGGGGTTTTTTTTAAATAACGGCTCATTTCCGTATACCTTTGGTTGTTGGTTTTTTAAAGAAAATAAATGTATACTGCAATGTGATTGCCTAGCCTGCCAGAAATAATAGTCTCATTTTTTCTACTACATATTTTATAAAATAAACTCATGGGCCTGCTGTATTTGTCCAGATTTCTTCCCCTTTTTGTTACACTATGTCTTCGAATGAGGTCAAGAGAAAAAAAATCATTAATATCTGTCAACTTCCTTTATAACCTTAAGGAAAAATCTTTGTATGATATCACACAGACAGATTTTCAATTTCCTTGTGTAATAAACAGATGCTTTAGGATTTGGATGTAATTTAAAGGTTTAAAAAAATCACATTGAGATTGATGAATAAATCAGTTGTGAAGACAAAAACATTGATGCCTGTTGAAAATACCTCTCCAGACAGGCAGGAAATGAAATTAGTTCCCAGTAAAGTGTGGAGATGAGGATCACTGTTTAGTTCTGCTGCAGGCTTTTTAGGACTTGCTATCGTGGCGCAACAAAACAGCTAGGGCTACAGAAATCTAATTAAAGAGCAAATGTCCCTTCTGACACCAAATTAATCTTTATCAAGTTCCCTATTTTTATTTCAATCTGGCACAGGAAAATGAAATTTAAAATTCTAGGCATGTTGCAAAACAGTTGGTGATTTTCTCTTGAGCATTACAATGCAAAACATTCAGCATTGTTTAATTAGACCTCTAAGCACTCATTTTCTGAACACTTTTTATTTCATCATTGTGTGTTAAGGACTTACACAAATAATGCACAAATATTTACTACAGGCCTAATATGAGGCTGTCTTCCTATGTTATGCAGATATATACTTCCAGGATTCATGAAAAGGCTGAAATATTGATTGTTTACATTTTGGATATGATCATCATTTATTAGCCCTTTATTTTGAGTAGTTCTGGAATTCTTAAATTATCTTTTGTTTTGGTGTATATGTGCTCAACAATGTAAATTATCATTTGTATTATAGTAGCCCTACAAAGCCTTAACCAAGATCAGTGCCCCATTTTGCCAGGTGCTGTACATACAGAGTAAGAGACAGTCCCTGCCCCCGAAGAGCTTACAATTTGAAGGCATGTCTTCACTGCAGTGTTAGCTTGAGGTATAACTCAAGTAGGGCCCATAACCCAGCTCTCGTCCACACACAAAATTCTCTAGCTCCAGTTAAACTCGAGCTAGCTGACCCATCAGGGGATGTGGGTCAAAGCTCAAGGGCTGCTGATGCTGAGGGTAGAAATGCATTGGAGACTCTGTGCTGTAATCCAAACACTCTGCAGCTTGAGTGTTGTTTGAGCATCTTTGGGGTTGTTTGTTGTGAGCACTCTCACCTGAGATAGGCTGACGTGAGAGGAGTTAATTTGAGGAGAGTAGATAACTTCAATGAAGCCTGGCATAGACATGACAGACAAAGGTTGCAGAAAAAGAAGAATTATTACCCCTGTTTTACAGATGGGAGAACTGAGGCGTAGCAGGATTAAGGCTCTGATCTAACAAAGCACTTAAGCATATGCTTACATTTCAGCACAAATAGTACCAACTGTGTCAGACTATTCATGTGCACAAACTTTGCTGAACTGGAGCCAAAGTGACTTGTCCACGGTCACATAGGAACTCTGGGGCAGAGCCTGGAATTGGAGCCCAATCAGTACCAGGCCAGTGCCTTCACCACAGAACATCCTTCCATTCTGAAGATGTTTATTCATCCTTAGTCTAGCCAAAGTGTTTACAGTGTTGTACTGTTGTTCTCTCCCTCTGACCTGAGGAACCATCTGTCTTAGACAGAAAGTATATTTGATTCTCTATGCCTGTTCAGCTCCGTGCTTCTCTAAAACAGGTGGCTAGAGCTACCAACACTATCAGATGGTCCTGTGTATATGTTTGCTTCATAAAGACTGGTAATAGATCACTAAGGAGGATGTACCTCCAAGGTACAAAGGTAATTCTAAATGCCTGAGAATATGCTCTTTTATATAGTTTCCTCTTGCGACTGAATTAGAAATGGCCCCAAGACTAGTGTATTATATGATAATATTATATCATATTATACAAATTATGATGATAATATTACAAGACCCAATTCTATGATCTTCAATCAAGCAAAACTCTGATCAGAGTCAATAGGAGTTTTGCTCAATTAAAGACCACAGAATGTAACTCACTTATTGTTTGTTATTATGAAGCATTATTTGTATTCCAGTAGTGCCTCAACTAGGTTAACACAATTCATATCCAGGAAGACAAAGTCCATACAGCTGAAGAACTTTCAGCCTAAGACTCCACAATGCAATGGCTGTTGGCCCATACAGTTTGGCTTGAAGGATCAGGGCCTAAGAAGACAAGCAATTTACATAGAGAGGGTGAGAGAGTAACAAAAAAATGTGTATATCTTTTGTACACAACCGTATATATGTTACACATCAGCTATACCCCATTATCCCTCAACCTATCCACCATTAGTTGGCCAGTTTCTTGCAGGCATCCCTCACAGAAGAAGTGGGTCTTCTGGAAGGATTTGAAAGAGAAAAGGGTACTGACCTTATGAATCAATTCTTGAAGGGCATACTATGCAGGGCCAGCTCCAGGCACCAGCCCTCCAAGCATGTGCTTAGGGCGGCACCTGGAGGGGGGCGGCGCTCACCCGGGGAGAGCGGGGCCCCGGCCGGGCTCTCCACCCTCCTCCCAGCGCTCCGGCCGGTCGGGGAGAGCGGGGCCCCGGCTGGGCTCTCCGCCCTCCTCCCGGCGCTCCGGCCGGTCGGGGAGAGCGGGGCCGCGGCTGGGCTCTCCGCCCTCCTCCCGGCGCTCCGGCCGGTCGGGGAGAGCGGGGCCGCGGCCGGGCTCAGCGCCCTCCCCTGCCGCGCTCCCCGGCGGGGGGGGCGGCGGGAGGCTTTTATGCCTGGGGTGGCAAAAAAGCCAGAGCCGGCCCTGATACTATGCATAGGAGGCAGTGTGGAAGAAGGTCTGAAGAAGGTTGTAGGAGAAGTGGATAAGTTGGTGATCAAGGCTAGCATTTTTAATAGAGTGATTGGTGGACATGATAAGTCATAACAGCAGATAAGTGGGGGGGGGGACAGAGGTCTAAAAGGCTTTGAAGATAAGACTAAGAAACTTGAATATAATGCAGTGAAAAATGAGGGCCAGTGGAGTGATTAGAGGAGGGAAGTGACATTTTGTTCATTTTGTTTTTAAAGGAGGCTCATTCCTAGGGGCCTAACAGAAGCTACAATTTTTCTTTCTTTCTTTCTTTTTGAAAAAAACAACATGGCTCAGTTATTAAACCAGAAACAGGAAATAAATCTCCCTAGCAGCCTCTCCTACTACAAAGTGTATATAAAGCAACCACATACAAACCACTTAAACTAACAAATACAACTGAAAAGTCATGCATTTAGTCACAGGCGTGCCATACATGAACTCTGGCCAGAAAGAGTGGATTTTCAAACTAAATATTTTAGACCAAATTCAGCCTTTGCTTTAGCAGTGCACCTTCCATTGACTTCAAAGGGAATTATACCTGCTTGCCCCAGCACTGAGTTTGGTCTCCATTTTTTTCCAGCAACCACTGGTTGGTTTCATACTGCATTCATATGTTCTAAACTATGAAGTATTTCTAACTTTATAGAAACATTATGTTTATTTAGGATAAACTTGGTATAGTAAATCAATACCTGGTGCCCTTGAAATTCTAACAACTCTGCTAGTTTTGAAAGACAGCATTTAAACACGCTACTATATTGAAAGAATATGCCAAAAACCTTTATCTCTTTTCAATTACTAAATATTTCATTTAAAAAAAAATACATTTCTTTCCATTCTCCGTTTGTTTTCTCCTCTCCTTGGTTTCAAACAGCTTTCACTACATTAGTTGCCCAACTGTTAAAAAGCTTTGGTTGAATTTTTGTTTAGTTGAGAAAGAAGTACAAATAAAAGAAGAAGCAGATGGTCCCTTTGTGACTGAACGAAGAAAAAGGGTTTAGAGAACAATATGTGAATAGGTGTAGTCTAATAAAACACTCAGCCACCTGCTGCCTGCATCCTTCAAAAAGATTCTGTTGCATATTCTGGGAATTAACTACTAGTGTATCCTTAGTTTAATCAAAATGCAAGCTCTAAGAAGCAAACAGACTTTATTTTCCCCTGAGTTGATTGAGTTGTCCTCTTAGCTTTAAATTGTTTCTGTTCCATGGCTCTTAGTTCCATACTATAACTGTGTGTTATCTAACAATTTGGTGTGTTTTGTTTTGTTTGTTTGTTTCCAAAATCAAGGAAAGGTTTTTAAAAAATAAAAAATACCCACACACGTTTTCTGCCTGTTTTAAGTTTGCCAATTCAGAGTATAAATACAAGGAAAAGGACTCTGATATTTTGTTCTGCACATGCTACTTTTAAAAGATTTTTGCACCTAATCTACTGCTTCGTTTATTGTACATTGTATTGGCTTCCTTTTTCTTACAGGGATTTACTCTTCAGCCTGATTATCAGAATATCATCAACCCTACATCTACAGCTGCACAAGTTGTTACCCAAGCAATGGAGTATGTTCGTTCAGGGTGCAGAAATCCTCCAGCACAGACTGTGGACTGGAATAATGACTACTGCAGTAATGGGTAAGCAGCCAATGAATGCCACCTGGTGTTGAGCAACCTTTATGACACAAATGTCTGGCAGGGGGTGGGAAATAGCTCTGTTGCCTGTTTCTCTACTGATTTTTTTTAGAAGGGCATCTGTATTGGTGCTGTGTTTATTCAGTAGTTGAATTACTGTATGAAAGCAAGTGCTTAACACATACAGTTAAAGATTGCTCTCAAATAAGTGCATTTTACTTCTGGAAAACTTAAATTTGCCAGAGAACTGCAATTTGATCATTAAAAGGTAAGATTGGGAGGGACAGATCACTCCTTCCTGCTTGATCAGGGCTGTGCTAAGAGAGAAATGTCACAAGTCTCCCCTCATAGAATTTTCTTACAAATTCTTCCATCACTGGGTGGAATTTTTCACCCAGTGGAACAAGTGCCATGATGCTCAGATATTATAGTGATGGGCCTGGTATCAGAACAGAAAAGAATGAATCTCAGGGAATTCAACAGAGACACAGGGTGTGTCTACACAGCAAAAAAACCCGACTCGGGCTCGCTGGGCTCAGTCTGCAGGGCTGTTTCATTGCTGTGTAGACTTCTGGGCTCAGGCTGGAGTTCAGGCTGTAGGACCCTGCAGGGTGGGAGGGTTCCAGAGCTCGGGCTCCAGCCCAAACCTGGAACTCTACAAAGCAATGAAACAGCCCCACAGTCCCAGCCCAAGTCAGCTGGCTCGGGACAGACGCAGGTTTTTCTTTGCTGTGTAGACATACCCACAGTGTCATCCACACAGAAGCACTATACCTCTACCATGGTGCCCCTTCAGACCCTCTCTGCTAGATCCCATGAAGCACAACTCCAATGGAGCCATGATGACAGACTCCTCAGGCTACTCCAGGAATCCCCGACATGTGTGTGGGGGGGAGGCAATTCAAGGAGGAATGTTGCTAATAGCTATCTTACCTTTTGTATGGATTCCCAGTCAGTCTTCAGCAGGTAGTTACTGTGCCTAATATACTCAGACCCCTAGCCTGCCCCTTCTCAGCCTCTGGCATGCCTCCCCACTGCAGAGGCTGCTTACAGCCCCTCTTCACATCATACACACCCCTGTACAAGAAGGTGGAGATCTATGTACAGAGAGAACCTTGGCTGAAGGCCCCCCGTGGGAGCCAGGAAACAATAGTTCTGTGCTTGCCTCTTCCGCAACCTTCCTGTGTCATCCTGAGCAAGTCACTTCATCTTTCTGCACCTCAGTTTCCTTATCTGAAAAATGGGGATCAAAACATTTCCCTACCTCGCTGGGTGCTGGGAGGTTATTTCAGTCACATAGGTAGTGCACTTGGTGATTCTCCAGTCATGCTATGGAGGTACAAATTATGGTTAGTATTTTTATTATTTTTGTTAGAGCAGTGCAACCAGTACTTCAGTGGGAGACGCAAACTAGTGACGCCTGAAATATGACAAGTTTCTTTCTTGTGAGGTGGTAGAACTAATAAAAATTTGACAGGTTTAAAAAGTGTTTGCTCTATTTCTTTTTGAACAGGGGCATGCAGAGGGACAAAGCACTGTACCTTACCTGAAAATCTGGAAAACCTCTCCTTTCCGTTGAGGATTGCAGGGAAGTCTTTTCATCACGGATTGCTTTATGCAGTCAAGGCAGTTCTGCATTTTATTAGAAAATACAAGTTGCTAAGCACTTAGGACTATTTGAGCTTGTGGGTCACCCACTCTGGAAAAAATAGTCTTGCTTCTTTCTTTCTTTTTTTATTTTATTTTATTTTTTTCCTCAGAGATCCTTTAACGGACATTGCTTTTCTTCTTTCCTGAAGGAAAATTGGACTACTCAGATTTTATGTTGGTTTTTGCTGTGAAGTGCTGCGCTAGTAACTGCCTTAGCAACTGTAGATAAAAGTCCTGGATTTTCCATTGGTTTTCATAATGGGTGTTTATATGAAACTACTAAAGACTTTTTAAATGGCTTGATGTAGCAGTCATAGCAAGTTTGTAAATAGCATCTATGTTACACTCTCCTAGAGTATAAAATGTGAATGTTTTTGTAGCTAATTGTAATTGAAACTGGCTCACAATAGGGGTTAAATTGGCAAACATTCATATTTTTACTTCATTTTTAAACAACTGACTAATAGTTCTATATTTTCAAAGTATTTGGAAAAAATAGTATTCCCAAATGGTGTTAATTAAAAATATTGGCTTTGTCTCATTAAATAGATAAAAGGGTGAAAAAAACTGGTATTGGGAAAGAGCACAAACACATTTATTTTATACTGCCTAAAAATGCTTTTTTTTAAAAATCACTTTACGTGTAATGGTTAGTAAACATCATTTAAGTCCTTTTATGTATAAAACTGCCAAATGCTTACCTGATATTTTATTAGATGCAGAAACAGATTGGAGACAGCTAAATTATAACCTTTACATATGGCTATGTATTATTGTTTCTTCATACTGTGTCTGTATTTAATCTTTTTTTAATGGAACCTGTTGCGCCTATTTATGAAATAATAAATATAGGTGTTTGTAAGTAAATTTGTTAGCATTTTAAAGAGGTTTCTTTGCGTTAACTTTTGCTGGCAAAAAATTATTCACAACTGATGTGAATATTTTATTTAGTTTTTCAATGACATGAATCAAGCCAAACCTGCGTTTTCTGGCAGAAGATGAAAGTACCCAACATTTATTTCTGCATTTCTTTGGCTGGTGAAAAATGGAAAAAAAAAAGATAGTTTAAGTACTTCCCTTTTTAATGCATTGTAACAGGGAGTTGCCCAAAATGAACTCATAAGCCAACAAGGCTAAATAAACCGAAAGGCACCGTCTGTTAAATGCTGCCTCTTGGAGCTCAATCAGTTTTGGTTAATCAGTCAAATGAAATAAAAATAAATAAACTGGAAAAGTTAACAAACATGCTTCAGCCATTTTATCATGAAGGCAATAGGTCTTGTAATAAGAGATGAGTGACTTTGCTCTGAGCTTGAGAAGGGTATCGCAAATACTTACTAAAATGTGAGGTGAGTAACAAGGCAGTAGGATAAAGAGTAAGAAAGCCAAAATAGAACATTCTCAAGGTTTTAAATCAGGGATAGCTAGGAAAACATATTATTGGGGGATGTCAACTGGGATGCCTGTCCAATTGATGATGAATACCACTGCTTTGTATTTCCTATGTGAAATAAAAATAACAGTTCTGATTCAATATATATTGTGTAATCCAGTCAACATTTTTAAAAAACAAAAGGTACAGTATGCTTGTTTTGGAATGATTTTAGGCAATGTACAACCTGAATCACTTGAGCATGTAATAACTAATAAATAATGCAGATCAGATGTGATTACTCAAATGACTGTAGCTGAGAGCTCTAATTTTCCTGTCTTGAAACTGTATAAGAACTCGTGATTAAGTTCACAGTTTATTGTTTGTCTGTTTAGTACTTTAGAAATATACCAGCACTGCTAATTACCCAATGTCTTCTATTTATTATATTATAATAAACTACATTTTCCATTCTCATCAGTTCTAAAATGAGAAGATAATTATTGGGACGGGAAAAGTCAGCTATAACTTTGACAGGCAGATTTTTTCTTGTATGGGAAAGATCTGTGTTACCTTAATCTTTTTAGAGCAGCTGTGCAGAAAAGGTATAAAAGTTGTTAATTACAATATCCAAGCAGAATTCAAAATACAAGCAAAAATTAATGTAAATAAAAATACATCATGAATAAAATACTTATTCTGTATGAAATCACTGCTACTTGGTCTTAGTCTTTAAGAGCTTGAACCTACAACATGCTGAGCACTCTGGCCCCAATCCAACAAAGCAGTTAAGCCCATGTTTAACTTCAAGAACATTACTAGTTCACATTGACTTCAATGGGAATTCTGTGCCTGCAACTGTGGTAGGCCCTGGCCTTCAGAAAGAGCAGCAGTGTTTATCTTGTCTACATGGCGTTCACCTTGAAATGCCTTGAGTCCACATGCAACCTGTTTTTAAACCAATTTATTTGGCCTCTTAGGTTGCAATAAGTAATCGTCCTAGGAACAGGAGTGAATCCATTGTGTCATGAGTGTGTTCATTTTAAGGTTCATGTGGACACACTCCTAACTATTCTGCTACTTTCCCATGTTGCATCACTTCACACGCAGGTCAACCTGTCCTTGTGTGCCCTCCACTGCTCTAGGGTCATTTTGACTAGATGTCACTTCTTGGTTTAAATGCTGGCAGGCAGACGAGTGCCTTTTTTCAGTACCAGGTAGTAGTGAGTTCACATACCTATTATAGCAGCCATGCCCCGCAAGCCTTCAAGTGGACATCTTTAAAAGTTCTGGCCTTGATTGCTCTCTTTGGAGAGCTATATATTCATCCCATGTGGAGAAGACCTGGGACTGAACATATATTAGTGGATGCCAGGAGAGGAATCATGGGAGTTTGCTAGTATGAACTCTCAGGGCCAGAATTCTTATAGTTTCTGATAGATGTCCATCCCACAATGCACCACAAGAAAAATCACAAATCATAGAGCTGAGTGGTAGAACATTGCAATATGGGAAATCTGCTCAAAACACTGAGCAGTTAATTTGAGGGAGCACAGAACTGTGTGGCAACTGTGTAGCAACGAACATACCTTAAACCAACATAACACAGTTGTGTCGATGCACTTCAATTCAATATAGTTAAATCACTGCACTTGGAGTGAACAAACTGGATCGATGTAAGATCCCTGTGCCCATCTGGCCTTAGTTCCAGAGGAAAGATCTAGCATTGAAGCTGCAATGGCAGCTTTTCATGGCTGATCTCAGAAGAAGCAATGTCTGGTTACTATCTGCAAAGAGTTACCTGATACTTTTTTCAACTGCATGTTAGCAGATATAAAGGGTCAACAGCAGGCATCCAGAAGATGGAGGCCCAGGGTCAAAATCAGCCCTGGCAGCAGGTGAAATTCCATGGAAATCTATGGTGTTGCAACCTTTCCTCCAGCTCAAGAATGCTCAGCTAAGGCACATGTGTAGAGCCAAGTGATAGGTGAAGAATACAGAAATAAAAACAACCTATCAATTAAAAAAATACAACTAAGATAAATAATGCAAACATGGCAAAGGCATCCAACTTTGATATCAAAATAACAGACACTGACGGAGATCATTTCTTCCATTAAAGCAAATTAACAACCATTTCCATTCTGATGACTTGTAAAAGGCAATAAATTGTCATTGAAAACAGACCTGGCCAGGACGATAGTAACACATGAGCTCCATCTGATTGTCCCCAAGGTATGGAAGAGCTACCAGAAGGAAAACCTTTGGAATTCACCACTTGCAATTGCCCAATACATCCTGGAGACACACTACCCACTAGGGTCCCAGTCCTGCTCTCATTGAAATCAATGGGGGTTTTAACAAATAATGGGCCTGATTGATACCTCCCAAAGTAAATCCCATGGGAGGAGAGGGAAACACTGTGAGGAACCCACTGTAGAGTTTCTCTCCCCTCATTTTTCCAAAGCCAGCAGGTCTGGCTGGATGCATAAGGGGCCAGGGCCATCTACAGTAGGGCTTTGTGTATCCATGCCCCAGAGCAACCCCCACATCCCATTTGCTGACTCCAACAGAAGGGGCCTTCACTGGGAAGGTAAAACAGCACCATGCTTATCTTTCCTACAGAATCGCTGCAGAGCTGGTGAGGGGACAATGCACATCAACCAGCCCCTATCCAGCGCTGGGCTCCCAACTACCTGGCCCTATCTGCTTAATACTCACCCCTCCCATACATATCCCAACCCCATGGAGTGCCCTTCACATGCTCTGAGGGAACAGGGGGACAATGCCAGTGAGGTGGCTGACAGAGTGAAGAGTGATAGCAAGAAGTAGCTGTATGGAACACACCAATCGACCTTAAGCGTGACCTCCTTTTAACACACACACACACACACACACACACACACACTCACTCACTCACTCACTCACCAAGCTAAGTATTTGATTTATTTAGTCTCTGATTCTTCTGGCAATAGAAGAAAACATAAAACTCGTATCCCTCACGCTGCTGAGTCCCTGAAGTTAGTGGGAGGGGAGGGCTCTCAGTACCTCAAAGGATGCACTCAGTACCTCAAAGGATGGAGCCCTTGCTTTGTATCAACACTCCCGTATTACAGAATTTGCAATCCTTCCCAAATTCATGTTTGCTTTGGTTTGCTATTATCCAGCAGCACAACAAATCACAACTCATATGTAGTTCTTACTCCATAGATTCAGCTCAGCTAAGTCACATGTGTAGAGCCAAGTGACAGGTAAAGAATACAGGAGCAAAACCAACCTATCAATTACAAAAATACAACTAAGATAAATAATGCAAACATGGCAAAGGCATCCAACTTTGATATCAAAATAACTGACACTGACAGAGATCATTTCTTCCATTAAAGCAAATTAACAACCATTTCTCTTCTGATGACTTGTAAAAGGCAATAAGTTGTCATTGAAAACAGACCTGGCCAGGATGAGGGGACAAGTGAGAAAGATGACTTGGAACATTTCAGAATCTGTCATGGTAACTGCCTACTTAAAGAAACCTACTCGTAAATGTACAGCCACATGGATCCTACAACTGTCAACATTTCACATTCTATTAAGGGTTTGCTGGGAAAGACACTTTATAAGGCAAATTTCATTCCCGCTGATCCAATGCAAGGAAAAACATAGGTAGTTAGAAAAATAAAATAGGAAAAAAAAGCTTCCTGTTCTGAAAAAAAGGCTCTGTGCACAAATCTACAGTATACTGCAGATCGGAGCCTCGCACACTGACAGTTGTGTGTTTACAATGAGCCCGAGCATAATTGCTCTGATGGGCTGTCAAGGAAAAGATTAATTTGGCAAAGATTAGTATTGACTTGCTGTTTATTAAGTCTTTAAACAGCTGTATCTGGCAACATTCCTGTAAGTGCCTGTCATATCTGAAAATCAGGCTCACACCCGGGTGCTTGCCAGCTGTTACTAAACAATCTTATACTACTTTGAGTAGCTTTCTCCAGGCCAAATAGCAAAAGCAAAGTATTGCCAAATGAGTCTCTCCTTTTCTCTCTTGCTCTCTGTCTCTTTTGCCCCTCCTGTCACTTTTTTGGGTTCTGAAAGCTGAAATGTCAGTTTATGGCTGATGGCTGAGCTGATAACAGATACCGGAAGCCAGTAGGTGGTTAGAAAGGTGCTAGAAGAACATGGCCCACATGTAGAGAGTGGGTAATGCTGTTAGTCATCTCATGAACACAGACAAACCACAGGTTGCAACTGTTATATGCAAAGAGTTTTTAAAACTGTCAGAATCTGTGATCAAAGGTTTATAAGAGACACAATTCCAAAATTAATGCTTCTTCAGGCTTTTGCACATGCACTGTGGGCCATCATGGATAAAGACAACACAATAGTATGATGTGCAGAAGTATAGACAACACCATTAATCTTTATAAAATGAGCCAAGGTTTTCATCTACAATTCTTTCCCAGCCTGCAGATAAACAAAAGTCGTAAAACATACACATAGTATATCTTGGGTCAGTGGAAAGCTGTAAAAGGAAAAATATAGGTTGTTGGGTTTTTTTGATGTCACTGAAAAGGCAGTTTAGCATTTGTTATAGATGATAACTGATAGCTCAGAATCAAACAAATAAGGCCAATGGAATGAATACTATTCCACTGTAGCTAAATGCCAATATCAATACCAATGTGTTACAATTAAAGTTGATTTGGCCTTTCCAATAGAACTCTGATTTGCTGGGATTAATCTCGACCTTTTCAAGTTGCATCAGGCTGAAATAAGTTGTCAGAACAGATGTGAATTTTGTATGCAAAGAACAATTGTAATCCAGTAACCCTTAGAACGCTAGCATTTTCCAGGCTGCCAGCCAGAAGACTAGTTAGGATAGCTATGGCCAGTAGATATGGTATGCCCACAGCAGGCAGAGCCAAAGGGTTCATAACAACATGCGTGGAGGTTGAAATCAGAACATTTCAAACTGGACATAAAATGCAATTTTTTAATTCTAAGGGAAATTAGCTATTGGAAGAGCTTATCATGGGCTGTGATAGATTCTCTACCATGTGGAGTCTTTAAATCAAGACTGGATGCCTTTCTAAGAGATCTGCTCTAGTTCAGCCCCAAGATATTGGGCTCAATGATTGAATTACTGTGTGAAATCCGATGGCCAGAATGCTGCAGCAGGTCAGATACAATTATTGTAATGTTCCTGCATGGTCTTAAAATCTATAAAGCTATGAGGTCACCAATTATTGTGTTTTAGATGGTATTTTAAACAGATTTCCCCAATATCCCAACAATAAATGGCTCCAATTTTTAAACATAAACTTTTGTTAATAGTTGGTTCTTACATATTTTGGTTGCAAGAATCAGAATTTTCTGAGCTGCCCGGTGCCAGTAGAACTAAAGTGGACCATGTTCTGTCTGTTCCTGAGGGGAAAAAATTGTAACAGCCAAGATATGTTCATTTACATATTAGTTACATGCCAAATCTGCAAAGCAACAGGGGTATTACAGACTTTGCAAAGACACAAACTTCTGACCTTTTTGTTAGTTACACTAGCAACAAAGTCGGCAGTTTGTGTCTTTGCAAAGTCTGTAATACTCCTGTGAATGCAGTACTTATATTAGGGGAATTTAGGTGGCTATGCCCCACTTCTTAATGGAGCAATTTTTTTTCCTGATTCCTATTTGATCACCGTTTACATATGAATGTGACGTTCCAACATACATTCAAAAATAAACAAAGGGTATTCACCAGTATAATTAGCACAGTGGTACTTGATATTTCAATAGCTCCTTTGGTTCAAAGATCTGTAAGCCATTAAATATTAAGGAGCTAAGCTTTACAGCACCCTGAGGATGAAGGATAAACTGAGAGCACTGCAGTGTTTAGGGCAAAAGGTCACAGAGCAATTTAGTGGCAGACTTGGTCAGAATCCAAGAGTTCCGAGGTCCCCTACTTTAGTCACGAGGCTACACGTCTTCTCTTCATCTTAAAAAACTTTATTAAGAAAAAAGAAAGAAACAAACAGTGGTAGAGCATCGCCAACCCCAAACGTTCAAAAATCTGAGTCAGACCCCACCCCGAAAAATCATGAGATTGGCTTAAAATCATGAGATTTTAAAAAAATAAATGGGTGGGTCTATTTCTTTGCCTCCTGGTTTTTTTAATCTTTAAGATGCAATCAAATGACATTTTCAAGCTTTTCTCTGCAACTCTGAGGGCTAGAAGTGTCACTTTAAAAGAAAAAAAATGGAAACTGTGATTCTCAGGTAATCACTTGTCCCCAGGTGCTTGGACTTTAAATTAAACATCAAATCTCATTGAACTCAAAACTAAATCATGGGTGTTGGCAACACTGGATCTATTCTTGCTTGTTGCTTCACTTAGAGCTTCTGCCTAGAATTCCCCCAAACTTACTTTTTGCTTGGCTTCCTGCTATAGATTTAAAGAAACAGTACACATATTCTCAAGCCTGTATGATTCAATAGGTGCATGTGTTCCAGGAAGAGTGAGGTATTCCTGTTGGCTGAATAGGACTGGCCCAGCTGTCAATTCCAAAACAGAGCTGCCACCTGAAAGCAAGATGCAAATTCTTTGTGCCTTGTGCAAATATCAGTCCTGCATAGCACTTTCTGGAGTAAGGGGAGATTGTGCCAAGGAGGCAGCTGATCCTCCACATGTGGGAGGAAGGGCGATCTTCACAGGGAAGGGTTGTATGATCTAGACCTTGGACAGAAGACAATCCAGGCAGGTCATGGGGTAACTATCTGGCCTTATGTAAAGATATCAGAATTTGCCCCCCCAGTTAGGACAGGAAGTGAAGTGATGCTGTAGTTGTTGGTTAATTCCTGTTAAACACAAATCATCTCATGTACTACAGTAACTCGTACTATTTTAACTTTGGGTTTCACAGCGTGGTTTTACAAGAACAGAAAAAGCAAAAGTGAGTGTCATTCTGTGTACTAGTTTCCTGTGGAGGTTTATTTAAGGGGAAAACCCTCCTAAACTGCTCTTCTCCCCCTTCCCCCAACCCTGCCCCGCCTCCCAACCCCAGCACACTGAACAGTTTCCAGAAATGAATCTGGTTTGCATTTTTGGGAGCACAAACCTTCATGCAAAGACAGCACTGCAAACAAGGATAATCTTAGTTGCCAATGCAAAGCTAATTGGCCTGAACATGCACTCTGGTGAGTGTATGGAACCACGGATAAATGAGGGGAAAGAAACAGGATTTTCTGTTTTTAATGTTTAGCAGTCAAAAGCAGTCTCTGAGGCTTCCATACGTGACTTCACATTTTAATGCCTCTCCACCAACAGATGGTTTAGCTAAAACCTATTAGTTTCATTTGTACAAATGGTTTCATACAAAAAAATGCCTATTTTTAATGTTTTTGCCTCAGGGCTTGGATTTAACATTTTTTGCAGAAGTGGGGAAGTTTTGCTAGTGTCTAATACTTTAATCATCGTCATTCCTGTCATCAAATAAGTGCTCCTACCAGAATGTGGCTGATGAGTCCTCTTAAAGGGAATTTATGTCACAAAAGTGTGTTAAAATTACTTTATACATTTGATGCATGTATCTTTTCACACAACCTTTGTGTGTGTGCAATTTTCCATGAGGTTAGTTATGATCATTTCAATTTCTGCATAAGTAGCAGGCAGGGCCAGCTCCAGCGCTTTTGCCCCCCCTAAGCGGCGAAAAAAAAAAAAAAAAAAAAAAGCCGTGATCGGCAGTACTTCGGCGGCAGCTCTACTGCGCTGCTTCATTCTTCGGTGGCAATTCAGCGGCAGGTCCTTCCCTCCGAGAGGGACCAAGGGATCCGCCACTGAATTGCCGCCGAAGACCCAGACGTGCCGCCCCTTTCCATTCGCCGCCCCAAGCACCAGCTTGCTGCGCTGGTGCCGGCAGCCAGCCCTGGTAGCAGATATGCTCTGTCAAACATAATGATGCAAGCCCTTTCTCTTGCTTTTCTGGCCTGATGGCATTACTTTGCCGAATATGTTTAGTGTGTGAAAGCAGGAGAGCACGCAGTGCTGGAAACCCCTAATAGCTCTGACGGGCAAATCCAGCCCATCTCTGGAGTCACGGATGCTGCTCTGGCCCCGAAACCCATGTGGCTGTGTGATGTGCAAGTTTGGCTTTGAGGAGGCAGCACAGAGGTTGTTCCAGCTCTGTGGGATCTTCTGGTATTGTTCCGGGAGCTGGCTGGAGGCAAGGCAGAGTTGAGCCAGGGAAAAGGCCAGAGGACTACTTCAGCCATTGGAAAGAAATGGCTGTCACATGAAGGCAGTTGAGCCACTCTGAGGCTTGGAGAGAGAGGATTCCTATGGAGACACCCAGCATCCCAGGCCCTTACTTGGGCTGGACACTGGGTCCAGGATGTACGATGCTGACGGCTAAATCTAATTTAAAAAGGTTAAAAACATAAATAAAAAATTGCTGTCCCTCCCCCCAGAGTAAAGCAATGTGGCTGGATTGGGAATGAACAGGAGCAAAGGAACAAGCAAGGCCCCTTTTCTCTGTATGATTCTGTTGAATGTGCTGCGAACTTGAGCATATGTAAACAGAAACCTCTTTACAGAACTCTCCATGCAATAAGGGGATTTCCATTAATGAGTATACTGGTTGCAGGAATTTCACAATAGGGTGTCAGACCTTGATTTCATATGTATATAGTCATATTATTTTACTTGTTATGAGACTCATGAGATTGTAAATTAGTGAACATCAGGGTGTGTAAAAAACCCCATGTGGTGCTGTTGGGGCTAATCCATGTCACTGCATAAAGGCAATGATGGAAAATAAAAAATCTCAGTGCACAGCCACAGGAAAATCTAAGCAAAGGCTGTCACAAGGCCCAGCGACGTGAAATGAAAGCAAACGTAGTCAGCGGCCGAGCCTATGTTTAGTTTTGTAATGATATCACCCGCATCAACTGAAGATTTTACATAGTAAATGGCAAACAGGAGCATTACGGGACATAGCGCTTCATGGTTACTCCCCTAAAGGAATCCAGACCAGATGCCAGCACCACAGTTACAGTTACCAGGAGTTTTTCAAATACTTTGTCAAGAATCAATATCTCATACATAGGCCTGGCATCATAGCTGGGCAAGATCTGGCCATAGCTATTTATTATCCTTGAATTCAGACTCCTTCTGCTGGACTGCAGCAGTATTTCCCCCTGACGCCAACTCTGCCTCCTTCTGAGTGAGTGGCTTCAGGCTCACAGCACTTCTCTCTCCGTAGAGCTAAGATTATAATGTGTTAAACAAATATCTGAGTCAGAGGGACTCGAAGAGGAACATCTAAAGCTGGCTAAATGTTGTAAAAAACACTCTGCCAAAGCTCAATGAAATTGCTAAACCAATTATTTTGTATGAGCTTGCATCCCTCCTCCCCACACTGTTCTGCAAAATAGCAGGAATGTTCAACACAAGTATGTCAATACGGACCAATATGTGGCTTTTGAATTTGTAATCATGAGTATTTGCACAAGAAAACTCCTTTTAAGAGTAATGCATGTCCAACCAGAGAACATAAACATATCATGTAACCTGGGTGAGCATTCAAAAGAGCACATAGTTTGAATACTGACCGCTCACAATGAACTTCCCAAGAACAAACTACAGGTTGAGACCTATTAACTGAAATCTGTGGTGAAGAATTGTGAAAATTGGTCTTGTGGTGTAAATTTCCAAATAGCAAAAGAGGCGCAATTCATCAAATCAATAATTTGATATGAATTATTTGCATAGATTTAGAATAATCATCTTCCCACATGGTCTGTTTTGCTCCTCTGGGAAGGACAAGTGGGAGTTTCTCTCAAATTACTCAGACTTTTTCCAACAGTAATCAGAAATTTTTTCCTAAGGGAAACATCCAGTTCAAGAGGTCTGAATCCACGCTGATCTCTTAGAAAGGCCCTGTCCTGTACCACTGGAATCAAAGGGAGTTTTGCCATTGATTTGAATGCACATAGAATCAAGCCCAGAAAGAGGCTTCTAAGTGTAGGAGAGCTTAGGCATTAACCAAAAGCAGAATGAATGTTTTGAATGCAATGTTGGACTGATGCATCACAAGTAACAGCATCCTTCGAAAGGCAAAATATCAGCAAACAAGCCAATAAACACTTGCCGTGCACCAGCTCTGTTCCAAGAGAAGGTGAACATTTTCTTGTGTTCTCAAAACAGAGCCTTCCTTCTTAGCCCTCAGCAAGGGCCACCTTCAGTCCAGTTAATGTGCAACATAAGGAGAAGATGCTCCCATTTATGGATGCACTGATAGAGATCCCATTTATGGATGCACTGATAGAGATCTATATTTACAGTGTTACAGCTGAAAGTTCCACCAGCACTGGACCTAGTGGAGAAAGTCAAAGGCCCTATCCTTCCTCCTCAGGACAGTGCTGCCGTGGCCCACCGGCTGGAATCTAAACCTCAAAGATAAAAGAGGTACAGCCTGAGATGACTTCCTAGCAGTGCCAAGCTACACAAGGTGTGATGTCCAGTCCACTGGGTGCCTTAGTATGAGAAACAAAAATGACAGGTAACGAAACTAATTTCCCATTAAGAATTAGTCACCTCCATGCTTAAAGCCACCTTAATACCCTTCCCCCTTTTCTGTGCCCAGCAGAAAAGGAGAAACATATAATGTGGCCCAATATGGTCTTCAGACACATCTAATAATGTATTGAGGGGAGGGGTCTTACAAATTGGTACCATGATGTAAGCACCAGAGAAGAAAGACCTGTAGACTTGTTCTTGCTCATCATGTATCGAGTTAGAGCCCAGATTAGATAAGATGAATTAGCAGGTGTGGTGGGGGTGGAGAAGTTTTAGTTTCCAAGTAGAACAGATAAGATACAATTTTGACAAATTTTGCTGCAGTAATTCATAACATTTGTAGATAAAATAGGATTTTTTTTGTAACTGGTGCCAAGCATATTGTAGTAGTTAAAGCAAAACCTAGAAGGAATAAAATAAAACCGCTTATGAAAGAATATAATGGCTATGAACTGAGGCTATGCATTTGACAGTTTCCCACTGCTGAGTATTATTATTATCAGTAGCACTATATTCAGCCATGTGAATTATCATCATATTAGTTATGCTTCATTCTATAATATGAAAAGCCTATGTTTGAAAACGCTGATCAACGTAAATTATGCAGCTCATAAGTAATTTCTAATTTATGTTTTGTTTCATACTGCGACTTACTGTTATAGTGATATCTTGATCCCAATGCACTTACGAGTCTGTTAGATAAAAAACTGGAATAGAGTTAGCATTAGTATCCACAAGCAGTAAATTTACTGTGATAGGCAGGAGGGGGATTCCACTGTGCCACTGATCTGGCTCGCATCACAGCAACCAGAGCTGGTAATGACTGGGATATGAGGAGGTTCACTACTAAGTCATAATCCTGTCACCACCAGCTTAAATAAAAGCACAAGAGTTTATTCTGTTTGGAGGACTAGGACAAGTAATTCCAGGAATCACACAGGCGTAGCTGGAGTGATCCAAGAAGAGGATCAGTTGGGAGAAGAGGCACTCTGTAAGTCAGACTGGTGGCTCGTTTCATACCCTGTGTGAGTATTGTTCCAGACTGCCCGGAATTATTGTGTCCTGGTGGGGTGCTTATTTTGGGCATGTGTACCCAGGACATGTGGGGTTAGTGCATGTGCTTTCTATCTTTTCCTCCTCACAGAGACTTAAACCAAAGCTGAAGAGTGTCTTTTCCAATAAAGCATGAGCCAGAGAAGCAGCTGTATAAAGTAACCTGCTCTCACAGCACAGGACATTACCACAATAGCATCCATATGGTAAGGCTTCACCATTTATTATTATGATTGTTATTAGTGTCAAAGTGGTGCCAAGAAACCCCAACCAAGATCAGCACTCTGCAAATACATAACAAAAGACCTTCTCTGCCATGAGGTGCTCACAGTTTAAACCAGACCAGATGGACAAAGGTGGGAGTAGAAACAGATGCACAGAGCAGTGAAGTGATTTGCCCAAGATCAGGGGCAGAGATGGGGTAAGAACCTAAGTTCAGCCTAGTGCCCTTGCCACGGCACCAAACTGCCCCTCCCCCCATTTACAACAGATTGTAAGCTCTTTGGTTCGGATTGTTTGCTGTAAGTGTGTACACTTCCTAGTAAAAATGAGTCCTGAGCTTTGATCAGATGCTGCTGCAATGCAAATAATAATAGTAATAACAGATTAGGGGGTGGGGGTGACTGCATGAAGTCCCAGCATACCAGGGGGGACGACAGACAGGTAGTCTCTGGGTCTGACTTGCCCATGGTGCCAGCCTTGGTGGATGGGTGCACAGAGCTGTCCAGTTTATCAATACATGCTGGTCCAGATTGTACTTGGCAAGAACTTACTGCTTTGGGTTGCACTGAGTTTAGTTCAATTTATTATTAATAAAGGCTGCAGCCAATTTGACCCGAGTGTCTGTCTTTATTGGTCAGCTTTACTTGTTAAAGAGAAGTAATAAGGCCAGTAAGAAGCAGTGAGGAATGCTCTCTATCCGATAGTACATGTGCACTTGATTTGTTTATTGTAAGACCCACAAGAAGTCACCTGCCATTTTGTTTTTCATTTTGCCCAGATCGGAAAAATCAGTTTAACAGAAACAAGAACATGCCCACAAAGGTAAAAGCCCAGAGGAGGAGATAACCAGATGGGACAGTGTCAAGGTAGATCGCATTTTTCTCAAAATGTAACGGTAAACTCTTAGCATTGATAAAATCTTACAGCCAGATTTCATTTGATATGAAAAAGCATTTGTGTGAGGGAAGCATCTGTTCATTATCACTCATGGGTTTAATTGTGTTTCTTATCACCCAGCGGTGTTTGTATACTTACCACATGCACTTCCTTATGTCCTACTTCAAAGAGAGAACAAAATAGCGTAGAGCTTTTCGGCTGCTTATTTCACAAAGCAATGTAGGTTCAAATAACTTCATTTTCTTTAGAGGAATTAGAAGAGGACCAAATCTAGAGAATAGAATCTTCTACCGGAGCTTAAATGACTGCTTTGAGAATAGCAGGGAACTCGTAAGAGTACAAGAATCCAATGAGTTTTGATTGTTTCTATCTGTGCTCACAGGAGACAAAATATGACTATTTTTTCCCAGTAGAAAGCCACCGTTTTTGCCTCAAATTTAAAAAGTAAAGGTTTTTGTTACTTCTTTGGAACAAGCAAATAAAGATTTTGAAATGAAAAGAAAGAAAGAAAATTAGAGAAAGAAAGTTAAAAGATATCAAAAAGAAATGGAAAAAATCAGGAAAGAGAACAAATTAATTTGAGGAATGATAATATTCCAGATGTTCCATCAGTTCCTTCATGCAGTGCTGACCGCTTCATTGTATATCCCCTCTCACCTTATGCTCTGCTCCCCAGCTCAGACCTGTGGCTTCAGCATGGGTTTCCCATTGCTCTGGATTTGAAGCCTCCAACATCAGAATATAAAAACATTCACCAGATTTTTCAGCTCTTCAACTGGCATTTCTTACTTTCCCATGAAAGAAAGCAATAATCATTGTAGGGCTGCAGTAGTGGTCTGGGTGTGAAGTTAATTGAAACCAGGGCCGGCTCCAGGCACCAGCCTACCAAGCTTGTGCTTGGGGCGGCACCTGGAAGGGGGCGGCGCGGTGCGGCGCTCCAGCTCCGGCCGCCGGGGAGAGCGGGGCCACGGCTGGGGCTCGCCGCCCTCCCCCCGGCGCTCTGGCTGCCGGGGAGAGCGGAGCCCTGGCCGGGGCTCGCCGCCCTCCCCCGGCGCTCTGGCTGCCGGGGAGAGCGGAGCCCTGGCCGGGGCTCGCCGCCCTCCCCCGGCGCTCTGGCTGCCGGGGAGAGCGGAGCCCTGGCCAGGGCTCGCCACCCTCCCCCCGGCGCTCTGGCCACCGGTGTCCTCCCCCCTTTGGCGCCCTCCCCTGCCGCGTGGGGGGGGGGGCGCCGGTGGCTTTTTTGCCTGGGGCGGCAAAAAAGCCAGAGCCGGCCCCGATTGAAACAGGATAGTCTCCAGGAACTCTGTCCTAATTCCAATCAAAAACAGTGTAGTAAGTAACCCCATAGCTAGAGTAGAAGGATTTATTAATTCTTATTCTTATTATTATATGTATTATTTATTACTTCAATTTCAGACTTTCAAAAGTCTTTTTTGGTAATTCAGCCATAAGTCAGCTGATTTAGGTGCTTTAATTCTGGGGATTTCCATATTATTCTATGTTTCTGAACAACATGTACATGAAAAGAGAAGAGGTAACCTCTGATATCGATTTGAAAGCTCAAATTAAAAATAATATTGTGTCGGCATTTTATTTATTGTTCTGTAGGTCTGTACTTGCAATGTTCAGATGTCATGGCATTGAGCAAGATGTTTTTTCCAGAGAGAGCTCTCTCCGTGTGCTCTTCTGCTGAACTCTGATCAGGAGTTGCCATACGCTACATTTTCATGACATAGCACATTTTTAAATACCTTTGGTTACATTACAGAGACATCTGAGGATAGCTTCTCCCTAATGTCGTAAGGGGCTTATTTTCCATATGCTTGTATGTGCTGATGCAAAACTACATTGCCACAGACCTGATGTATAGGGAATAAAGCAGCCAAACTTTGTTTTCAAAATGTGCACCTCTCAGATTTCACCAGCTGTTGCTCCTCCAAGTTAGGCATTTCACCAGCATTGTATCATTTGTACTTTTGAACATATCACAATTCTCAGATTGCCCTTCTCTGCTTCTCCTTTCCTGTGATCACCGACACTCTCCATTCTGTTCCTACTTGGGCTCCGTGCAGCTTTTGATACTATCAATCACTTTGATCTTGCAAACAATTATCCCTAGGAGTGCAGTTATTCCCATGCGGAGACTCATTTAATGCTTCTTGGGTACTTCGAGCATTAAGATGGTGTTTCCAGCTCTCTTTTCTAACAGTTCAAGTTCTAAGGGTTAGCTCCTGAGTTCTGCTGGAGCAGCACTCAACACAGCTGAGGAGAGTGGGCAAAAGTAGTTTTCTACCACCTGTCGCTTCTCCTTCCCCCAACTCATTCTGGCACTGGTTTGACCCCCCCAGCACAGATTAGAGCAGCCGTGGATCTGCTTTAAACTTCGCCTGGCTGCAACAGCCCCCATCCAGGGATGGAATGCAGCAGCATTCTAGCCATGTCCCCAATCTGTCCCCTACAATGGGACTGGGGTTAGAGTGTGGCTAGGCCAAAGCTCTAGCACCTAAGGTTCCCAGATGCCAAGTGAATCCTGGTGGTAGTTGTTAAACCAGACTTAAGGTATCTTTGCACCACAAGAGTGGCAAAAAGAAGGCTTAGCAGGGGCCAACGTCTCACCCTAAATCTTGAAGTTTTTAAAAAATGGTCTTCGCTCAAGTTCCAATTTAAAGTTTTCAACTGGCTCCTACTGGTTCCAGCGGGTTTGGAACAGAGCAAGAGTCTGTTGATCTACCAGTTCCTGGAGTTCAGTATCCAAGGGCTCTTAGAAATGAAAATAGACCAGAAGAAGGATTTTCATGGAATCTGCTGGAATTTCCACTCGGCTTTATACCTTCCCCTGTGGCTATCATTCTTTCTGTTACAGAGCTCCGCTGGGCTCGTTCCTTGACCATTTTCATTCCTCTGTTTCCTCAAAATGGCAGAACTCAGTGGTGTTTTCATCTCTGGAGATCTCCTCTACACCGAGTTGACTGTCCAACTCTCCATTACTTTGAACTCTGAGCCCTGCGTCTCCCCTCTAGCCACACTTTGCCAGTTCCTGGCTAAACCATAACTTCTTGCTGCTGAATGTTTCAGAGAAGGAGGTTCTTCTGCTGAGTAAAAGTTCCTTCACCCATTGGCCCTGGCTCTGATTTTACTCTTCAAATCAGAATTTAACTCTGCTCCCACAACTAAAAAGCCATGATCTTGAGCTTCCTTCTTCCCTTTTTCCCTTGCCTGTAAATCAGTACAGCCACGGCTGAACTGCCAGAACTCACTTGATTCTGTTTCAGCTCAAACTTTTATTAAATCCAACCCGCTGTATTAATGCTATATTAAGTTTGCACAGTTAAAAATTAAAAAAAAAAAATAGGGTATGCAAAAATTAAGCTTCCAATAGTAGCATTAACTCAGCTGCACTGAGCTTCACATATGTTTTCCAATAGACATTTGATTGCATAAAAAGTAATACAGAATATAAGCTACACATGAAACCAGAAAAACAAAAATACAGACTATACTACAAAGTGTTCTGCAGCCAAGCCAATGCTGCTGAGGGGATCTTAACTTTTGCATTTCTTGACTTTTTGTGATTTTAACTAGGCAAATTTCACATTGTGTGAATGCAGATATTTTACATTTCATGGCCTAGATTTTTTTTTTTAATAAAAGGAGAGAATTTTTGAGTTATTTGACTTGTGGAGTCTATAAGTTCCATCGGCCTGAATTACTGGGTTGACAGCTATGCACCACCCTCCCAGGACATCCACTAGTCATCGCGACCCCAGAACAGGCCAGGCCAGGAATATCTCCTCCCCACCACCCTCTGAACCTTTCTGTCCCTCAAATCTTTCTTCTGGGGTGAGGATTTTCTCCCGACGGTGCCTCCTGGCCCCTACAAAAATAAGCTGTGCTCATTGCAAGGGGAGCCCTCTGCCTCTCAACCTGGAACACAATCCAATGACCTTTGGCATCAGTGGGTGCCTTAACATTGATGTCAGTGGACCTTGGAGTAGGCGTGTGGTGCCTTCACTCACTCCTTAAAACCGCCAGTGCTCACAGACAGAGACAGAGGAGGTTCCCCAAAGAGTCCCTCCATTCCCCACTGGTTCTTCCGTGGTGGAGAAAGCCCCATGCTTACTCCATCAATTTGTTTCTTTAAAGGTTTTTTTTTTTAATGTATGTCAAGTGGGAGATCAGGCTCCCTGCCTAGTATGATTAGCACACAGAAGCAGTTCTTCAGCAGCTCACAATATCAGGGGAGCACGGCAGGACGATGATGCTAGTGCTGAGAGCTGACATCATGGTCCTACTGTGAGTCTATAAATACTCCCTAATAATAATATTAATAACTGTATTGTTACATATTACAATAATAATAAATAAATAATAAGACTAAGAATACTAGAAACAATTTGTGAATGTAGATGCAGGGCTAATCAGGGAGGAGATTTATGAGTTACAGTATACAAATCCCCCCGAACCCTCAGCCTAGTTAGCGAAGTAGATAGAGTGGCTGATAGATTGTATTGCTAGAAAAACATAAAGCAAAGGAGGTTATAATATATATTATCACTGTATAAAACATAGATTAGACCCCCAACCTATGTACAGATCTAATCACCATTCCCTAGAAAGGATAATGGCTAGCCCTGTGTGCATAGTTTGACAAATTAAATGCAAGTCTGGTCCAAACAAGGAGATTTGTATTTTTCCAAGAGAAATTAACTCCTTGACAGTACAGCAGTGACACCCTCACATGCAGTAATGACTTTGCTAACAGGAGACAATGCAGCACTTGAACATGTCTAAGCACAAGTGCCGGCTGTCAGGCGCCCCATCAAAAGATCACATGAGAAATTGTTCAGTAGTATTTGAAGGCCACAAAATTAATGCAGGTCACCACCCTGCATGGAGTAACTTTGAATGCAATAAGTGAGCCACTTTCCTGAAAGTTAACATCGCAGAGCACTGAACCTAATACCAGGCAGTCAACATTAGCCCAGTGCAGATGGGCTGAGGAAGTTGGTCACTCTAAAACTCCTGCCCTTCTCAAGAGACATCCATATGTTTCTGTAAGGTTAAGATGAGACCAGCCTCTCACATTGCCAGATTCTATTAGCTCAATCTCAATATTGTAGCGAGAACACAAACAAAGCCTTCTTGACTGCCTGTATCTGTACCACAGTGATAACTAGTAGGAAAGAGCAGGGGATAGAGCACTCATAGTCTAATGCTGGCTCTGCCGTGTGCCCTTAGACAAGTCACTTTACCTTTGCTTCCACTACCGCTGGAAGTTTAGACTGAGAGCTCTTTGGTGCAGGTGCTGTCTCTCATCAGTCCTAGCACAAGGGGGCCCTGATCTCAGTTGAGGCTTCTAGATGTTGTTGTAACATTAATAACAAAATAATAATAATAATAATTAATAATAATAAATATTGACTAATGTTGTTCATGTTGTGTACTATATATCAACATGAACACCACCCAAACTACATTTCTGACAACATTTTAATCAATGCCAGTTGAGTGTGATTTCTGCTGTGGGGTCTTTATCTCTCCCTAAATATAATCCGCCCCCTCCTGGTCTCACAGAATTTATAGTGTCCTTCCAGGTTTTTGATTGGAGAACTCCTCCAGCTAATCAGTTTTGGCCAGAAGATTGAACTTTCACAGAGTTCCCTGACCCATTTCCAGCTCACTCTTCCGCAGTTGAGATCAGCCATCACAAGGTTATTGTACTGTTCCTCCTCCTGCCCTCCACCCCCCCCCCCCCCAGACAGCGGGGCTTTACACAAGTACAAAGAAGTAGAAGAGTAGGTTGAATGCTGTGGGTCTCTAATAGTGTCCACATTACATTTAGGGAGAAATAATTATAAGTGAGCAATTTTCCTTAAAACCAAAAGGGAAGTGCAGTCATGGAGGCTAGATAGTGTGACAGACCCATACCAGTGGGGTACAGGAGTCTGGTAGAGGGCAAATATACTGGTCACTGGATTAGTAGTTTTCTGTTCCCTGAGTGACCAGAGCAGGGGCTGCACTAGAGTAATCAGGAACCTGCTAGAACCAGTTAAGGCAGGCACGCTAATTAGGACACCTGGAGCCAATTAAGAAGAAGCTTCCAGAATCAATTAAGGCAGGCTAATCAGGGCACCTGGGTTTTAAAAAGAGCTCACTTCAGTTTGTGGGGTGAGTGTGAGGAACTGGGAGCAAGAGGCGCAAGGAGCTGAGAGTGTGTGCTGCTGGAGGACTGAGGAGCACAAGCATTATCAGGCACCAGGAGGAAGGTCCTGTGGTAAGAATACTGAAGGTGTTTGGAGGAGGCCATGGGGAAGTAGCCCAGGGAGTTGTAGCTGACATGCAGCTGTTGCAGGAGGCACTATAGACAGCTGCAGTCCACAGGGCCCTGGGCTGGAACCCGGAGTACAGGGCGGGCCTGGGTTCCCCCCAAACCTCCCAATTGACCTGGACTGTGGGTTCTTCCAGAGGGGTAGGTCTCTGGGCTGTTCCCCAACCCACATGGTGAATCTCTGAGGCAAGAAAATCCACCAATAGGCGCAGGACCCACCAAGATAGAGGAGGAACTTTGTCACAATAGCTAATAACAAGTCTCCAAAAACTAAGTGCCTGAGGCGCTTATATGCCTGAACAGAGAGAGAATGGATAAAAGCACTGTGAGGAGAGACAACAAATTCTCACAGGTCACATTTTTGGTACAAGTGAGTAAAGAAAATTCTAACACAAATTTAAAGAAAAAAATTAGGGAGATTGTAAAGGTGGATCATTCTCTGAAAGAGCTTGTAGAGTGACTGTCAGTAGTATCTTGGTGTATGTCTAAGAGATAATGCTCAAGAAAATTATGAAGTAAGTTCCGTGTGATGGTCCTGCTCTTGGAGACTGATTTAAGGCTACCTTTGCTGTCACTATTGAATAGAATTTAACATGGCACCTATAATCCTGTAAAAGAGTAACAATAACTAGTGAAATCACACAGCTCTATTAGATGCAGTGCTAGAGTTTAGAGCATACTAACTCCAAGGCTTGTCTATCCTAGAATATTGCACCACTGCATCTTGAATTCCTTGATTGAACACGAGCAACTTGCAGCAGTGCAGTGTGTCCACACTAACCATCCAGTTTTGAGTGCACACGGTGCACCATAACCATACACAGTGTTCTCTGTAACCACTGCAGCAATACTACACTGTGTTTTGTTAACCACAGATCACAGTGCAGCTCCTTGAACCAGGAGGTTGAAGAAGATCCTGCAAGGTTTTGTAGCGTGAAGAAAATCCTGGGAGACTGGGTCAATAAATAAATAAATAAATGGAGATATTGTATCTCCTAGAACTGGAAGGGACCTTGAAAGGTCATCAAGTCCAGCCCCCCGCTTTCACAATATCTCAGCACCCAACAGCAACCACTGCCATTTCTGGAACATATCCCCAAATGGAGGCCATCTTGGAGGATCAGAGCTTTCTCTTTCATCAGAGAGCCAAATCGGTGGTTGAAGAGCTGGAATTGCTGCAGCTACTGAAGCAATGATGCCTGGAGATGGAAGAGTTTGAGGGCTGCAAAGAGCAAGAACATCTTATGAACTTGCAGCTGCACCTGCTGGAGAGATGCTCAGGCAGCTCCTTCCCTAATGCAAACTGGCGCCAAGCTTTATTTTGCACGCATTTTTATAGGGCTGACCAAATATGTTTGGGCCATAACCTCTCTGGGACAGGGTTGTGCTGGAGCCCTGGGAAAGGCAGCAGCAGCTGCAGAATTTCCCAAATGAGGGCTGAACAACTTATTTGGGACTGACCAAGGGCTTCAGGGCTAGTTCCCAGGATCACACCTTCATCCTAAATGTCATTCTGCCTCTGCGTTTATCACCCTGATATTACAGCATCAGACCACTAAAATGAAAGCATTGCTCACCGGTGGCGAACGGCGAGTATGAAAACTGGCTACGTGATTGTTCAGCTTGAAGTTGAGAAGTCCACAGTGGAGTCTGAGAAGTCTGCAGCAGTGGTGGTTGCACTAGGGATTTGACTAACATTGCATAAATCACTGCATATGATCAAGGTGCACCATGTGTATCCAATCACAGAGGGGTTTGAACAACTTGGCTTCCCAAATTGTGCTGATGCCCATTCTGGGCAGATCTCATCGATCTATGGAATATATGAACTGCAAAGACTACCGCTCCCTTGTGATGCAAGCCTTAGTGGATTGTTGATGCCAAGTCCTAGATATTTACATAAACTGACAGAATTTTCAGGGATTGTGTCTTTTTTCAACGCAGTCAGAATGGCAATCTTCACACACCATGGACAGCAGTTGGGCGTCCATCCACCCTGTAATTTTCAGAGATCCCTTGGCTTATTAAACCATATACTGATTACACCAGCCTTGACAGGTGTTGCTTCAGCTTCCATCCCATCAAGTGCAGAATGGTAGCACAATATACATCCGAAAGGATCCAAACCAAGCACAGTGATTTTGCTATTGGATACATTATCACCATGATTTCTAAGTGCTGTATTCTAGTGTTTGGGAAAGAAAAGAGGGTGATCCACAAGTGAGGGACCACAGAGGCAGAAATGGATGAAGAATTTCTCAAGCAAGAGTGAGAATCACTTGGTCAGGGTATTTCAACAGCCAGGCTAGTAGTATAATAGCCTTTGGGCCAGATTCTCAACTGGTGTAAATTGATGTAGCTCTCTGATTTTCATTTACACTAGCTGAGGATCTGGCCCACTATATGTTACCTTTTGCCAATGGAGACACCGGGGACTCTGGTGGTGATGACATTCTTTGTCACCGATATTTGTATAGTTGTTCTGTTAAGGATTTGCTGGTGCTGGTTATTCTGCTTTGACGCTGTACAGTCCCATTTTAATCACTTGTAACTTTTAGCTGTTCACTTTGTCTTACCAATGAAATGATCTCTGTTGGTGAGTATTTTCTTTTTAACTTACATACCCATCCCATACTCAGTTTGACATCTGCAGAGCGGAAGGTTATTTTTCTTTCTACATGTAAGCAAAGAGGCAAATTAAATGATTTCTGTTGCTTGTCATTTTGTTTTCAATGTCCAAGCATTTTAACATCTGCAGGTGGCCAGATGTTTGGTTTGGTTTTTTTTGCCAGTGTTTTGGCAAGGAGGGAAACAACATTTTTTCTGGTTATGGAAGAGGCAATAAAATTGCCTCTGTTAATACATTTCACATGTATATAAAAGAAAGGCCACTGGTAATTGTATACATATGTATTCCTTGCTCATCTATCTTAGAGCATACCATAACAATAGACATATAAACAAAGGGACAAAAGCTATTATTTTTCTAACAACTCATATGTAGCTGTGCTGCAATAACTATAGGAGACACCACAGGTTTCTCAACCAACTGCAAACTATATTATATTTAAATCCAATGAAAGCTAATCTATGACTGAATGGACTTAAGGTTTTTTTTCTCTCCTGGTTGTTGCCCAACAGAAAAGACCAGGAGGAGGATCATAGGAGGTTGAAGGAGTATTTAGAGCCTGATGTTCCTGTACCCTTTGAAGCTCCCATTGACTTCAAAAGTGCAAGACTGGCCCCACAGTGTGGAGGCAGGAATGTGAAGAATCACTCACTCAGGTCCCAGATCAGCAAAACACTGAAGCTCTGCTTAATGTTAAGCATGAGCTTACGTCCATCCCTTTTTGGCAAAGCCCAAAGCCTATGCTTCAATCTCACTGACTTCTGTTAATGAATGGAGAATGACAAAATGCACAGGAAAATGAAAAACAAAATTGGAGGCCACAGTTTGACAATGACACCTTGTTCAAGCTGTGAAAAAATAGATCAAAGCATATTGGATAGAAAAGAGATGGGGAAGCTATTAGCTGAGAAATATGAATGCCGGATGGAGGAGAGAATAAGGATGAGATAGTTGTCAAGAGTGTAAATTAAAGGGGGTGGCTGCAAGCTGAAAAAACAGATCACAGGGCAAAACGAAGGGCTCTTTTTTCTGCTTGAAGCATGAGTGCATTACTCCCATTACTGTTAATTAGAGAAGCCAACATGCTCCATAGTGAACTGAGGGGTAAGAGTCCAATTTCTGAAATGAAAAATCCAGTGATGTTAATAAACTATGGGGAACAACTGGAATCAAGCAGTGATAACAGGAGTAGGCTGTTTTGGCACAAGACAGGGGGCTTGTTCCTACACTCATTGAAGTCAATAGCAAAACTCCTATTGACTTCAATAGTGTAAGATCAGAGCCATAGACATCTAATTAGGTAAAATGAGAAGAAGAAGAAAAAAGTGGTTATTACCTACCCGTAATTATTAATCTTTTAAACTGGTCTATGCTGTGTCTTCAAGACCTGTTTGCTACTCTCAAAACTATAAGGAGCCATGCTGTGGTCCATTTTATGGAATAGAATCAGCACCAAGTCCCGCACACAGGTGTCAATTCAACCTTAGGCAGCAAAGCACTTAAGCACACGTTTAAATCCTGTTGATTTAAAATGGTTGCAGAATAGACTATGGGCATATTCCCAGATAGAATTTCCTCCAATAAGATTTAAATATGTGCTCAAAGGTGTTCATTTTCACTGTGTATTTTGTTGTCAATTCATTCATTTTTTTTTAATTCTTAAACTCACAAACCAGTACTGGACCATCAGAATGATTAGTATTATAGTTATGGTATAGGGCATGGTGAAAAAATGTCACACCCTGCTTTTTCCCAGTCCCAGAATACAAGAAGAGGTTGCTTAGCTAAAAGCAGCTAAATGAAGAACAAATACAAAGAAATTATTTCATACAATGTATGAAATTCCCAGCCCCAAGAGACCATTGAGTGAAACAGTGAATTTTATGACTGAATTCTAAAAAGATATAGATAATTTATGTGGCCCTTACTAGCATTTGCATTTAAGATAATTAAGTATAATAAGTATTATTAAGTATACGTCATGCTTCCTGGCATAAACTGATCACCCTGTAAGGAGTCAGGAAGGCTTTTTTCTTATAAGGTTAGCATTGCACAATACCCAAGTGCACTATGTGTATATTGTGTATTTTGGTTTTTGCCATTTGCAACCAGGCTCTGGTCACTACTGGCAGCAGAATGCTAGCTTTGATGGACCAATGATGTACTCTAGACTAGCTTTAAAAAATAATGCTCCACAATGCACAGCCCAAGTATGAAACTGAATTTCAATATCTATCAATATTCCAAACATTCAAAATCGCCATGAAGGAAATTCTACTTGGAAAGATGCCTGTAGCCTAATCTGCAATCCCACCTTCTGGTCTCCCTTTCAAAACCATCTGTTTCATTGATGGACAGGCTGATTTTAGAAGCCAGATGTGTTTTTTCAAAGAAGAAACTGTTGATCTAATAGGGGGCAGAAATCCTGACAAAAGACAAAAAAAATGTGGTGTTCAAGTAAATGTTTGAATGGGGACAAAATTAAGAATATTTTTTTCTAAAAAACATCAGTTTTGCACTTGAACGGCTCTCTGGTAATTACAAACTCACAAGCCTCTCCTAATGCTTTAGCAGACAGAATTTCTCATTTAAAATAAAACAAAACAAAAAAACAGATGTCATTTTTTTTACTATACAGAGACACCTAGCACTGTATTCACTCATTGCTGATTTACATATGTAGTGATTTACATCTGTGCAAAGAGGGTGTCAGTGTTGTGCACCCCTTTTACACTGAATGACCTGCAGGGTGCAGGGCTTCTGTGCCTTGGGCCCACTACATCTGCCTGGCTAACTACTAGAGGGAAACCAATATCTGTTTGCACAGGAGTTAAGCCACTGACAATCAAAGGAAGAGTCAAGCCACTGACAATCACCTCTGTTCCTGTGTGGCCAATGTTTGGCATGCGCTTATGGAAAACAGAAGCATGTTATCAACAGAAGGGAGTGTGGAAAATGAGAGGAAAGCTACACCAGGGTGTAAAGAATCATTGACTTGAAGAGCAGTTCAGTATGTGGGCAAAGGTGCATCGTCTTTGAGAATGTTGCAGTTGAGAGCCTCAGCTAAAGTTTTCAATTAGCAATAATCATGCCACAGTTTAACCTCACAAATTATGATACTGCCACTACACATGGCCCATGAATCCAACAATTTGATCACCTCTGTCTTAAATTATTAGCTTTACCTTCACTTTTCTGATCAGTTATTTGGCTCATTTGATTGTGGTTGGGTTGTGCTAATATATTTATTTTAGCTGACATTGTGTGTAGCTGAATTGTCTGCCTCCAACAAGTCAAAAATGAAAGAAATGGAATAACAAAAGGAAATTGTTAATAATCCACATATATATTGTAAGAAATAGAAACATAATAATAAATACTCAAAACAGTACTACTAGAGTTTAATCTTGCTTACATTGGTATACTTGTACATTCACTGAAAAAGATAATTTGGGTAGGAGCAAAAGCAGCCCTTCAAATCTTACTAAAATATTTCCCTTCCCCTCTGCCTTAATTTCTGCTGCGTGCTCCATAACCGAGTACTATGCACCAGTATGGACCAGAAGAAGCCATACTCGTTTTGTTGATGTCCAACTAAACACTACAATGTGGTGCATCACTGGAACCTTCAAGTCGACCCCAACACCTTGGCTGCTGGTGCTAATGCACATTGCTTCCCCCATCCATTTGCTGCAATACCACAACTCTTCGTGAATTCCAGAGGATCGTGAAAAATGAATGTCTCCCCATCCACCAGGACCTTAACAGTGTCCCTCATCACTGCCTAAAGTCACATAAGTCCTTTTGGACACACGCATTTATGCAACTTCAACCCTGATGAAGCTTGGAAAGCCGAATGAAGTTCACAAAAAAGTCACAAATAAAGACCTTGTGAAAGACCCGACGCAGAAGGACCCTGGCTTTGATCTGCCACAAAGATTATGGGAAACCCTAAACCGCATCCGCACACACCGTGGCAAATATGGATACTTGCTGCATAGTGGAAAATTAAAGACTCTCCAGTGTGCGACTGTGGTCACCCAAAACATACCATGGAACATATAACAACTCAATGCCCCTGCTCTGATGGGTTTGCCCTGCTGGAGGAAGGACTTCCCCTCAGTAATTGACAGAAAATGCTCCTCCCAGTGGTTCCGATTAAGCCAAGTCAAACCAAGATTAAGACAAATGTCAGGGTATCAAATCCTAAGTATGTTCACCTCATTTCATGGTCTGAACAGCTGCTTGCTTTCTGCCATTGTGTATGTTTTCCTGATTGCAGTTTTTTTATTAACTTAGTGGATGGCCATCTGTCACCATCAAGGACAACATAAGGCCTGATACCAAATCTGGGAAGACTAGGTAGGAGATATTTTGTCCTAATGGTGAGATTAGTGATGGGTGTTCGTAGAAAGATTGAAAGGGTCTATTTGGAAAGTAGTTAAAGCAGTACCTAGGGATTGCAAAGGTTTATAAAGGACCTTGAGATCCCTAGATGGAAGGCACTATGGAAGTATAGAGTATTATGATTAAGTATTCAAACTTTGGATACATACTTGAATCTGAAAAATTGGACTAGTAATCATATGAAAATTGGCTTTGTAAGATTTCTGTTATTTCCTGTTAATAACCAAGTTGGAAAATAGGCACGAACACCACTCTGGCATATTTCACTATTTGGCATCCAGAATAATCAGGAAGAGGAGAATCACAAAAAACTGGATGGAAAAAGAAAATCATAAAAAAAAATATTAACCTCAAAATATCATTGAATTTGAGATAGAAGGTTCAGTTTGGTTCATTCTTTGTCTGAACAAGTTCAACCCTTCCTTGCTGGGATTTCAAAGAGAAAATTAAATGTTGTTTTTGCCTTAAGAGAGAATGACTCCCAGTTTGACTTTCCAAACTTCCTTTCAGAGAGCCTATTATGGCTTATATAATTACATTTGTTCTTGCTTTGTAATATGTGCTGAATATAAACTATCTTGGGGCATGCAGCTAACTACATCCGCTATATAACATTACACATTTTATTCAATGCCAATTAAGATACTAAACTTTTCTCCTAATAAAAAAAAAAAAAAAAAAAAAGGAACTTCCAACCCATCCCAAAAATCCCCTTAATCAAATACCTGTGTAAACTGGTGAGCCTTGCTGGGGCTCTATTAGATCAGCAAGATGGGATAGTTGTTGGGTCAAGGCTTTTGTACCACCAGAAGCCTTGAATTGAACATTCCCTCAAGAGCCCCAAACTAAGCTCATCTTCTGCAGTATCAGAAGAGGTGAAGTCAATTTAGCTCTGCAGCCTGTTTATGCTTATGTTGGGTGCACCAAAGATGGGAGGTTATCGAGGAGCCTATTATGGCTCCTAGATTCTCTGCCTGGCCCCAGGACCAGGTTAGAGCAGCCTTGTCCGATGATTATGTTCCCCTACTTAGCAAGCACAAGCTAGAGATAGCAGGAGCACGTTTCACTCTGGCCATTCCATGTGCCTGTCCTTCCCCTCCTTCTCCCCTCCCCCCCAACACACCAGCAGTACCTGGGACTGGGAGGGAAGTTTTAGTAGTTGCTGTGCTGACTCTACACCTACTGAGGCTCACCTACGCTAGGAGAATACCCAGAAGGGGTCCTGCAGTAGCTTGCTACTGACTTTGCATTGTCTGAGCAGCACAAAGGGAACCGAGTAGGTCTGAGAATCTGTTCCATGGTCTATAAGGCAGCCAGAACTCAACCCATATTTGGGATTTACTGGTAAAAGAACAACTTGAATGGCATATGAAAAAAATGAAAAACAAGCACAGATGTCATGCATTCCTTCTAACAAGCTCCACAAAGTGGGTAGAGCACCACAGCCTGGTTAAAGTTTCTGAATAGTGTTCCAAGCACGTTGCTATATCATGGGATGACAAGGCATGGCTAACCATGCTACAATCAGAAAGGAAAAGTTACAGTTTCTGATCCACGAAAAATAAAATAGAATCAAATAAAACAAAATAAAACAACCACCCTACATTTGGCCACTTCAGCAACTTGATCTTCTAAATGTAGCTAACTGCTTACTTTCTTAGCAACAGATGGGCGGAACCACTCTATGATGGGTCAGATAACAACTCCTCTGTCACTTTGAGAAATTTTCCTTGGCCATTGAGCATCAGCTCCATCTTTCTTAGCTGGATTGAGTCTCAGCCAAGTAGCTCTCACTGAGGCCTCAGTTTCAACTAAAATTGGCAAAACTGAGGGAAAGCCCACTTGGCTCAAATGAAAGAGACAGAGCTGTGATATCAGCATGATGGCACTGGCATTCAGACTGCCTCACTCCATCCCTCTGTGGTCTCACAAAGTTACTGAAAAGGTGACAAAATTATCTGTTGTACTTATATGACCCCCTTCACTGTAGTATCTGAGCATAATTTTGAAGCTGTTGAAATGAGAGAGAGAGAGAGAGACTTTGAGTAGCAAACTCTCAACACTAACCTTTGGGTTCTCTCAGGGAAAGGAGAACAAAGTGCTCATGTGCCTCCATCCTGCCAAAGTCTGCAGCCATGTCAACAAACCCTCCTGGTCAGTGGTGTCAAAGGCAGCTGATAGATTAGAGCTTCTGACTTAATCTTTTTCAGGTCTGAGGGCCACCCAAGGAATATTGCTTTCTGGTCCTTATAGGTGCCCTACATGTTTCAAGAAAGTAGTATGTTACTGGAATACCAGCATACAAAATCTTTAAAGACTCATTTCTTGCTAAACTACCTCAGCTTCAGCCTGCCAGCTGAGTGGGACCAGCCTGGGTTATATTTCAGTCACTTTTCCAAAATCCACTACTGCTGAGACCTGGATTATTCCTCTCTAAAAATTCAGTCCTCCTGTGTCTGAAGGTGAAATTCGGTTTAGCAGCAGGAAGGTGTTAACATGACCACATTATGGAGATTAACATTACAGCAAATCATCAAAAGGACCAGAAATATCCAATGCACTCAAGAGCTCTACTTCTGATGAAAGTCTCAAGAAAGTAATAAGAGAACAGTACTATATAGTAGGTCAGTTATTAATTTTTCTTGGAATCCCAACAGAAACAAGAGCTGGCAAGAGTCAATATGTCTGCACTGTAATTTTTTACTTTTTATTTCATAACATGATCCACATACCAATTAACTTTCTTTGCTCAGCTAAGTATTGTTTCACCTGCTTTTAACTAGGAGCTGCAGTCATGTTAGTACATGGATAGAAAAAGTATTCAGTTTCTTTGTACCTACCATATGTACCTCTGTATTCAGTGATGAAGTGTCAGCTTGTGATACCCAACAGCAATATTCCTTAGTGAGTCACAACAGTAAGTCATACAACTCCCATAGTTAGAGCACTCTATGGGCCAGGTTTTACCCAGCTGTTGCATGGGTGTACAAGAGAAAATGAGGGAGGATGAAAGCATTCCCTCTTCCCTGTTGTGCCCCTGAGCAGGACCACACCTGCAATCCTTGAGCTTCTCTGGAAAGTCAGGATAATCCTGGTTATTACTTCTAGCCACCTCAAAAAGAGTAAGAAAGTTGTGATAGAGGCAGCCATGGCCACCCCTCTCCCAGTATTGGCCAGCTATGTTGGTTGAGCTTGGAAGGGAGTACACAGTACATCTTCTGAAAAGGTGGCTATGCTCCCTGGAAATTCTTGGAGCCACACATACAATGCCTCGGAGCTCCTGGTGGGGCAGTGCACCTCTCCATACATTGCTGTGCCTCCAAGGCACAATTGAGATCTGAGCCAGTAAGAGATTCCACATTAGATAGGGGACTAGCAAAGGCAACTGTAAAGTTTAGTAAACATTCCAGAGGCAGGAGAAGACACACATTTTTTTTTAATATACTACTTAATTCAGTTGGAGTCTGCTCCCGCTTCTAGCAATGTCTAGTTCACACTGGGCATGCTCATAGGTTACCATATCTATTAGCATAGTCATGCTAGGTCATATGCTGAGCCTGTGACCAACTGTAGAGATGTGGGATATGTATGGCTGCATTTGTGAGGCCCAGGCTAAAGTAATTATGGGATTCTGACAGTATTATGTTGGTATGTGCAAGCCTTTCAAAGAAATGGTGGACACACCACTACTTCAGTAATTTAAAACTAGACTGGTCAAATAATTGAGAATATACTACAGGGAAAAGTCCTGAATTTCCAAGAGAATGGATATCACCTAGAAGTTAGCAATGGGAAAGGCCTTTTTTGATGCTATTCTTTGATTCATATGTTTGAGGCAGTGTATCGAGCAAAACATTCATGTTTGTAGGCCACATGTGGCAAAATTCATACTGGCTGCATTTGTTACGAGGGGTGTTCCTTGTGATACTCAATATTGACCAAGTAGTAATTGAGGCAGCACAATGAAAATAACTTTCTATCTATCATCTTATTTCTAAGGCCAATGCCTGTTCATTCAATGCTGCCCAACTGGTCTCCTAGTCATTATGGCCCCATTCCATCAGGGACAGGTTGAATAGTTAGATGTTTACCAACCATTCTCCTGTGATATTGGTAATGGGTACAATCTGACTAGGATCTCTGTGGAGATCATTCAGTCCCCCTGGGGGAAAATACATGCACCAATTTTGGACATGTTCCGTAGTGTCACTCATTCTATGGAACTAACACTCTGTCTGATAGGGCAGTGCTACTTGAGGTAGGTTGTGGGGAGGAAAGGTCATAACTTGTAAATAAAGACCCAGATGAATGGCTTTGTTAGAGCCAGTCCTGACTCAGGCACATATCTAAATGTCATTAGTCTGTGCAATCATTCTGTGTGAGGATTTCCTCACTTGAAATCAATGGTTTCACTCTGGCACTTCTATTATGATGAGAAAGAAAGAAAGGACACACTCAGCACTATCACTGTCCTTGTTGCAGTAGACAGAGGAATAAAATAAACCAAGGTGTGCTTGGAACCACTGTGATCTGCTTGAAAACCTACAGTATGTGAACTCCAATACAGATGGTAGTCATGCATGCTCATAATCATGTTAAAACTGAAAAACCATGAGCCTAAGCTCAGAATCAAATAGCAGTTCTCTGAAATGACTCAGACAACACACAGAAGGGCTTTTCCTGAGTAGTGTCTAGCTTTGCTACATCATATCCTCATATACTGCATTGGTGGATCAAGAGGAAAAATATGATTAAGGTATTTCAAGCCCGACATGAATATTTTTCCAGTGGAAGGAGTTTTGATAATGTAGACTTGTGGACTGAATTTGGAATTTGCTTTGCTGCTGTAATTGTGCTTCTAATGCCTGCAGAAGAATCAAGGCTTAAGAAGCCAAGTAAAAAATTGTATTTCAAGTGAATGCTCATCTGCGGTACAGTAAATCTATTAGGCTACTGAATATCTGTTTTGAATTATATCAAATCACCTGAAGACCATATGGCAAATGGAAATTTTTATCTTAACATTTGCTGCCTTTTACAATAACAAGAGAGAATTTTTCTTTAGGTAAGCCTATATAATGTTTATACTAATATGCCTTGAACTTTTTGTAACCGGTAACTGAATGTCAATTTTGATCTAAGTGGATCAATTACACATATTTTATCTGCCAAATAGTTAGTTAGAAAATATGGCCACATTTTACAAAAGTGGGATTTTAAAGTTAGGCAGCTAAACCAACATTCATCCACCTATTTTTTAGAGGTGCTGAGTGAAGTGACTCTTGTTGCATTCGGTGAGGGTTCAGCACCTCTGAATAGGAAGGTAAGATATGGATTTAACAGTGCAAACTATTTCAAAATAGGCCCCCTTGTTTGAAAATTTCAACCTGTCTATCAATCAAAGCACTAGCTTCAGAGAGCACTCTACCGCTAATGCATTCCCATTAGCTATATGGATATGGGGGGAGGGGAGGCAGTTGATGAGTTTTCTTGCATGGGGCAACCCCTAACCCTCGACAGAAGATTCAGATAAAATGCTTAAGGGAAACCTTGCAGAGTTTCCTATATGGGTATTTTTGCATGAGTGCATGATTTGGCCCTACTTTAAATATGACGCTTACCTAAAACTCTTACACGTATAGAAGCCTCTGCCATCACATCATAGGATTTGGGTATGTGTGCATGCCAGTGTCTGATCATATGTCCAGTCAGTCTCAGGGATGTATATCTAGACCCAGAAGTCTTGCAACTTCTTTGCTAAACCTGGGTTCTTATTTATCCTAAAAAGTCCACAGTAGTAGAAACTAGTTTAAAGTTCACTTAATGTGGCTCAGATTTCCTGGTTTTTCCTAATACATATTCCTCACCACTGAAAAGGGGCCTTTTGTTTCCCTTCTTACTGCAGGGATTTTAATGTTCATTAGAATAATATCCTTGAGATGGGCCTTTTGTTAATAGGTTTGGGCAGTCCCCACTTAAGACCACTTGTAAACAAAATAACTATTCCAGGCAGATATGTAAGGCAAACATTGCACTGAATTCTTCCCTCATTTACACATTGAAAACTATGATAATTGCACCTGTGTAACTGAGCACAGAATTTGGCTCATTGATTTTCAGATAAAATTGACTCGGGTTAAATATGGCCTCATATCTCATATTTTCAGTCATCACAGGTTGTTTCTCTGATGCTTCTGTCTTTTGCCTTCCACAAGAGAGGACCTGTGTAATATAATAGCTCTGCTACAAAGCACTTATCTCTTTAGAACTACTAGTTGGTTTATTATTCATGTTCAGCTTTGTCCCTGTGAGAAAAGAGGAGCTTTTCTAGATCTAAGGGGTTATATGATCCATCCTGTCTAATGAGACATGAAACTTTATCGTAGCTGTATCATAGTCCATTAGCTGGAATGTAACATAACAATGTGTTGTACCTACATCTCAAAATTAAAATTTTTTTTAAATGACATGACCTGAGAAAGTTACTTTACTTTAACCAAAAATACACAACAACCTGATTTCTCTACTGATGTTCTGATACGTTTTGAAATTGTTTTTGCAGGGTTATAATAAAGGTATTTGTCTAACACTTGACTGGGATGAATCCCTTTTCTGTTTTTAGGACATATTTGTGCAGGACTACATCCCAGGTGCTCCATGGTGCTGCTTTGCAGCACTACTATGTACTCTTCTGGCCTGATCCTGCATTCCTTATACACAAAAAGCTCCTATTGGCTTCAGTGTTAAAGAATGCAGGACTGTTTATCTTTAGTGTAATTACATATACATTGTGCCTGATTCTTCACTCACATTGGTTTGATCTCTGTGTAATGCCACTGACTGCAGTGGAGTTATTTCTGATGTTCACCAGGGTAAGTGAGTGGAGAATCAGGCCCATTATTTCTTATGCTCACCCAGGGTAACTGAAAACAACCTCCTCCGCAAGTTCCCAGGACGCACTTGACTAGGGTTCTGGGTATTGCATTGCCAACTCTAAGCACTGTAATTTTATTTCTTTGCTAAAGACCATTAGGTCTTGCATGCACGGTTAAAGATCAATTAACATGAAAAGATTCTTTATTAATAGAGAAATGGAGAATTAACACAGAGCAAAAATCCTTATTATTGCCAGTGCTTTTAATTTCTGAAGAAGCAAAACAAACTGAATTAAATCTGACGTTTCATGCAATTTTTCATGCATGTAGATCTTGGTATGGAACAAAAGCATGCACTTTGTGTGAACTCCATACCCCCATTTTTTACTTTTTTATTAATTTTTCTTTTGAATTCACAACATGTTTCTTTTATGAGTGCTTTCCAGTGGCCAAAAATAATATCTCTAAATTCCAATGGCTTTTAACCAAAGAGTATGTAGCGCAGTGGATAATGCCTCTGCCTTATATCCCAAAGATATTGAGTTCAAATTTATAGGTGCTGTATTTTTATTTTTAAAATTTCATGGGCTAGATTCTCAGCTGGCATAAATTGGAGAACTTCATTGACTCATGGAGTTGTGCTAAGTTATACTAGTTTAGGACCTGGCCCAATACCTTTTTTTTCAGTATCAAATGCAGCATTCAGTATTAATACACTAACAATTTGTTTGATGTCTGTAACCAGATGTTTTCATTGTCAGTATAAAGGTACCCTGTGCATTCATGAAAATGACTAGGCTGTGTGAAAGCGGGAACGTGGGCATGAAATGATACTAAAATTAGAACTTCCCCAAGCAGACGCCTCCTGACATCTATAGAAAAGATGCCTGAGTAGGGACTGAGAAATCCTAACTGTACTGAAGTCAATGGGAGTTTCACTATTAATAGCAATGGGGCTAGGATTTCACCCATCATCTTTTCTCTAAATACCTTTTGAGGTTCTGGGCCAAAAGGACTGAAAAGGACGAGGACAGAGAACAGAGCCATGGTTTTGCCCCTGTGAATGGCCAAGAGAGCTAATCAGGGGCAAAGGAGGTAAGATGGTTCATGAGTAGTGCAGTGAGTGTGCATGAGTGCCCTACCAGAGAGTCCCAAGGAGGACTTCTGTTTGAGTCATAAGCTTACTCAGGTGAAGGTTTATTTGGAATCTGTTTGAGTAAGGAGCAAAGAACTTGGTCTACACTGAACAGGAACAATGCAGGTAACAGCACTGTTCTGTCAACATGCTGCAATGCTCTAGAGGAAGGTCTGTATTGAGGAATAAGAGGATAGTTAAGTTTCCATGTCCTTTCAGTCGGCACATAAAACAGAATCTAGCCCTTAGTGAAGTGTTGGGGGTTAATATTTCTTAGCAATATCATTATATCCGGATTACCTTTAGAATTAGCTAAGTTTATACTATTTCAACAAATACGATTTAGGAGATAACTGTACAATCATATAAGGAAAGAAAGCTTCTGAGCTGCCATGAAAAGTTAATTATTCTGGTTACAACTATAATCAAGGCACTGCAAGTAATTAAAATGATGATCATTTTTACCATGGCTGTAAAAATTAGTTTTCTGTGTTCTGTGATTCAAGCGGGCTTATGGGAAGTATTAGGAGATTGTGATGTGTAATATCAGAATGCTTCCATGACTGTCTGTAGTTTTAGAAAAGATTTTAATGGGCATCTCCTTATCCTTCTGATTTTTGGCTTATTTCTGTGAGTGTTGGTTCCAGTGATAAAATACAGATTTGGCTTCCAGTACTCAGATTGTCTGCAAAAAAGGCTAAAAATGCACACATTTTTTCTGGCACTTTTGAAAAGATCTTGATAATGATTTTAGAAATAAAAGTTGACTGGGTGCTACAATGAATGGTGTGATTTTCAAATGGTTTTTTATTAGTGTAGCTCACATTAGTGTAGATCACATTTTATGATCAGATTAAATTTTGTTATATTTGGATGAAATGTAGTGAGCCTATAGTCAGAAACCCACAAAAAAAACTAGTTACTTTTAAGTAGAATGCCAAATTCTTCCCAAATATATCTCCTGTGCAAACACATTAACTTCCTGGTTGTAACTGAGGCAGAGTTTGGCCCAGTATGCTGAGGAAATTAATGTAATTTTTTGCCCAAAAAAACCCCAACAACAAACACAACTGAGCTTTAAGTGGATGGAGTCACATGAAGTCACATAGCCAATCAAATATGTTGAGAAGGACTTCCTAGTTGAGCAGCGACACATCTGTCATAGTTCAGGGCAACTGCACCTGTATTTCTGCCTTGTGATCCAGCAAGGGCACCAACTTTTAGGCTCCTAGCTCCTCAGCTTGAGTGAAGACCCACATCTTTCTCCCTCCTAGCCACTGTTTGTCGAGGCTACACAGCTCCCTGCCTACAATATGAGTTCTCCAGTAAGTCAGATTGCCTCAGCAGGCCTGTTTTGCTTTCTCCTCAGAGACTATGAACATTATAATTGCCCAGAGTTATAGGTTACTGCACACCCCTTTCTACACAAGCCCATTTATTCTTAAGGTGAAAGCATTATAGAGAAACATTAAAAATAATAAAAGAACCTACACTCACTAAAAGTTTCCCAGAGATCACTTCCAATCCCAACAACAGCTCTGGCAGACGATCAGTACTTCAAACCCCACCAAGGGGATTTTTCTGTGGTTACAAGTCTATAGCAGCTGTTAACTCAGAACAAGTACACCCATGAATCTGTGAGTCAGTCCTTTGTACAATTTGGGTCTTTGATCTTGAGACCCTGGGAAAAACATCAACAGGCAATCACCCTTCTGAGGGCATAGTTTCAAAGGGATGGGTTTTTGCATAACCAGAGATGGGGGGGAGAGAGGGAAGAGGAGAGGGAAATTGCAACCACCACCGCCTCAGATATTTCCTAGGAAATTCACTTCACACATATTGTCCCAAAAGTTCATGCTTGTCTGCCACATTGTTCAATACAGTCCTTTGATGATCCAGGCCTGCAGTAATACATAACCTTTGCAGTTTACAATGGACTCCAAAGATACTTAAACTTAATTCAGTAAGATCTCCCAAAGATTGCAGGAAATGGCCATATCTGTCACAAGACCCACCAGGCAAAAAAGCATACACTTCTTCATGTCTGAAATATCACAGAAATTAAGTGGATGAGAGGAAGAATTGAAGATCATCGGGGCCACCCAGAGGATTCAGGGGGCCTGGGGCAAAGCAATTTTGGGGGCCCCTTCCATAAAAAAAGGTTGCAATACTATAGAATATTATATTCTCGTGGGGGCCTGGGGCAAATTGCCCCACTTCCACCCCACCTCCGGGCAGCCCTGAAGATCATTAATATCCACGCCTGCAATTGTGAAAAATTGGTATGAGAGAAACATCCATCTGATCCTAATAGATTAACCCTGCTCAATGCGCCAGGAGTAGTTGTAAATCGCTTGGTGGTTTATCCTTCTGCCAGGATCATCAAAGTTCTGTAGTAAAAGGAGTTGCAAATATAATCAGTACTAAAGCAGGAAGGGAAACAAAGCAAAAAAAAGTGTTAAATGTAATTCTAAAACTTCTTGATGTGAAAAGGATTGTTTTAAAACACAATGGCAAGGACCACATTTTGTCCTCCAGTTTTACAACTGCGAGAGAATCTGCCCCATTAGGTCACAAATTGGGGTAAGAGTTTGAAGCATCATGGAATCACCTCTCTGTATTCAACTCTGTGGAAGGTACACGCTGTGTAAACTCTACTCAGTCATGGTTGCTCTGATTTTAGGACTGTGGCTAGGTGGGGAGCAGTTGCACTCCATAGCATCATTTCCCTGAAAACTCCTCAGAGAGCTCCATGTTACAAATGGGGAATTAGGGTTCTGAAGAGAACCAAACAGAGTGCAGACATTTTCCTGGATAATCCAGCTAGCCAAAGCTTGAGTTTGGGGGGATTTCTCTGTGGATTTGGGGATATGGCCATGTTCCCTGCCCACTACGCAACTAGGTCGGACCAACCTCCTGACTGCATAGTTTGGCAGAAACTCCATGATTTTAAGACTGCAAATATTTCTGCCTAAAGTTTTGTGTGGGAAGGCAGGATTTGGGTTTTTATGTTTTACATTAAACTACTGTAATTTATTTGCACACTGCTATATATTACATTATTTTTTCAGATTATTAGAAATATTCCATGAATTAACTTTTACAAGACAGGTAAGAACACATAGGACAAGCAGACACTTAGCCAAGCAGACAGGCTTGTTGATCTTTTCGAGATCATTTTTGTTCTGGGGTAGAATTTCACAACTGATTTTTGTTTTGTTAATCTTATTACATGTGAATCTACCCCTGAACAAAACAAAGCACTTTGCTTCAGGCCAAGCATTACAAAAGTACACTAGCAAATGAATCTTCTCATGCTGTGGGTGATTAATATGTATACAGTGTTAGTTTAGTGCCATCAAGTGACCAAAAATGTGAAACAACACTTCTACATTTTGTAATCAAATGAAAACTGAACTGTTATCCTTTTCATAAAAGAATGGGGAATTTTCTGAAAAGTTTTATTAAAACAAAAGGTATTTCTAAAAAGTGAAAGAATCTAAAAGTTAGTTTCAAAGTCTCTCACATATTTTGATAAAACTAGGCCTCCACTCCTTTACTAGCTAAATTTGTTTGAAGAACATGAACTCTTGGGGTAAAATCCTAGTTCCATTCTCTCTCTCTCACTCACACACACACACACACACACACACACACACACACACTCTCTCTCTCTCTCTCTCTCCTTCCCAGTTATAGCCCGATTCCGCACTCTGGTCTGGGATTTAGGATGGAGTGCTCTCTTCATTTAGTGAGGAAGACATTTGTTTTCCTCAAGGATAGTTCTGTATTTGTAAATGAGCCAGCACATCCCTCAGGAATCAATCACCTCTCACGGTCAGTACTTTCTGTCCGCAGATAGACCATCAATCTATCTAGTGTTCCACAATTGCAGGCCCTAGAGAAAAAAGGGGAGTGAACAAGCCACAAGGGTTAAGGAACAATTACTCTGTGTGGCATATTTTCCCTTTTTCATGGCCCTAATACTATGTTAAAACCAAGATTTTTCCAAACTGGTACTTAAATCCTTATGTAAGTCCTGGACATATAGTACTGGGGCCCTTGAGAGACAGGATACTAGACTGCATGGCTACATAGATTATTGGTCAGATTCAGAATGACAATTGCTGTGTTCTAGAATATATGATGCTGCCCCATCACAAACTCACTAAACAGTACATGTGATAAAACATTTCTACAAATCTATCCATCTAGTTAATGAAACCAAAATATTTCTAGAGCACCCATTGCTGTAGTAGCTAAGCACTAATAAGTTGCCATTTTGATTTTATTGGACCATTTTAAAAATAAACTTTTATTCTGAGTACAGGCATATTTCATTTTTTAGGGTGGATGTGTTGTAATAGAATCACACCAGCAGGGGGAACTCTAAATCAAGCTACAGGGAAATATTAGCCCCCCCCCTTCGCCCCCCCCCCCCCCCACACACACACACACAAGCAGGAAATGCTGTATGCAATCAGATAGAGAACTTTAAAACACATTTGATAAGGAGGCAAGTTATCAAATGTGCTTAGAAAACCAAATGCAAGTGCCTGAAAATCAAAGGGAATACACAAGAAGTACTAAACTATCACCCTACTGGAGTTTGATTGTGGTCACAAGGACGGATTAAAAAATTATGTAGTAGGGCTACAGCCCATCTTGTTAAAGTGGTAGTGCAGATATGACTAATAAGGCTATGGCTGACTTCTAAAGCTATTTTGTCTGTAGCATCCAATACCTCTAAATATATGCATGGAACAAACAGTATGATAGACCATAAAGCTTCACTTTCATCTAAGACTGCTGGTGACAATATAAGCAAGAAGAACAAAGCTTGAGTGGCTTGACCATTTTACGAGAGCCTATTATTTATAGTTTATTCTACTTTTTTAAAATACTAGGATTAAAAACAAAAGCCCTGCATGTGTGCCCTTTAACGTTCAAAGTGTTTGGTATGTTGTATGTTAGGATTCCCATACATGTTAGTGACAGTCGTGTGCCAGCCCAATGCCTTGAACATTTAGAACCGCTGTAAACTTTCAAATGTATATCTAACCATTGACATCACTTCCTCTCATCTTTTTGCACTTGCATTGGTTTGTTCCTCTACCCTTCTACATCTCTTGTTTTTTCATATGAAAGAGTAAATTGAGTATGTTAAAGACAGCTTCCTTCTCACCAGAGAAGTTACTCAAAGCCCTCTGGAGAGAGCCAATGGGGGGAGCAGGGTATTAGTGCCCTCCTGCTCCCCACAACCCTGGCCATGTGGGGCTGGAGCTGTCCCCCAGGAGGTGGCTTTGGCCTTAGGGTGACCACCCAACCTGAATTGGGTGGGACAGTCCCGAAGCATAGTACCTAGATAAATCATTCCAAGGCAGCATTGGTCCCAGATTCCCAGCGGTGCTGCTCTGTGCCTGAGGCTCAGGGGTAGCGCCAGCTTCTTCCTGGTTGGGGGAGATTAGATGGGCCTTAGCCCCGCAACGAGGCCCTGCCCCCTGCTTCTCCTCTGGAGCTGGGCAGTAGTAAGCCACTGAGGGATCCCAGGCTGCTGTGGGGAGTCCTGGACCCTCCACCTACCCATTGGCACACCCCACGGGGTGGGGACACAGGCCCGGGGCTGTTATTGGGCACCCCATCCCCTCGTCCAGGGCAGGTTGAGGGTCATGGGCTCCCCACAGCAGCCTGGACTCCCTGGGTGGCTCTTAACATTGCCAGGCTCTGGCTTCTGGACTAGCCAGGGTCGGGGCCTCAGGGGGAAGAGGAAGAGCAAGGGGCGCGGCTTTTGCCTTTTAGTGGTCACCCTACTCAGCCTATGTCTTCATCAGGAAGGCACAGAGCAACAGCAGCACAGGAGCAAAGGAACACAGCCATAGAGGTGCCCTCTACTCTGGAAAGAAACAAGGGAAACAGCTAAAACACCTTCCCTTCTCCTTCACTGCCAGAGCACCTCCACTTCTATGAAAGTTCCCAACTCTCTGTGGAGGGCAGAGTGGCAGTAGAAGCAGCATCCCAGCCAAAGAGGCCCACCTCCCCACTCACCAAAACCCTTCCCAGGAAATAGACAATGTGGGGGAAGCAGGGCCCAAGTGCTTTTCCTCATCCACTGGCTGGAGTCCTCATTCTCTCCAGGAAGACACAGCAGCAGGGACCGGAAGTCCCTGACAGAGAAACCACACTGCCAGACATGCAGATAGAGACAATGGCAGAAACTGTGTCCAAAGACACTCTCCCTCTGCCACTACCCCCGTCTCTCACTCAGGGCTGGTCTACACTGGGGGGGGGGGGAATCGATCTAAGATACGAGAATAGCGTAGCTGAAGTCGACGTATCTTAGATCGACTTACTTCCCATCCTCACGGCGTGGGATCGACGGCCGCGGCTCCCCCGTTGACCCCACTTCCGCCTCTCGCCCTGGTGGAGTTCCGGACTCGACGGGTAGTGCGTTCAGGGATCGATTTATCGCATCTAGATGAGACGCGATAAATCGATCCCCGATAGATCGATTGCTACCCGCCGATCAGGCGGGTGGTGAAGATGTACCCACAGTCACCAGTTTGTCAACCTTGGCTTTGAGGAACTGTACTGATCACCTGACTGAAGCTGAAACCTGGAAAGATAGAGATGATTCTGGTAGCAAGGGGAAGTACTTACAAGAATTTGCCTCCCTACCAAATTCACGGTCCATTTTGATCAATTTCATGGTCATACTGTAGTGGGTGTTGTGGTACTGTTACCCTTATTTATGCTCTGCTGCGGGCAGTGGCACTGCCTTCAGAGCTGGGAAGCTGGAGAGTGGTAGCTGTTGGCTGGGAGCCCAGGTCCGAAGGCAGAGCCACCGCCAGCAGCAGCGCAGAATGAAGGATGGTATGCTATGGTATTGCCACAGAACCCTTACATCTGTGCTGCTGCCTGCAGCCCTGGGCCTTCAGTCAGCAGCCACCGCTCTCCAGCCGCCCAGCTCTGAAGGCAGCAGCGCAGGAGTAAGGGTGGTATGGTACGGTATGGTATTGCCACCCTTACTTCTGCACTGCTGCTGGTGAGCATATGCTTTTATTAATGGCTTTTTCCTCTTAGGAATTTTGAATGTTTTAATTACTGGAATATATTATGAGTTGCTGCTTAATTTATTTCCTGCATATTGCTGAATGATGCAGTTCTGAGTAGATTCTCACACGTTATACTGTTTCAGCTCTTTGAACATAAGGCCACTGAAGTCAGGTTTATTATAATAAGGCAGCAATGTCAAATAGAGTACTTCTCTTTCAAATCATACCAAGTAGAGATGCTAAGCTTGATGCTTGAAAAATGATCCAGCGCTTATGGATCCAGGCCAGAAACCCCAATGTCGTCTTGGAAAATTTTCCAAACACACAAGGAACCAGAATTGCATCTCTCTGCTAGGATAAAAATCAGAATCAGTTTAAAATGCAGACGACTGCTTCTTCCTCTCTTCTCCTAACCTGTCAGTTGTTATTAGTATAGAGCAGAGTTAGGGGCCTTTTCTCTTTGAAGCACTCTTCTTTTAGTGTCCCAACTACACGTATTTCCTGAAACAATTCCTGTTTTTTAAAAACACTATGAATACAAAAAGGACAAAATCTAAATTGTACTCATTGTTACTTTCTAGAACTATTGGAAAATAGGAGATAACAATACTGACAGGGACAGAAGGTACACAATTTTCCAGATCAAAAAGAATTCTGGTGTAGTGTTAATACCTATACCCATTAAGGCATCCATTTTCAGTCTACTAAATCACACAATATCAGATTTTGTGTAGAACTTATTACCTTGGTGAATCAGGTTCAGATTTATGCAAGAGAGGCTGTTAAAAAAATGGTGATTTTGATCACATATGGGGAAATGTTCCACAGCTAACTGTTTCTGTGAAAAGCAATCTCACTCATGAATCTACTTTACTGAACTGTGATGGTGACATAAATATGAATCCCTCTCATCCTCTAGCACAGTGGTGCCCAAACTGTGGGGCGTGGAGGAACGGCCAGGGGGGCACAGCAGGGCCTGGGCCAGCCCCCACAAGGGGGTGGGGAGGGAGTGCCACCTAGCCCCACTCTGCATCCAGCTCTGCTCTGGCTCCGCCCCCAGCCCTTGGCCGCAGCTACGGCTCTAGTTCGGTTCCTGCTCCCCAGCCCCCGCTCCCGGCCGCAACTCTGCTCCCAGCCTGGAAGAGGTGAGGCGTGAACACATTCTATTACTAGTAAGGGGGGACACGAGAGGAAAAGTTTGGAGACCTCTGCTCTAGCACCAGCTTCTCTTAGCAGTCAGGATGGTGGTGAACTCAGAGTAGAAGTCTCCAGTAAATAAATGGGTTAACATATCATGGGATGTTTGTCCATGGAAAAACTTAGAAGCATTACAAAAGATTCTTAGCTGAGATTTTTTTAAAGGGCTCAGCTAAAGCCTGACTAAGCAAATCAGATGGCGTATCATACGGGGTAGAGCAACAGGCAAATACTTTGTTACTTCTTTTGAACTTTTGGAAATCATTCAGCTACTATGATGAACCACAACTGTTCCCTAAAATACTTGTACAGAATTATCTCCAACTATACTGTCTTTGGGGTTGCCAGCAGTGTCACAATATAAGGGACGGCCCTTTTTTAAATAAAAAATTGCATGCCCCATACTAAATTGGTTGGGGATGCCTTTTATCCCATATTTCCTCTTCTGGCCACTCCCTCCCTTTTTGCAGGCACATCTACACATGCTGAAGGATACAGCAGGAAGAGTTCATTGGTTGCTTTTTCCCTCTGTACTAAGTTCTGATGGGTGGCTCTATCCCCCAGGAGACAGGGCTATTGGGGATGCAGCCAACCAAGAGGGCCCTCCCTACAGCTAACAGAGCCAGCTCCTGCAGGGTAGCTAGGCTTGGCTGAGTCAGGAGTCAGCGATGGACTTGGGGGCTGCCTGGGGAGCTGGGAGAAGGACCAGAGCTGTTGCATAGCCAGAAGGAACAACAGCTAGTTGGGCAGGTTTCTGGATATTGGTGTCAGGCAAAAGCTAAGAACCCCCAACCTCATTCTCCCTCTGCACTTTGCAACAAAGCCTCTCCCATCAGGGGGTCTATCATAATCCCAGATAAAGTAAAGCCCCTGTCTTCAGTATTCTCCTTCAGTACTTCACTCACTACTCCTCCTATGCAACAACTCTAAATGCCAGCATTCTATTGGAATGCCTGCATTGTAAAGGTCCTGGTGGGTGTTTTGCCCCACCTACCAGGTAAATAAGGCCTTGTTTACACACAAACAGTTGAATTGGTTTAAATAAAATAGATTTTAAAATGAATTTAATCAAAGTGGTACAACCCCCTGTGTGGACACACTTAAACTGGTTTGCAACTGACTTATATACATTTAGCAGAATTAAATTAAGTATAGGGTGACCATATTTACCAAAGGGAAAACGGGACACCACGTGGGGCTGGCCTGAGCTGCTGGCCTGAGCCCTGCCTCCCCCATGTGAAGAGCTCTCAACCGAGCCTAGCCGGCTCCCCATGTGGGACTGGCATCACTGCTCATCCGAGACCTACCTGCCCCCCACACATCAGTTGGCAAGAGCAAATGAGATAAATGCCCACTTTTGCCAAAAAAGTCAGGACAGCCGAGACAGGTCTTATAAAAGGGACTGTCCCATCCAAAATGGGACATATGGTCACCCTAACTAAGTAGATATAAGCCAGTTGTAAACTGATTTAAGTGTGTTCACATCAAGGTTTGCAGTGGTTTAACTCAGGGGTAGGCAACCTATGGCACGCATGCCGAAGGCGGCACGTGAGTTGATTTTCAGTGGCACTCACACTGCCCGGGTCCTGGCCACCAGTCTGGGGGGCTCTGCATTTTAATTTAATTTTAAATGAAGCTTCTTAAACATTTTAAAAACTTTATTTACTTTACATACAACAATAGTTTAGTTATATATTATAAACTTATAGAAAGAGACCTTCTACAAATGTTAAAATGTATTATTGGCATGCGAAACCTTAAATTAGAGTGAATAAATGAAGACTCGGCACACCACTTCTGAAAGGTTGCCGACCCCTGGTTTAACTAAATCAAATTAAAAACTGATTTTAGTTAAACTAATGCAACTTTTGTGTGTAGGCCAGGTTGTAGGCATTCCTCTGTGCAAGACAACAGATAGCACAAAATTTTGTTCCTCAGACACAATGGGCCAAATTCATCCATTATTATTATTATTATTGTGGTAGTGCCAAGAGGAATCAGTCAGGGATTGAACCCCATTGTGAGTACACATACATAATGAAAAGATGGTGCCTGCCCCAAAGAACTTACAATTGGAATTCACTTTACAGAATTTAGCCCAAAGAAAGCTATCTTTTAAAAGAGCAAAAATATTAACTCAGATCTTCTCAACACAAACTGCTAATGCCATTAATGTATCAGTTAGTTGCAAAATGTGAGATAATTATGAGAGCTCATTTGAAAATGTCAATTTCAAAATTTCAGTGAAAAATGGTGTGAGGTTATCTGATTTAAATATGACCATATAGATCATTGTTGCAACCACTGTTATATAGTTGCAACAAATCTTGTACAAAGGTTGTCAAGTAAGGTGTCTATGGAAAGGTTATAATTTGCTGAATATGATTATGCTATTTGTATGCATGTATCGTTTTTGTATTTGAAGTTATGAGTATTGGCTCTATACCTGAATTTCAAATGTTTGCTCCTGGGGTAATGCCCACAAGGTATTTAGCCTGCACATCTTGGAGGGACTATTCAGATTAAGTGGCCCATCAAGAAACACTTAACTGACAATGGACCATGGGAGACACCCATCTACACTGAATGGACTGTCCCATAAATGTTCTGTCTGGGATATAGGTAATGATTTCCTGCTGTGACTAAGCAAAATTATGCATGGACATGTGACTTTCCCATGTGACTCCAAACACCATCTTGTTACTGTAATTTTCCACAGTAAGAAAAATGGGATTCCCTCCACATGGCAGAAGATATAAAACACCTCCGGGAAACACCTCCATTTAGCCTCTTTCCTGCTCCAGACCTCTGTCCTGCTCCAGCCTGTGGACTATGGATTTACACTAATGGGAGCATTCTAATCAAGGAATTGAGGACCTTCCAATGAGTTGGAAGCAACCAGAAACCTGACTTAAGCCAGCAGTTTATTCCATCACTGCTACGAGCCTGAACCTAGAACTTTCCAATTATTGTATGTATTTGATTCCTTTAACCAATTTTAACTCTCACCTTTCTTTGTTTCTTTTTATAAATAAACCTTTAGATTTTAGATACTAATGCATTGGCAACAGAGTGATCTTTGGGTAAGATCTGAGTTGTATATTGACCTGGGTGTGTGGCTGGTCCTTTGGGATCAGAAGAACCTGTTATTTGATGAAATTGGTTTTAAAGAACCACTCATTTATAAGTCTAGTGTTTTTGGTGGCGATACAAGGACTGGAATGCCTAAGGAAACTGCTGTTCTGACTTCTTGTTAGCCAGTGTGGTGAAACAGACGTTTACTTTTGTTTCTGGTTTGGTATACCAGTTTTGGGGTATGTCCGCCCTATTTCTCAGCAGTTTGTCCTGAATTTAGGTATTCTCAGTTGTGACCCACGAAGGCACGGTTACAAATGGCAACACATTTCAATGCAATTTTTCTTGGAAGGTTATATTTGCTGATCAGCTCTAGTAATAATTAATAGGCCAGAATATCTCCTCCCAACTCCACTGTTATATAATATGCCACTGGTTGCCTCTTGTCCACCGCTCAGTGAATTTGAAATGTGCTCAGCAGTGGCCAAATATTGCTTCCATTAAAAAGCCAATGGAAGTTTTACTGTTGACTTAACTAGAGGCAGCTAGGACAACACTGAGCACTTCAGAAAACTCTACTCGTACTAATTTTATAGGCATCTAGTGAGGATCCTAAAGTGATTCTTAGCACTGAAAGTTAAACAGGAAAATGTCTTACTTATACCCACTAAATGAGATAACATCTGCTGCATACATATTACCCTAGACATCTCTGCTAATAAAATACTAACCACTCCTGAAACATGACACCTATATTCACATCCACAGTAATGAATACTAGGCGGGCGGGGGAAAGTGTTGTGCATATTTTCTCCCCCTTCCTGAAAACATTTATGCACATGCTTAACTTTATGCTTTTAGGTAACGCTGATCAGAAATTTTATGACTAAACTTAGTTTAGTAGAAAAATGCCAGTTTGGTAGAACTAGTGCTTAATGTCTGGAGGGATGGGGTATGTTGTGGGGGGTCACAGATCTCAGATTTTTTTTTTTTTTTAAGTTTTAGGAGGTCACTATGGGGTTAAAAGCTTCTACCAGAGCTGCTGACCCACACAGCCCCCTGGGCTCTGCTCCACTGCCACATGGACGGGTACTGCCCACTCATTGGCCCACCCATCCATCCACCATGCACTCAGGGGTCTGTATCCCTGGGGGAGTAGAACTGAGACTGGGCTGTGAGCAGCAAGAACCCAGGAAGCAGTAGTTGTAACCTGGCTGGAAAACATTGCAAAGATTTTGGGTGAGCTAAACTTCATTAGACAGGAGAGCATCTTGTTAATTAATCTAGGTGCTAGAATGCGTGTTTCCCACCCCTGCTCCACTCCACCCCTTCCCCGAACTAGGTCCTGACCGGGGGACTGCAGCAGGGGTCGGGTGCATCCTGCACTCACTGGGTGGCAGGAAATGGAGCGACTCAGCCCCAGCCCACTCCGCCGGTTCGTGCTGGGGGGGGCGGTTTCCCCCCTGCCCCCCATGCCTGGGGAGCAGATGGAGTGGTGGGGAAGGGGCATGGGATGGGGAAAAGAAGGGGATGGGGGAAGCGGGGGCAGGGGAAAAGATGCTTATACACTAATGCGAGGAGCCTAGGTAACAAAATGGAAGAAGTAGAGCTACTGGTGCTGAAGTGAAACCAGATACAGCTCTAGCTCGATATAACGCTGTCCTTGGGAGCCAAAAAATCTTACTGTGTTATAGGTGAAACTGCGTTATATCGAACTTGGTTTGATCCGCCGAAGTGCGCAGCCCCACCCCTCCCCGGAGCACTGCTTTACTGCATTATATCTGAATTTGTGTTATATCGGGTCGCGTTATATCGGGGTAGAGGTGTATTAGAGGGATAACAGAAACATGGTGGGATAGTAGTCATGACTGGAGTACAGATATTGAAGGGTATGTGTTGTTTAGGACAGACAGAAATAAAGGCAAAGGTGGTGGAGTAGCATTGTATATCAATGATGAGGTAGAAAAAAGAAGTGATGGAATGGATAAGACAGAGTCTGTCTGGGCAAAAATCATATTGGGGAAGAAAGCTACTAGAGCTTCCCTTGGGATAGTGCTTGGGGTGTGCTATAGACCACCAGGATATGATTTGGATATAGATAGAGACCTCTTTGATGTTTTTAATGAAGTAAATATTAATGGGAATTGTGTGATCATGGGGGATTTTAACTGCCCAGATATAGACTGGAGGACAAGGGCTAGTAATAATAATAGGGCTCAGTTTTTCCTGGATGTGATAGCTGATGGATTCCTTAACCAAGAGGGGATGCCATTTTAGATTTGGTTTTGGTGAGTAGTGAGGACCTCATAGAAGAAATGATTGTAGGGGACAACCTTGGTTCGAGCGATCATGAGCTAATTCAGTGCAAACTGAATGGAAGGATAACCAAAAATAGATCTGTGACTAGGGTTTTTGATTTCAAAAGGGCTAATTTAAAAAAATTAAGGAAATTAGTTAGGGAAGTGGATTGGACTGAAGAACTTGTGATCTAAAGGCAGAGGAGGCCTGGAATTACTTCAAGTCAAAGTTGCAGAAACTATCAGAAGTCTGCATCCCAAGAAAGGGGAAAAAATTCATAGGCAGGAGTTGTAGACCAAGCTGGATGAGCAAGCATCTCAGAGAGGTGATTAAGAAAAAGCAGAAAGCCTACAAGGAATGGAAGATGGGAGGGATCAGCAAGGAAAGGTACCTTATTGACGTCAGAACATGTAGAGATAAAGTCAGAAAGGCCAAAAGCCATGTAGAGTTGGACCTTGCAAAGGGAATTAAAACCAATAGTAAAAGGTTCTATAGCCATATAAATAACAAGAATACAAAGAAAGAAGAAGTGGGACCGCTAAATATTGAGGATTGAGTGGAGGTTAAGGATAGTCTAGGCATGGCCGAATATATCTAAACAAATACTTTGCCTCAGTCTTTAATGAGGCTAATGAGGAACTTAGGGATAATGGCAGGATGACAAATGGGAATGAGGATATGGAGGTAGATATTACCACATCCAAGGTAGAAGCCAAACTCGAACAGCTTAATGGGACTAAATCGGGGGCCCCAGATAATCTTCATCCAAGAATATTAAAGGAACTGGCACATGAAATTGCAAGCCCATTAGCAAGAATTTTTAATGAATCTGTAAACTCAGGGGTTGTACCGTATGTCTGGAGAATTGCTAACATAGTTCCTATTTTTAAGAAAGGGAAAAAAAGTGATCCGGGTGACTACAGGCCTGTTAGTTTGACATCTGTAGTATGCAAGGTCTTGGAAAAAATTTTGAAGGAGAAAGTAGTTAAGGACATTGAGGTCAATGGTAATTGGGACAAAATACAACATGGTTTTACAAAAGGTAGATCATGCCAAACCAACCTGATCTCCTTCTTTGAGAAGGTAACAGATTTTTTAGACAAAGGAAATGCAGTGGATTTAATTTACCTCGATTTCAGTAAGACATTTGAAATGGTTACACATGGGGAATTATTAGCTAAATTGGAAAAGATGGGGATCAATATGAAAATTGAAAGGTGGATAAGGAACTGGTTAAAGGGGAGACTACAACAGGTTGTACTGAAAGGTGAACTGTCAGGCTGGAGGGAGGTTACTAGTGGAGTTCCTCAGAGATCGGTTTTGGGACCAATCTTATTTAATCTTTTTATTACTGACCTGGGCACAAAAAGTGGGAATGTGCTAATAAAGTTTGCGGATGACACAAAGCTGGGAGGTATGGCCAATACAGAGAAGGACCAGGATATCATACAGGAAGATCTGGATGACTTTGTAAACTGGAAAGTAATAGGATGAAAAGTGCAAGGTCATGCATTTAGGGATTAATAGCAAGAATTGTGGTTATAAGCTGGGGACGCATCAGTTGGAAGTAACAGAGGAGGAGAAGGACCTCGGAGTATTGGTTGATCACAGGATGACTATGAGCCACCAATGTGATATGGGCGTGAAAAAAGCTATTGCGATCTTGGGATGCATCAGGCGAGGTATTTCCAGTAGAGATAAGGAGGTGTTAGTACCATTATACAAGGCACTGGCGAGACCTCATCTGGAATACTGTGTGCAGTTCTGGTCTCCCATGTTTAAGAAGCATGAATTCAAACTGGAACAGGTACAGAAAAGGGCTACTAGGATGATCCAAGGAATGGAAAACCTGTCTTATGAAAGGAGATTCAAAGAGCTCGGCTTGTTTAGCCTAACAAAAAGAAGGCTGAGGGGAGATGTGATTGCTCTCTATAAATACATCAGAGGGATAAATACCGGGGAGGGAGAGGAATTATTTAAGCTCAGTACTGATGTGAACACAAGAACAAATGGATATAAACTGGCCATTAGGAAGTTTAGACTTGAAATTAGACAAAGGTTTCTAACCATCAGAGGAGTGAAGTTCTGGAACAGTCTTCCAGGGGGAATAGTGGAGGCAAAAGACATATCTGGCTTCAAGACTAAGCTTGACAAGTTTATGGAGGGGACGGTATGATGGGGAGCCTAATTTTGGCTATTAATTGGTCTTTGACTATTTGCGCTAAATATGGCCAATGGCTTGTGATGGGATGTTAGATGGGGTGGGATCTGAGTTACTACAGAGAATTCTTTCCTGGGTGTCTGGCTGGTGAGTCTTGCCCACATGCTCAGGGTTTAGCTGATCGCCATTATTTGGGGTCGGGAAGGAATTTTCCCCTTGGGCAGATTGGGAGAGGCCCTGAGGGTTTTTTGCCTTCCTCTGCAGCGTGGGGCACAGGTCACTTGCTGGAGGATACTTTGCACCTTGAAGTCTTTAAACCATGATTTGAGGACTTCAATGGCTCAGATGTAAGATAGGGGTTTGTTACAGGAGTGGGTGAGATTCTGTGGCCTGCACTGTGCAGGAGGTCAGACTAGAGGATCATAATGGTCCCTTCTGACCTTAAAGTCTGTGAAATCTATGAAATCTAAAGATAGCTACAGCACTGGTCCCAGGGTTTAAGAATCTGAAGCGCCTTCCAAAATCTGAGAGGAATGATATGTGGAGCACGCTTTCAGAAGTCTTAAAAGGGCAACACTACAATGTGGAAACCACAGAACCCAAACCACCAAAAAAGAAAATCATCCTTCTGCTGGTGGCATCTGACTCAGATAATGAAAAGGAACATGCGTTAGTCCGCACTACTTTGGATTGTTGTCAAGCAGAACCCATCATCAGCATGGATGCATGTCCCCTGGAATGGTGGTTGAAGCATAAAGGGACATATGAATCTTTAGTGCATCTGGCATGTAAATATCTTGCAACCCCAGCTACCACAATGCAATGAGAATGCCTGTTCTCACTTTCAGGTGACATTGTAAACAAGAAGTGGGCAGCATTATCTCCTGCAAATGTAAACAAACTTGTTTGTCTTCACGATTGGCTGAACAAGAAGTAGGACTGAGTGGACTTGTAGGCTCTAAAATTTTTAATTGTTTTATTTTTGAATGCATTTTTTCATACATGATTCTACATTTGTAAGTTCAACTTTCATGACAAAGAGATTGCACTACAATACTTGTATTAGGTGAATTGAAAAATACCATTTCTTTTGTTTTTGTACCGTGCAAATACTTGTAATAAAAATAAATATAAAGTGAGCTCTGTACACTTGGTATTCTGTGTTGTAATTGAAATCAATAAAATGTAGAAAGCATCCACAATATTTAAATAAATGGTCTATTATTTAGGGTTACCATACGTCCGGATTTTCCTGGACATGTCCGGCTTTTTGGGCCTCAAATCCCCGTCCGGGGGGAAATCCCAAAAAGCCGGACATGTCTGGGAAAATAGGGAAGGAGGGCCCAGCGGTGCGGGGCTGGGGGCCGGTGCGGTGCTCAGCCGGGGGCCGGGGGCCAGTGCGGTGCTCGGTTGGGGGCGTGGGCACTTGGCCGGGGGCCGGCGCGGTGCTCGGCCAGGGGCCGGGGTCCAGTGCGGTGCTCGGTTGGGGACGCGGGCACTTGGCCGGGGGCCGGGGTCAGTGCAGTGCTCGGCCGGGGGACGGGCGCGGGCACTTGGCTGGGGGCTGGGGTCAGCGCGGTGCTCAGCCGGGGGCCGGGGGCGTGCGCACTTGGCTGGGGGCCGGCGCGGTGCTCGGCCGGAGCTGGGGCGGCGGGCGCGGGCAGTTGGCCGGGGGCCCCAGGGCCCAATCCAGGCGGGAGACGCCGGGGGCAGAGCCTCTTGGCCTGGGCCGGCCGGCCGCCAAAGAGAGCCGCTCGGCCAGGAGGGCCGGACTGAGCCGCGCCGCACCCCGCCCCAGCCTACCTGCTGCCTCCCTGTTTCAGGCTTCCCGTGAACATTTGATTCGCGGGAAGCAGGGGAGGGAGAGGAGCAGAGGGCAGAGCGTTCAGGGGAGGGGGCAGAGTTGGGGGGGGACCGGGGCCCCATGGAGTGTCCTCCTTTTTAAAAATTAAAATATGGTAACCCTATATTATTATTTAACAATGCAATTCATCGTGATTATTTTTTTTAATTGCTTGACAGCCCTAATCTGATCCATTGAGACTCCAGGAGGACGATGTCCTTAAGGCCTAGTTCTGCCATCAGCTCTGCAGGGGCAGAGTCCCGCGGGGTGCGCAGACAGCACCGCGCACAGCTCTGATTGCCCAGTCAGGGCCCCTGCCCGGCCCGGCGCGGCGGCTCGGGTTATGGGGAAGGAGGCTAGTGGCGGTGGCCCGGCTTTGGCGCCGGCTCTGCGTAACTGGGAAGAGCTGGGAGCCCCGCTCGGGCCCGCCCACTGCCCGGCCTGGTTAATAACCAATAACAGCAGTAGCCGCTGCTTGGGGGCGTGTCCCCCGCACGGGCCCGGCAGGGGGCCGGGCTCTGGCACATCCCTGCAGCCGCCACCGCCGTGCGCCGTGTGGACGGAGCCCGACTCGGGCCTGGCGAGCGGGGTTTGCAGCCGCTCGCTGCCCGCTGCGGGATAAATGCGCCAGGGGCGGCGCGGGCGCCCCGGGCAGTGAGGGGGAGGTCGGCCGGCCCCGCGCTCTCCACCCCCGGCGGGGCCTGCGGGCGGCCCCATGGCTTTCACCCGGAAGAGGCGGCAGGAGCAGCAGCTCTACTCCAAGGAGAGGTGGGTACTCCGCCGCGGGCTCGGTTGGGCCGGGCTGCGATGGGGGAGGCTCCGGCTTGGCCTCCTGCGGCCCGGGCGCCGACAGACTCCCCCCAGCTCCCCCGAGAGAGGAAGGGCAGGTTTGAGCAGCGCTGACACTTCCCCCTTCGCTCCCCAAGGGGAGGGGGTCACATTTGTGCAGCACTGACAGTTCCCTTCTCCTTTCACAGTGCGGTGTCTCCTGCTGGGCTGTGCATAGTGCAAACGCTCTCTCACATGCACACAGACTTATACCCAGGGAGCAGGTGTTCAGGACATATGTAAGACAGGATAAAGATCTGTTTATTGTTTCATTTGTGGTATGGGGTTGGGAAGATGACATAAACGCTACTCTGAGCACTTCTGGTTAATGGGGAAGACCAGTCACACACTTTGGGTCAGGCCTAACTCTAATTAGTATGAAATGATCAGGAGAATCATTCCCTAAAATAGGGTTAGCTAAAGTTGGAAAAGTCTCTTAAAGAGACATAAATATATTGTCTACTTCGGGGGTTGGCAACCTTTCAGAAGTGGTGTGCCGAGTCTTCATTTAGTCACTCTGATTTAAGGTTTCACGTGCCAATGTTTTAACGTTTTTAGAAGGTCTCTTTCTAGAAGTCTATAATATATAACTAAACTATTGTATATAAAGTAAATAAGGGTTTTAAAATGTTTAAGAAGCTTCATTTAAAATTAAATTAAAATGCAGAGTTCCCCGGACTGGTGGCCAGGACCTGGGCAGTGTGAGTGCTACTGAAGATCAGGTTGCCTACCCCTGATCTACTTTAAGATCCACATTAAAACCGTAGCCATGTCGGTTGTGTACTCAGTAGCTTAAAACACTATAAGTATCATTTTTGGCACACATTGCAGTGCCAGTAGCAATAGGGATGGAGTAGTAAACTAATCACGTGCCCATTTTACAAATGCTATTCTTGTGAGTGCTTCTCTGCAGCTGTTGGATGCATTGCACTCTTCATCCTTGGCAAGGAAACCACAGGACGATGAGACAAACTGAATGGCTAACTAACCAATGGCTAATGGAAAAGGAGAGCTGGGGTGAAATTAGTAAAGCATTCTACATATGCATTAAATACAAATGTCCATTGGATTACTTTTATATTATTGAATATTTAATTCTTTTTTTTTAATAATAAAAGATACCACTTTTATGCTACTCTGATGCTTTTGGGGGTAGCGTTGGGCACTGCCATAGGAGAAGGGTGTGAGTCCTAGGAATATACCGCCTTGAGGGTATAAATTAGAGGGGAAAAAATCTTGTCTGAGGAGGAGGAAAAGAACAATCCTTAAAGCTCTGATGGGGCAAAGAAGTTCTTAGAGCGGAAAAGAGGATAGGAAAGAAACACTAAATCTGTTCCACCAAATTTCTTATTTTGTGGAAGAATGGTTTTCTTTTGTTTGAATGGAGAACTTTTAAATTGTAAAAAACATGATGAGATCAGGGATTGGAAAATCTAGTAGTGGCTGATAGAAAAGGTGAGGGTCCCATCACCTGGGTCTGTGGGCAGACTCAAGTCTAATTCACAGTCCATTATTTTTGGACTGTCATCACCACTTCCGAGAGGTCTTCTCAGCCACTGAAATCTATAACGAGTATTTTTCTCCCAAATTTAATCTCACAATTTTATTGCCTACTAACGTTTCTAATTTCAGCAATTCAAGAAATACTGATTTCCGTCTTTACTAGTATTTGTAACCACTCCCAGTTTAATATCTGTGGATTTCATTTCAATTGCTTGCTCCTTCCCAATAATTAGTTAAAATCAAAGTTCCTTTGAGCCAGTGGCTCATGGGGGTGACATGGTTAAGTGATGTCAATTTCATAGCCAGAAGTACACAAGGTAATGATGTGGCCAATGTGTCCTAGTGCCTTTGACTGCCCTAACCCGATGGACCAGCTAGCCATTTTGCAGCTGGGTGAACTGGAGATGGCCTTTCAGTGTGAAATCGAGTGAGACTTGAACCCACAACCTTCAGAATTGTGATCATGTGATTGTACCTGCAGATCCCTTTGTTTTGATACCCAAATAGATGCTCCCCCTTTAGTATATTGGTTTGTACCCTTTTTATGACAAAGAAGAGGTGAAAACATTTAAAGCAGGGGTAGTCAGTAAGCGCAGACTCTGGGCCAAATCCAGACTGCCAGATGCTTTTGAATGGACCCTGAAATCTTTTTATTTTCATATTATCATTATTGTTATTTTTTAAATTTATTTTCTCTGGACCTTGCCTATACATTGACCAAGAAATTTGGACCCTGACAAAAAATAATTGACCACCCCTGCTTTAAAGTGTTTTTCTGCTCCACTGATTTTTTTTTAAAAAAACATCCGTAATATAAAGTCTTGACACTTCTGTTTTTCTTAGATGCTTTTTCATCCCGTAATTGAAGGGCTAAGCTGTTGAATCTCTAACAGAGAGCTTTTCTTCTATTTGCTTGCTGGGTATTTGTTAAAGGCATTTGGACAGAAGTTGTGCCCCTTTATCTACTAATTTGATCTTGGGTATTGTAACTATGTAACTGAAAGAGATTTGATTTTTTCCCCCCATTTTATTTACTTTGTGCATTTGACCGTTTGTGTATAGTCAGTTTTGTTGGCTTTTTGCACAGCAGCATAGAACAATATTTAAGATATAAGATGATAAAAGTAGAAAATTGACTGAGAGGCAGACATAGTACCTCAAACAACATTTAACTCGCATTATGAAACTGACTAGATTACAAGTTAATTATATCCCTTTAAATAGACGACCTACAGAAAAAGTTTTAAATAATCTCAATAAAAATCATTCCCTTCTCAGTTAATCAAGTTTAACTTTCTTAGTATCTGATTTCATAAGCCTCCTACTTCTCCAGTTATCTACAGTTTTCCAGAAAAACAGGACAACACCAGAATTTCTCGTGTGTGTACAAACTGAGCAAATAAAAAAGCAAGACTTCTTTGTATTTCATAAAAAAATGTCAAACACCAAAAAAGGGCAGAAAACCCAGTGTCTTTTTTTCCTTTTCAGGTCATCTTTCATAGGTTTAGAACAGAAATATCTCTTTCAGATGGGTAGACATCAATTCTCATTTCTCTGACGCTTCTTTTCTCCCATTTGCTTTATAAGAAAATTACTTGAGGGGCATGTATTGTGTCCTTTTCAATTGACTTGAACTAAAATCTTCTATTTTGTACCTGCTGTTTTTGCTGTATGTTTGCTATTTGAAGGAAATAAAACTAGGTTTCTAAAAAGTACACTAATTTTAGTTACAAAATTTACAAGTAAAATGAGATGGTTTTATTTCCTGTAAGATCATTGTAGTATTTATGGATTGAGTTCTCTATGCTGTGGGTTATTAGCGTGAACAGATGCGGGTGGGATTAACTCATTGGTCTGACACTTGATACAGAGAATCTTATAAACCTGTATCTAATGATCTACATCTTGCACTGTTTCTTGTTTAGGAAGCTTATCTGTTTCTGCATTAGTGTTCTGTTTGCATGTAAGATATTGGCAGCATACAGTTCTGCGGGTGGATCCTGAACAAAACAATTGTTTGGCTTTTTTTTCTAAGCGAATAACCTTGTCTTCTCCTCTTGGAGCAAAATATCCAAAACCAAAAACTTACTGAGAGCTGTCATGCTCAAATCCCTGTAAATGAGTGTCACTTCTTATTTATGGATTCTTTGTTCAGTTAATAGTGTCTAAATTTTTATTCAGAGTTTTACTTTACGAATAAGCTGGTGATTCCAGCCATTGCAGATGTTACTCACATTCTGATGCTGCAAGCTGTTCTATACAGATAGATGCCTGATAACTTCAGTGGGGCTCTGTGCAGGCGCAGAGGACCACCCGTGTGGGGCACCTTGCAGAATTGAGGCTTAAAGCTGCACAAGTTGGAAATCCTACTTAAAGTTGCCTCCTCTCAAATGAGTATACCTGTGAAAGGCTGAGAGTGAGCTCAGGGTGGAAACGGAACTTTTATTTATTTTATCTTACTGAAGGCTTTAAAACTCTGTAGTTATCTAAAATCTTCTCTCAGTGAATATAATTGGGCTGATTTGGTAAGCAGACAGCTTAGAGACCCAGTGGGAAGGGAGAGTGGAGGGTAGTGAAACTTCAAATTTTCAGGAATCTATTAATCAGATTGATATGGATACATTTCTCAGCAGGATCCAGGGAGTTCCCTCTCTGCTTAGGCGCTGAGGGTGGTAATGATAGAAATGGGCTTCTCACAAGACATTGACCTTGGTATCCTCACTTTCGTATCTACCTCTTGTTAGTAGGTTTGACCAAGGGGTTCCTGAGGTACAGACTCTCAGGGGAAAAAACAGCGTTTCTTAATGATGACACACTCTAGTAACATATTAACAACTAGGGCTCTGATCATCTCACCAGGATCTCAATTGCTCAAGGGTCCCTGGCACCCATCAGCCTTTTGGGGGAGCTCAGATTAAAGCATTATTTGAAAAAGAGTTTGGTTCTCCACCTTTGTGCATGCGAAGCAGTTCTAAGGCTCATGTGCCTATTTATGTGGCTAATGGATTACAGAGCACATGTGCAGAGAGAGGCTAGCTATCTGGAAAATTCTCTCAGCATCACAAGACCTGAGGGTGTGTTATGGTTAAGGCTGCGAATCTGTCACGGATTCCATGACTTTCTGTGACCTCCATGACTTTTTCGCAGCTGCTGCGACCAGTGTGGATGACCCCCTGGGCTACCTGAGCTACTGGCCCTGGGGCCAACTGCTCAGGTGGCCGTAGGGTCAGCCACAGCAGCCGCTGCTGGAGCGGCTCCGCAGCCAGCCGCACTGTCCGCTGTTGGAGCAGCCACACCAGCCGCTGCTTGGTAGCCCCGGGCAGCTGGCCCCAGGGACTGCCCAGGCTGCGGCCGGTGCCACTGGTCCCGGGGGCCCCCCAGAGTAGCAGGCCCCATGACAGTTAAGATTTAGTTGGGGGTGTTTATAGTAAAAGTCATAGACCGGTTACAGCTGTGAATTTTTGTTTGTTGCCCATGACCGGTCAATGATTTTTTTCTAAAAATATCCATTACTAAATCTTTGCCTTAGTTATGGTCACTGAATCTGTGCACCACCTCAGGCATTGTAGACCAGGTCAGAATCTGAAGTGAAAAAAGCAGACACAGTGCTCCAATCTGCCTCTGTCAAAGGGCTGTTCTTATTTTGAGGAAAAGTAAAGTGAATACAGCAGAATATTCAAAAGGTGCTGAAAACATTTTTTTGAAAGGAAAATAAACCTACATAAGGAAATGCTTGCTGGTAGGGGAGGTGATTGGGATGGAAAAGCAGGTGGGAATAGAGGAGAGGAGTTGGTGGATGGGAGTGGGAAGGACGACACAGAGATAAGTGACGGGATTGGGGAAGAATAGGGGCAAGTTCCTGTCAGCTCCACGTTCCCCTCCCATATGTGTGCCATGATCAGGAGGCCCCCAGCCCATCTACAGGGCTGTGACCCTCCTACCATGCCTCCCTCCAATTTGAACCAGGTTCTGGAGGGAGCTTGCCTATCTGAGTGAGGAGGTCTGAGTCCCTCTCACTGTGCTTTCATGTGAACTGCTATCTGGGGGGTTCCTGTCCTTTGGGAGTGTCTGAGCCCTGAGCCATGCCCTGGTGGTGTGCCAGGATCTGGGGGACCCTGCCCATATATGGGGATGTGACCTCTCCTTCCCTAACCTGGTTTCTGGTGTGTGTTTGCCTTTCTGTGGTGGTGCCACCCACTCCCTAACCCCCTTATGTGATATGCAGGTCAGTGCTGCCCTGGGATCCAGAATCTGGGTGCTCCTGCCCATCTGTAGGGGTCTGATTCCCGCCCGTGAGCTAGATTTTGGGGCGGGAGGGGACTTGCCTCTCTTGGAGTGTCTGGAATCTTCTCCTTACCCTCTCATGTGAACTGGGATCTAGATTTCCTTGTGTCTCTAAGGAGGCCTGAGTCCATCTCCCTACCACCTCCTCCCATGTAAATTAGGATCTGGGAAGCCCTGCCCCGGTGGGTGGAATGTCCACCGACATGAATGGAGCAATTTGTGCATCACAGAGCTATTGTTTCAGGCTGTATTAATCTCCATTGGGTGTTCTGTTTCAGCTGAGAACAAGGCCATGTCTATACTACCACTTTATGTCAGCAAAACTTATGTCGCTCAAGGGTGTGAAAAAAAACACCCTCCCGAGCGACTTAAGTTTTACTGGCATAAATGGTAGTGTGGACAGTGCTATGTCAGCAGGAGAGCTTCTCCTGCTAACATAGGTACCGTTGCTTGTGGTGGTAGTTTTATTATGTCAATGGGAGAACTCTCTCCTGTTGGCATAGTGGCTACACAAGCGATCTTACAGCAGCACTGCTGCATCGGTACAGCGGTGCTGCTGTAAGCTCTCTAGTGTAGACATGGCCCAATTCATCGAGATGAATGGGCACTTAACACCTCTCTGAGGCTGCTATGCTGCTCCCCTCCAGTCTCCCTCTAATTTCATAATGAAGCGTCAGGTCAGCCGTAGCTACGGTTGGGATTCTTGCTTAAAGGCTGACTCTTTTGAGGGTGTAGCTACACTTAAAACACTATAGCAGCACAGATAGCGCTTCAGGGTAAATACTACCTACGTCGATGGGAGGGGTTCTTCTGTTGGTGTAGGTAATCCACCTCCCCGACAGGTGGTAGCTATGCTGGCAGGAGACGGAAGAATTCTTGGGGAATACAGATCCTGGAGGTAGTCTGCAATCCTCTGCTCAAGGCTGCTTGGAAGGGGGCTGCCTTGTTTCTTCCCCCATGGTCAAACACTTTGCCATGCCACTGGACAATGACTTCAGGAGGCACCATTGCGGCACACAGTCTAGCAGCATATGGACCTGGTCTGCAGCCAGACACATCCAGGAGCTTCAGTTACTCTCAGGAGTGAGATATCAGGTACAATCACCACCAGCTGTGGAAGACGGAGCTAGTTTTAAGTGCAATAGCCCTATCCGCTTGTACTGATGGCCCAGTGCTATCCCCCTATTGTTCCAACTCACCCCTTTCTTCCCCAGGCTATACTCAGCATGGCTAGGGCTGCCACCATGCTCTGAGTCCCAAGGGGAAGTGAGAATGTTGCGCTTGTAACTTGTGTGGATCAAGAGGAGTAAATGCACTGACAGTAGTACCTCTGCCCATTGTATCTTTAGCAGCTGCAAATGTGGCCTTGAGGTTCTCTTCATCCACACCAGTGGAGTGGCTCAGCCAGATAAGGAGGAAAAAGAAGAGGACAAGGGAAGACATATTCCAGGAAGTCCTGCAAGCCTCTGGTGCTTTGGATTGCGAGCAGAGGGCTTGGCGGGTGGCGATCATGACAAAATGCAGAGGGATAGCAAGAACAGGAGAAACAGGCAGCAAGAGATGATAGTGCTTCTCTAAGAACAGAGACATGCTGTGATCGCTGAATGAACTTCAGGCTGAACACATCTGTTCTTACCTCCCTCCAAAGGCAATAGAGAACTGCATTTCAGGACCTCCCTACACTCCCCTGCTACATTTCACATATCTTAGAGTACACTGGGCACTCCACCTTGCAGGAGATTTACACAAAATGACAGCCACACATACACCCTGTAAGAGCCTCGTTGCTGTATGTGCTTGTGAATTCCTTGTTCCTTCCCCTTTTCCCTGTATGTATGAAGTTTACCTCAGCATTACATAGGTATGTTTGCATGGGTGTGGAATAAAAATTTACTTATGGAAACTGAATTTATTATTCTCCAATATAAGGTGGTTGCTTAATGTTCACAGAGAATAGCAGTGGGTGCATTTGCATCGTTATAGTAGTGTGTGCACAGCAGTCATTACAAGGTTCATAGTATGGTGCAAAAAAAAAAAAAAAACAGTGCCAGGCGCAGCTCACTACAGCAACACACATTACTGTGGCTCATTGTTAAAATGCTCCTTCAAAATCTCCCTGAGCCAGATAGCTCCCCGTTGAGCTCTTCTTATAGCCGTGCTATCTGGCTGCTCAAAATCAGCAGACAGCTGTTCCACCTCTGCGGAAACTTCTCCTCCTTTGCTTCACATATTAGGAAGCACACAGCAGGCACCTATGATAATGGGAATATTGTCCTCGCTGAAGTCTAACCTCCTGAGTAGAAAGTGCCAGTGACCCTTCAAATGGCCAAAGGCCCATTCAGCAGTCATTCTGCGTCTGCTGAGATTGTTGTTGAAGCGCTCCTTGCTGTTGTCGAGGTGACCAGTGTACGGCTTCATGAGCCATGGGAGTAAGGGGTAGGCTGGGTCTCCCAGGTTCACTATTGGCATTTCCACATCCCCAGCGGTAATCCTGCGGTCTGGAAAGAAAGTCCCTGCTTGCAACTTTCTGTACAGGCCTGTGATCCTAAAGCTGTATGCATCATGCACCTTCCCTGACCAGCCCATGTTGATGTTGGTGAAACAACCCCAGTGACCCACCAGCGCTTGCAATATCATAGAAGAGTAGGCCTTTCTGTTGATGTACTCTGTCGCAAAGCAGTGTGGTGCCAAAATAGGCATATGTGGGCCATCTATTGCCCCACCGCAGTTAGGGAATCCCATTGTTGCAAAACCATCCACTATTTCCCGCACAGTGCCCAGAGTCGCAGCCCTTCTTAGCAGGATGCAATTAATGACCCAGCACACTAGCAGCAACCCCCACGATGGACTGACTCCAAACTGATTCCCGACCGATTGATAGCAATCTGGCATTGCCGGCTTCCTCATAGTGATCACCACTTGCTTCTCCGCTGTGAATGCAGCTCTCATTTTGGTGTCGCTGTGCCGGAGGGCTGGGGCGAGCTCTGCCCACCGTTCCAGGAAAGTGTTCTTGCCCATCCAAAAGTTCTGCAGCCACTGCTCATCATCCCATACCTGTATAATGATGTGATCCCATCACTCAGTGCTTGTTTCTTGGGCCCAGAACTGACGGTCCATCGTGGGCAACTGCTCCGTGAATCCCAACAGCAATTTGAATTGTTTCTTTCCATGGCACACAGTAAGGCAAACACCAAGGCATCTGCTTCAGACTCCCAGCTCAGGGAACGCTGAAGGATCAGATGTGTTCATAATGCTCCCCACAATACTGAAAAGCAGTGCAAGATCCATGCTTTTTGACAGAAATGGCGGGTGTGCAGGTTACTGGGGCTGCTGAAAAGTGTTGCGAAACCTACATGGAATGATGGGATGGAGAAAACTGAATCATGGGATGCTGAACCTGCTCCCATGAGGTATTGCATACCTTTTCTAAAACACTCTGCCGTAGATGGTAGCGAGTTGCAAAGTGGGATAGCTACCCAGGGTGCACTGCTCTCTGTTGCAAGAGCTATTACTGTGGATGCACTCCGCTGATACACAGTGTAGCACATATGCAATAGGGTTGCCAATTTTGGTTGGATGTATTTCTGGAGAGTTCATTATATGATATAATCTTTAATTAAAGATTAATCTAATTCCTGGAGACTCCAGGACAATCCTGGAGGGTTGGCAGCCTGACAGTGGTTTAATTACAGCGGCAGCTGTATGTTGCCATAATTTGAGTCAACTTAACTTTGTAGTGTAGACAAGCTTTTGGTGTTAGGATGTTTGGCCGTTTTCCTCCACAGGTACAGTGGCGTGTGTCAACACTTTTTTTTTTTTTTTCCAATATTCAGGTGTAAATAATAATCTGTGGCCCAGGGTCAAGTACTCAAGCAGTTTTCTATTCATGTGTCTTAGTATCTCCTCAGGCGAGATCTTTTTTTTTTTTTTTAATTTCTTCTTCAGAAATTATATTCCACTTAGTCACCACATTGATTTTTCATGTATCTTAGTAAATTAATCCATTAATTTAATTGGCACAGTGTAGAAAACAGAGCTATGAATGAAAGCTGTCCAAGCAAAACTATAGGCTGTGCTTGGTTACCGTAGGCATTTTAAATTCAGCTGGCACTGTGATATGTACAGTATTAAAGTGCTAAGCACTTTCAACACCCACTGACATCAATGGGAGTTGAAGTCACTAAGTACTTTGCAGGTTCTAGTCCCTAAATACGGTGATCTTTTGTGAATATGTAATCTCTTATATAATAGCAAATGCTTTTCAAGCCTCCGGTTACTAGGTTCATACCCCTCCATTACCAAGCTGTATTTCAGGTTTCAGCACATCTCATGAAAGTAACTAACAGGCAGTCTGGAACTCCCCCATCTCCAGTATGTTTTTTTAAAAAGCTAAAACAAACATGTATAAATAGCCCTTTTTTGATATAGACTTTAACAATCTCATCATGCCATTTCAGGGAGATATCCGGGTGAGCCAATACACAATATTACAATGCTTCCTGTTTCACAATCAGTCTGACTTGGTTAATTGAATATCAGTTGAATTCCTTTCCTTAAACTCACATCATCTCCTCTTTTAATGTACACATCGATACTGATGTGCACCCTAAAGGGTTTCCCCCGGCTCTCAATAAATATTTTTACGTAAAGAAGTGAGACCAGCTTGTGATCTTAGGTAGTCACCAGAGTTTCATTGACGCCTTCTGATTGCCAGATACACTTTCTGGAGAATGTTTCTGTGGATGTAGCCCCTTTGCAGGCAGTCTGCTTGCAGACATGGTGTATATTCAATTAAGTTCCCTTACACTGGCTGCTTGCTGGTGTCATTATGTTGGAACTGGTAGGATAGTTGCTTCCAGAAAAAAAATTATATTGAACAGCAGGGTTTGAGTTGGCACATTGTGTTGATAGTGTCAAAAAAGGGAAACTGTACTCTTGTGGTATTCTCTTGTGGTTTCCATTTTAAAATGAATTTCTCTTTGCTCTGGCCTTCTACTGCTGTAATACAAATAATAAATAATTATCTTAATTAATATTTTCACATTGGTTTCAGAAACAGTAGATGGTAATCCTATGTATCCTAGTTGTCCTGCTCTCTCTTAAAATACAGCCCCAAGGCCCCAAAAGTCGGCAGGGTGGCTCAGGCAGATATAGTACCAGAAGCTCCTTTTAGCTGACTAGATTTTAAATGCTCAAGTCCAATATATGAAGCCCTTCCCCTTTCCTAGGCTTCATAGCCTGAGCTCCAGCTCGAGCCTCAACTTCAAAGCAATGTCTCTACAGCTGTGTTTAGAGTGCTAGTGTGAGCCCTGATAACCCGAGTCTCTTGACCCACTCTGGGAGGCTCACTCCTGCTAGTAGCCCCAAAACATTGTGTAGAGTTATCCTTTGTGCTCTTTTGAAAGCTGGCCCCTCTTGTTTAACCAACAAAGATGTCCTTTTCCTTTGTCTTCTGTTTTAAGGGTAGTTTTGCCTTTTTAAAGCAGTCTACTATTTTTCATTCCAATCCCACACTTAAGATAAAATATTGAATGATCCTCAAAGAAGTAATAATTTATCAGATACTCATTATGATGTGTTGCTATCAATGTATTTCTGAGCAATTAAACTGCATAGTGGTTCTACAACTTGTGGCCATATCTATGACAAGTGTGTTGTCTTGACTTACAGAGAGGCAACATAATTTGATTATATTACATACTCCTGGGGGAATTCTGCGACATTGCACAATGCAGAATTTTGCAGAAAATTAGCGTGCATGCAAAATTTCCCCTTTCCCTCCACAGAAATGTGATGCAGAGATGTTGGTCGCCACTAGGGGCCGCTGGACCTAGCAGAGCCCAGCTCACAAATAGATATGGCCAGGAGGAGGGGGAAGAGGAGGGAACTTGAGGGTTCCCAGCCACTGCAGTTCCCAGCATGAGCTCAAGGCAGGAGGGGGTGGCGCCACACAGGAAACTCTATGTAAGCGTGGGACCCAGCATCAGTTGTTTCTCCCTCTGGATCCCTGGGCTCTGGGGAGTAGAGGGTGTGAGCATCAGGGCTGGGGTGCCCGCAGTTGGGCTCTGGGGGAGAGGAAGTGTGAGTGTCTAGGCCAGGGGGAGGAGCCATAGCTGGCCTCTGGGGAGTAGGGGATGTGAGTGTCTGGGCTAGGGGGGGCAGACCCACAGCTGGCCTCTTGGGGATAGGGGGTGTGAGTGACTGGGTGGGGGATGGGCATGGCTGGGCTCTGGTGGGGAGGGGCTGAGTGTGTCTGGCCTCCGGCTGGGCTCTGACTGGGAGGGGGCAGAGAAACAGGAAATGGGCTGTCATAGGGGCTTCTTTAACTCTCTACTCCTGGGAGAATTTTTGTCTGTGTCTGTATTATTACAGACACATTTGCTGACGGGTATTTTGGAATAAATTACCAAAATAATTGAAACTGGTATATTATATAGTTTTATTTTGACAAATACAATTTGCAGAATTTAAAATATTGTGTGCAGAATTTTTAATTTTTTGGTGCAGAATTCCCTCAGGAATATATTACACAAGTGCTTCCTGTGATGCACTTAAAGTGAAGTTTTAGGTGTGGGTCACTTAGGGCTTGAGCCCAACAACATTGAAGTCAAATTTCCATTGGCTTCAATGGGCTTTGAATCAGCTGGTTATAGTGCTGAGCTATTTAATATTGTTAACAATTAGTGTTAATTAGGTAAGTGTCTTACACATGGCAAATTTCTGATAGCAACTGTCGATTTACATACTTCCAGAAAGCTGACCACTTTTTGGTGTTAAGAGAATTCTTAGTCATCCACGGTTCTCTCTAACTTCACAGGTTTCAGAGGGGTAGCCGTGTTAATCTGTATCAGCAAAAACAACGAGGAGTCCTTGTGGCACTTTAGAGACTAACAAATTTATTTGGGCATATGTTAGTCTCTAATTTCACAAAGACCCTAAAGGTAAGGGCCAGACACTAGTTTTCACTCATACCAAATAATGGAATTAAGAAGGGCTGAAACAAATTTTGACTGAAAGTGGGGGGGAAACATCACCCTTTTATTTCTAATACAGAAAGCAAGGCCTTTCAGAAGGATTAATTGTTGTGGTTATTCACAGATTGCCCAAACAATCTTGGCAGTGCAGTTTTAAAAAATGTTTATTATTATAATAACTGAAAAGATTATGCATATACATAATGTTTTCCTTATATTTTCAATAACATGTAAATCTAAGTGATGGTGGCATAGATAATATCAAATGATTCAAGGCTATATGGTAGAGAGAAGCCTTACTTATTTTGAAATAATTGATTGCTTCCTGTTTCCGTTTAAACTGGTGTGAGTTCAGCTTCTGTGAACTGTGCTAGGTGATACTTGTTCCATGGTTTACCTTGATCAGGTTGAGCCATACTGGCCTTTGTGGTCCTGCTGGGTTCATCCAGGTAATCAAGATTGTTTTTTTGACCAGCATAGTAACAGAGCATAAAAGATCTCTTTTATGGTGTTTAACACTTCAGAAATGCCTAAAACACAATTGTATTTTTTAGGAAAGCCCGCCTCCAACATGTCTTTAATTGTGTTACTCCTACCCATTTGACAGTATATTTTAATAAGAACAATGCAGAGTCTGATCCCTGCACGAAGAGAAAAGTTTCTTAAAAAAACGAAAACATTTCCCTCTCGTTTTTTTTATTTGTAGGTTTTCGCTGCTCCTTCTTAATCTGGAGGAATATTATTTTGAACAGCATACGGCTAATCATATTATAAACACAGACTGCAGAGATGAAAGGTAGAAAACCATTTGTGTTTTGAAAATTATACTGGAGTCATTCCGCTATTGGATCTCAATTTGGTTATGCAAATCTTTTTTTTTTCTTTTTCCTTTTCTTTTTAGGAAAATCAGAGGTTCACTAAAAATCTGCTCAAAATCAATTATTTTTGAACCAGATGAGAAAATCCAGCCCATTATTAAGGTAAATTGTCCAGTCTGATCATTTGGTAGTAACTTAGTTTCTTTTTAAAATGTATGTTTAAAGAAATACATATTTCTATAACTTGCTGCAGATCCCATTGCGAGACTGTATTAGTATAGAAGCACCAGAAGATAATGAAGCAAATAATCCTTTCACCTGGTATGTGAATTTAAGATGTTTAGATACTTCTATTTTTGTTTTTAATAAGTGGAATACTTGTATTTCAAGTACCTTATCTACATTATAGGTATACACCTGGAGTGATTTCTGTTGTATCCAATCAGGTAAGAAAAACATATAACAAATTCATGGTTCATAACTAAGAAAAGTTTTTTCTAGGATTTCTTTAAGCATTTTCAAAAAACAATATTGGACACAATGAACTAGAAAATAATATGCCACATTACCGTTCTTAGCATCTTTCATAAATAAGTAAATACAGAAAAAAAGAAATGTTCAACTCAAACTTAGTTGACGTTGACATGTTGAGGGTATCTCTTGAATAGATGGTAAGTCAGATACGATAAATTTACCTCCAAGCTCAATTGCAAATTGCCTAGTAAAGATAATATTTTCAGAAATGAATGGATACAGGAGGATCACTTTTATCATTAAAAACCAAGGGAGGTGTATTTCAACTTTGATACTTCTTGTTTTGGTCTTTCTATATCTCTTGCAGTTTTTCTGACTCTCCACTACCATCATGGCTTGCTTACATCTGTCTTTTCAAAGATTCAAGTGGAAAACTCAGTTCAAAGATTGGACTCTACTGTGTGTGCATTTAAAATTTTCAGTAACTGAACATGAAGTATGGAAGTAATGTTAGAGCATGGAATGTCTTGGATATAGTTAATTCAAATTTGCAAATAATGTTCAACACTCTAAGCTTCATTTAAAAAAATGGAGCGGATCTAAAGATTTCAAAATTAGAAAGACTTCAACAAAAAATGGACACACTTTTCATGAAATCTTTTGAGAAAAAAATTCAACCCATTTTCATTTTGGTCCACTGGTAGATTTCACACTTGTAATCTTGTTTTTGCCCTAATAAAGAACAAATTGCTACAGTTGAAAATTAATTTGGGCAGGTCACTAGACTGTCTACATGGGAAAGTTGTACTAGTTATACTGATGTAGTTATACCCAGTACAGTTAGTTATTCTATTTTCAGTGTAGAGCTGCTGTGAAAATGGCATTATGGGTCCATGGCAACAACTTCTATATAAAATGTCCTCTGTTTACAAATATAAAGATGCCTTTCTAACAACCAGTCCTGCAAACTCAGTCAGGTCCCTAAGAGTGGAGCTATGTTCTTTTCCTTTTCGTCCCCACACTCTCCTGTTAAAGTTGTGAAGAACAAAACACATTAGCCCAATCTGTAGTCCAAGGAGGATTCCTCTTGCAGTATCTCAAAAACATCTTTTATAATAGAAAGTGTTCGGCAAACTAAATATGAGGTAGTTAGGTGCTACCATCTCCTTCCTATAACACTGCTCTACAGCCAAAATGCTTCTGAAATAAATGTAGTCAAACTTTACTAATTCTGGGTCACTGAGAACGAAAATGATGCTTAAAATTGTTGTTTGGCTCTAGTTTTCAAGATATGCTATTGGGTCAGTATATACGACCCTTGACTTGGGAATGGCGGAGGATAAGTGAGTTATAAAGGGGAGGGATCTCAATTTAAACCAGAAATGACTAAAATATATCTTTGACTGGATCTATGACTAAATCTATGACTGGGTTTGGACAGTACTTGCTTTTTAGGCAAAACAATGAATAATGCAATCTGAAGCTGGTATTGGGTCATACATGATATGAATTGCATCATGTTATTCCTAGAAGTAAGCTTTGTTATGATTGTATCATCCATGACATCACTCTGCTGAACAAATTGCCCTATATCAGCTCTAGAAATCATACAGTGTCGTGCTCTCTTATTTGCCAGTGTTTGATTTTGCAAAGGGACACATTTCTGTTTAGCCAAAGTGAGCAGAGATGCCTCGTACTTGTGTGAACAGTGCAGATAACTTCTGCTATGTTTGTGGTGAAGTGACTTTTGCATCATAAAAGCGCAGTATGACCACTATGGTTAAGAAAGCCTATCGCCTTTATTTTGGCTGCAAAATTGGAGATCAGGACAAGAGGTGGGCCCCACACATATGCTGCAACACTTGTGCAACAAATCTTGGCCAGTGGTTGAACAGGAAAAGGAAATCTATGCCTTTTGCAGTGCCAATGATTTGGAGAGCGCCAACAACTCATACCAGCAATTGTTACTTCTGCATGGTGCCTCCAGTTGGGAAAGGTGTGTCAAAGAAGAAAAAGTGGACTGTGCATTATCCAAACATTCCATCAGCTATACGCCCATTACCCCACGGAGAAGGACTGCCGGTTCCTGATGCACCAGAATCATTCTCACTTGAGTCAGACGAGGAAGAGGATGAAACTTCTGGTCCTGAACCATCAATGTCACTGGACCCACATTTTCTCCCATCCTCCTCCTCTGAACCACACCTCATAACACAAGGTGAACTGAATGACCTTGTCAGGGATTTGGAACTACCCAAGAGTAAGGCAGAGCTGTTGGGCTCCAGACTACAGCAGTGGAATCTCCTGGCAGGTGATGTTAGGGTTTCCATGTTCCGTGAGCGTCAAAAGGATCTTGTCCCATTCTTCTTCATGGAAGGTGATCTTGTAGTCTGCAACAACATCGATGGTGTGATTGCAGCCCTAACATCGTTCACGATCCAGATGAGTGGAGACTGTTCATTGATTCATTGAAGACGAGTCTTAAAGCTGTTTTACTGCATAATGGCAATGTTTTGCCATCAATTCCAGTTGGTCATGCAGTCCATATGAAGGAAACCTATGACAACATGAAACAACTTTTGAGGTGCATAAACTATGACCAGTGGCAGCTTTGTGGCGATTTGAAGGTTGTTGCTCTCTTGCTTGGTCTGCAGACTGGATACACAAAGTATTGCTGTTTTCTCTGCGAATGGGATAATCGTGCAAGAGATTCCCACTACATTAAGAAAGATTGTCCACTCCGACAGTCACTGGAGCCTGGGAGGAAAAGTGTTCAGTATCCACCACTTGTTGAATCAAGGAAGATTTTGTTACCCCCCTTACACATCAAGCTGGGTCTGATAAAGAACTTTGTCAAGGCCATTGACAAAACACAAGCAGCTTTCAAGTACCTCCGTGGAAAATTTCCAAGGTTAAATGAAGCTAAGATAAAGGAAGGTGTCTTTGTTGGTCCTCAGATTCGTTAACTTCTTCGAGATGATGCATTTGACCATGCACTGCGTGGCAAGGAAAAGATGGCATGGAAAGCCTTCCAGTTAGTGGCAATAAATTTTCTCGGAAACAACAAGGCAGACAACTACAGGTTGTTGGTGGAAAACCTCCTCAAGGCATACAAAAGCCTTGGTTGCAACATGTCACTAAAGACACACATTTTTTTGCACTCTCATCTAGATTTTTTTCCACCGAACTACGGAGCAGTGAGCGACGAGCATGGCGAGCGATTTCACCAGGACATTGCAACGATGGAGAAACGCTATCGGGGCAAATGGAGCCCATCAATGCTTGCAGACTATTGCTGGACAGTGACAAGAGATGCTCCATTTAATGAATACAAGAGACAAGCCAAGAAGCACCGAGTAGACACTGAATAGGACTAAACTATGTACATAATAGTTTTTTGCCTTTGTTTCATAATAAATTGTATTTATATAACCCTTTAAAAATCAGCAAAAGTGTTACATAAACAGGACAGGTGAAATATCATCATGTAAAGCAACCATAAACACATGAAAAGACCTAGGTTTACAATTTATGATTAAAACTTTATCTACACAATATACATAGACATAAAATGTAAAAACTTAAATATCTTAGAAACAGTAGCCAATCAGTTGTTTTAATTGTCATATTTGAATTCAGCACATCAAAATACATAATAAATAGCACATTTTATCTCTGAAGCAGACGACTTCTCAAAAATTGTAGACCAGTGTAATCAGGTGTGCTGGAACAATTTTCCTAAGGGGGTGCTGATGATGGAAACCAGGTCTTTGGTGTTTGTTATTACTACTTCAAGCCAGAGGATGCAGGAGCACTCTTCGTTCCAGCACCACTGCCGATAATACTGGTAATGTATGGAAATCCTTGGCTGAAAGCTGTGATATAAAAAGCATTTTATATAAAAGGGAGGGAATTTAACGTGTATAAAATGTGTATAATTGACACTTTCTGATGTCTGTCAGACTCTGTGCAGAGAAACCTTTCTTAGTATATAAGACTTAGACCTCATTACATCCATTTTGTAATAAGTTGTAGTTACCGTGAATTATAATGGAACAGGTGTACAATATATTCACAGACAGGATTACTTTCTCTGTAAACTCAAAGCTCATTGCCAGTGTATGACTGAATAAGAAGCCTTTTGTTTTGATTGCTAGTAATGGGCAACTGAAAAGCTATTTAATGCCATAATAGCTGCAAAATAAAACCTGTAATGTGAAGATCATTGGAGATTATCAAAACAGTATAAAAATACTGTAACTTCTGCTTTTGTTATCTCTGAGGAATAACAAGATGCATTAATAATATATGTTAAAACCTGAAAGTGTCTTTTCTGTTATGCTTGTTTGGTAATGCAGATGCTTTCAACCTTCATGTTCTATTTGCTAATTTAAATTTGGGATATCTATTTGAGAGTTCTCCAAACTGTAAAATATTCATTTAACATGCAGTAATACAAGCTAACTGCAATGTAAGCAAATCTTAGATATAAGGCCCCGATCCTGAAATGTGGGCAAACCTCTGTGCCTGCACAGAGCTTGTTGCTAGATCAGCGCTTTCATAGCCATAGTTTGTTTGATTATTACCAGAGCACCTAAGAGCTCTAGTCATGGACCAGTACCCCATTGTGTTAGATGTTGGTTGTACAAAGACAGAAGAAAAAGACAGCCCCTGTCCCAAAGAGATAATAGATGTCTACAGACAGGTAGATGGGGGAGTGCAAGGAAACAATGATCAATATTGGTCAGCACAGTCAGCAGTGCTCTCAGCACACCAGTACCCATTGTCAAGTTTTTTGCAGGTATCACTGAAAAGGAGAATAGTGAGGTAGCTTTCTGGATGTTTACAGGGAACTACTCCCAAGCGTGAAGGGCAGCATGAGAGAAAGCATAAAGGTACTTTTTTGAAAATTTAACAGGTGGCCAGTTGGAGGTGACATCTTTTCAATGGACCGTTCTGGCCTTGGAATCTATGAATCTTGAGAGTAAATGAGAGGCAGGCCATGAAGGGCCTTGAAAGTGAAGACGGTCTGGAATAGTAGTTTGATTTAAATATTAAAACTAATTCAAAGAAGAACATTAGAAAAGTTAAGTGCAAAACAAATTCTAGGAAAGGGCTGTATACCAAACAGCCTTCCAATAAGTATAGTTAGACTTCAGTGCTCTTTCCTTACATTGCATTTAATCCTCTAAATATTGTGGACTCTTTTAGCAAATAGAATAAAAATGCACTAAATCAAAAAAGATGTTTAAGAAATTAAGCTTCTTGGTTGAGTTGAACACTTGTGCCTTTTGTAGGTGGTGGTCATATTGCTGAAAAGCGATAGCTCTCACTAGCAGAAGTCACTCAAACTAAAAGAGTGCAATCCTGCTTCTATCTTGCTTAACAGTAGTTTACTGTCTTTAAAACCAGAAAGTGCTTACAACTTGTTAAACCTGTTCTTACATCAGTTTTAGTCCTTTATTTATTTATTTATTTATTTATTTATTTATTTTATTTTATTTTATTTATTGAATGCCTTTCTTCAGCAGTATCACCAGTGAACATGCCGCGCTAATGACAACTTAAATTCGGGATACAGCTAATTGAGTGAAAGGCATCATAACATAATTTAGTTAAAAACATTTAATATCACTGACTTTATTATTAATATTTGTTTCTATCTTTGGTCTTTTTACATAGCTTAGTAAAACAGTAATGTTGACAAGTTATTTTAACAGTCATAAATCTTTAACTTTTTGAATCTTTGAATCTCAACATCTACCATCACTAAATAATTATTGTCTGATCCCCACATAATTTCCTGCAACTGTAAAAATTTAACTAATAAAAAGCTTAAAAATAAACATTGATATTATCCATCAAAATTATATATACAAAAATTGCATTCTGCCAAGCCTAATTATATAGGATTAGAAAACAAAGCAAAAGCTGCCAAGTTTAAGAATGGATACAAGTCCTCATGCTTTAGGGCATAACCAACTTCTAAATGAAGAGTTTTATGAATGATGTTTTATGAATTTCTAAATGAAGAAATTTTCCTTACAAAAAGGTAGTTCCATAATTGCCCACATCTCGGTTTCTTGCACCTTACTCTGAAGCATCTGGTACTGGCCACTTTTGGCAACAGGGTACCAGATGGGCCATTCCTGGCAATTTCTATTTCTGACCTCTTTGTCACTGTCACTCCCCTCTTGCTTCCTCCCTGCGCAGACCTCCACATACACATCATGAGTGCACACACTTTATCCACATATTGTCACCAAACTATATATTTCATAGAGAATTTATTGTCCAAGTGTATTCTGGCTAAATGATCTTTTATCCTTTTTCAGGCTTTTCTCATTAAAGAACAAAACATTATTGCACCCTATAAAACTGAAAGAGTAAGTAGACATTTTTCATTATGTTTAACCATCTAAGGATTTTATATGAACTATGCTCTTGTTCCTGAAAGAGCAAGCTTGATTATTTAATTGCCATCTGAGTTTTATGGAAAGAAATGCAAAGTACTTATAATAAGTACTTCTGTGTATTGTATAATAAACATAGTCTGGGTATTTGCCTTAATGAATGCATAATGTGTTGTCAAAGGTCTAAGGCTGCCATGACTTGATATTGAAACAAACTTTGTATGCATTTAAAAGCTTTTCAATTGCTAGGTTAAACTAGATCAAGGAAAGGCAAATGAAGAAAGAAAATGCAGTGCAAAGAAACCAGTTTTTATAAATTTGCTGTGAAAGAACATAAGCGCTCAAATACCAACAAACTTCGTTCTTACCCAGAAGTTACTGGAAAAGAGTGAACAGGCACAAGAATTGTTTAAATTGCCCCAAATATTCTATCTTCCTTTAAATAAGAGCAAGATTTCAAGGATAACACAGCCCACAAACTCCTATTTCTATAATGAACAGCAACATGTCTTGGGAATGCTCTCTTGCTCCCTTCACAACTTTTTTAGGTTTTCTGTGTACTGTTTATTAACTAGATCTCTATTCATAAAGCATAAGCACTCTTGAAAGTTAGGGGGAAACAGTAAAAACCTTGTTGCACTGCTTTTCCCGTTATTCACCAGCAGTATGTTGGCAGTACAGACAATAAAACCTTATTGACAGGAAAAGGTCCCTGTGACAGGGTGCTGGGCTGGGACTGCTGAGCCAGCTCTCTGTCATGCCGATTAAGGGAGGTAGATTGGAGCTCCCTAGAGAAACCTGTGCCTGATTGACAAAGGGGAAACATCTGCCAGCCCAGTTAGCCTGGGTCTGCAGAGGAAGGAAGCCAAGGTGGGGCAGACAGAAAGGGGGAAGCCAGAGAGTGGCAGGAGAGGGGTAGTTCCCCACTCCCCCCCCCGGTTGCAGAAATTGAGAAGCCCTTAAGGCTGAAACCTCCAAGCTTTAGCTGGTGAGAAGGCGGTGGGATTACACACTGTAAATAAACTGCACCGGTGATTGCTGAGCCAGAAGGTCTCAGTGGTTTTGGAACAGAGCAGAGGCAGGAGTAAAGGGGGCCCTGCTATGCCATGTTACAGTCCTGGACAATAACAAATCCAGCTGGATTGAGCTTGACGGGAAAAGATTGAGTCCTTGCTCCAGAATTCAAACTTACTGGAGGCTAACTAGTTGGGAGGAACTTTTTTGGTCCAGTTCGTGTCAATTATCTTTAGGTACTGGAGCGGAATTTTTTTTTCTTGTCATTTCTGTTCCTAACTAATCCTTATTTATGTGAGTGGTAGGGAATCATAACTAACACCATAAAGGGATGCAGCTGTATTGCTGCATGTTAAAACAAGAAACCTAGTGTTTCTTCCATAGCTTCAAGGGCTCACTTGTTCTGCTGTTGCCAAACCGATCTTCCCCCTGAATGATTACTAATTCCAGATGCTCATCTGAGTACTTTGCTCTGGTGCTAAGTTTAGGTATGTGTGTTTTGAAACTCCACTGATCCTCTCCAGTTAGCACCTATGTAGTCACACTCTCCAGCAAATCAGAATATCCTGAGTAGTTTTTGTTATCTTTCCATGTGACTGGGGAGATGGACTTTTTCTAAGATCCCTTTTGCCTATGTTGGCTCTAAATAACCCACGACACTGAAAAGCGGCTCTTCTGCAAAATAAATCTTTCATTGCATCTACCTATATCCCAGTGTCACCAAATTCCTCTTAGTATTCATCTTGCCTCATTAGGTTATCTATTTAAAAAATCACAGGAGTTTATTTGATATACTTTTATACCATATGTCAGGGTTGTCAGAAGATTCTGTGATCTCCTTGCAGTGATACAATAGAGTGCAGACCTAAAATGTAGATAGATAAAATTGAACCTTGTTTTTAATGTTCAGTATTTTTCCATTGTACATATTCTCCTTCCTCATTCAGAGACCTGTACTGCAATTAACCTGCATAGCCTGATCTGCTAAAATGTTGTAGATTAGAAACTTTTGTCTAAAAGGTATACAGTAGCACTAAACATATCCTACAATAAAAACTAGATAAGCATGTACTGGTTCTAAAGTTACAAATAAATATGTTGACCCTCTGTTTTGGGTGTACAAGCATTTAAAAGCTTTTGCTTCTAACTAGGGCTGTCGATTAATCGTAGTTAACTCAAAAATTAATCACGATTAATCACAGTTTTAATTGCACTGTTAAACAATAGAATACCAATTGAAATTTCATTAAATATTTTTTGATGTTTTTCTACATTTTCAAATATATTGATTTCAATTACAACACAGAATACAAAGTGTACAGTGCTCACTTTATATTTTTATTAAATATTTACACTGCAAAAATGATAAACAAAAGAAATAGTATTTTTCAATTCACCTCATACAAATACTGTAGTGCAATCTCTTTATCATGAAAGTGCAACTGAAACAAATGTAGAATTTTTTTGTTACATAACTGCACTCAAAAAGAAAACAATGTAAAACTTTAGAGCCTACAAGTCCACTCAGTCCTACTTCTTGTTCAGCCAATCGCTCACACAAACAAGTTTGTTTATATTTACGGGAGATAATGCTGCCAGCATTGCAAGGTATTGACATGCCAGATATACTAAACATTCGTATACCTCTTCATGCTTTGGCCACCATTCCAGAGGACAGGCTTCCATGGTGATAACAGTCATTTTAAAAAAACAATGCGTTAATTAAATTTGTAACTGAACTACGTGGGGGAGAACTGTATGTCTCCTGCTCTGTTTTACCCACATTCTGCCATATATTTCATGTTATAGCAGTCTAAGTTGATGACCCAGCACGTGTTGTTCATCTTAAGAACACTTTCACTATAGATTTCACAAAACACAAAGTAGGTAGCAATGTGAGATTTCTAAAGGTAGCTACAGCACTTGACCCAGGGTTTAAGAATCTGAGAGGCACAAGGTGTAGTGCATGCTTTCAGAAGTCTTAAAAGAGCAACAGTCCGATGCGGAAACTACAGAACCCAAACCACCAAAAAAGAAAATCAACCTTCTGCTGGTCGCTTCTGACTCAGATGATGAAAATGAACATGTGTTGGTCCACATTGCTTTGGATTGTTATCGAGCAGAACCCATCATCAGCATGGACGCATGTCCTCTGGAATGGTGGTTGAAGTATAAAGGGACATGTGAATCTTTGGTGCATCTACCATGTAAATATCTTGAGATGCCGGCTACAATGGTGTCCTGCAAAGAACTGTTCTCACTTTCAGGTGACATTGTAAACAAGAAGCGGGCAGCATTGTCTCCTGCAAATGTAAAAAAAACTTGTTTTTCTGAGCGATTGGCTGCACATGAAGTAGGACTGAGTGGACTTGTAGGCTCTAAAGTTTTGCATAGTTTCATTTTGGAATGCAGGTTTTTTTTTTTTCCACATAATTTTACATTTTTAAGTTCAACTTTCCTGATAAAGAGATTGCACTACAGTACTTGTATGAGGTGAATTGAATACTATTTCTTTTGTGTTTTACAATGCACATATTTGTATTCAAAAATATAAAGTGAGCACTGTACATTTTGTATACTGTGTTTTAATTCAAATCAATATATTTGAAAATGTAGAAAACATCAAACAATAATAGAATACAATTTATTTAAATATTTTTGAACAGTGCAATTAATTGTGTGATTAATCACGATTAATTTTTATAATCACGATTAACTTTTTAATCGTTTGACAGCCCTACTTCTAACACTAGAATAATCTGAAAACTTGTCTCAAAATGTTTATTAAATACTGAATAGCTTGCCAAATACCACTTAAAAAGCAAATTTACTCCAATGAAGCTGCATTTTGTAATTTATTGTATATTTGTCATGGGTATGAAATCCAAAATAGTTCAAGAATGCCACCTTCTTTTAAAATCCATTTTGGCTAGAGAGTGTGTGGTCTTTTGGTACTGTGCTTTAATTATAGTCTCTCATCCGTATTAAACGTACTTTTTGTCTTTGGTAGGGTAAAACTGAATACCTCTTTCAATTGGATGTTGCTGGGAAGGTGGATGACGTTACACAAACTCTACTTCAGGTACAAGTGTTTGACAGCTTTGCAAACTTCACCACCACATCATCTAATTTTGGAATATGTGATACAGGTAGAATCTCTCTAAGCAAATAGTTTTATAGATTCATAGACTCTAGGACTGGAAGGGACCTTGAGAGGTCATAGAGTCCAGTCCCCTGCCCTCATGGCAGGACCATATACTGTCTAAACCATCACTGATAGACATTTATCTAACCTACTCTTAAATATCTCCAGAGATGGAGATTCCACAACCTCCCTAGGCAATTTATTCCAGTGTTTAACCACCCTGACAGTTAGGAACTTTTTTCTAATGTCCAACCATAAACCTCCCTTGCTGCAGTTTAAGCCCATTGCTTCTTGTTCTATCCTTAGAGGCTAAGATGAACAAGTGTTCTCCCTCCTCCTTATGACACCCTTTTAGATACCTGAATAGCTTCACCTTCTGAAGGCAAATGAAAGGACATGCCTAAGAATACTACCAATTTGCTTGGAGCACCTGTGATAACGTACACTAATCAAACATAGTGCTCATTTTGAAATCTGCCTTATACGTCTCTCTTAGAAAACTTTTATTTCTTGATGGTGCTTGTCTGTATAGACCAGATATTAAAATGACTTCAAATTTGAACAGTAGATCTGAGTAATAATTTCTTTTACAATTATTGCACGTCATTTCTCTGTTAACAGTCAGTGTGCAAGTCTGCTGAGTGCCCTCAACTTCTGTTGACTGTAGTATGAATCTATATGGTATTTAATTTTAACTCCTTTTTTTTATTAGCTCAACCGGGCCTCTCACCTGGACAAGCTGGGAGATCAGGCTGCCATGGTAAATCCAATGACCTATTTTAAGGGCATGTTGTTGTTGATGATGATGATCTGACTGCAATTAGGAATATAAAACATTTTAATCTTTTTTCTTAGATAACTGCTATATTGCAGTCACGTTTGGCTAGAACATCATTTGATAAAAACAGGTATGTTTCCAATTATTTTTTACTACAAAATTCAAGCTTGTTTAGAGATTAACAAAAGCTAATTAGCTTGTTTAAAGTGTTTAGGAAAACCTTGTTTACCACAGCATGTGCGTTTTAATTTAGAGGATCTTACTTCTCTTTGCATTATGACTCAGTATTGTAGCACCTTACATTTAGCATAGAGGATGGAAAATTCTCTGCTATAAAGTTAAATTTGTTACCTTTTAAACATCTTCATACTGTTCTGAGTCCTTATCCATGAGTTTCTGGTGGAAATATGGCATTTCTGAATGGACTGTGAAAAATGTGGCAGTGCGTGTGAAGCTGTCAATGCTTTAAAATGATGGCTGCTGCAGAATGTGATGGGGACTGTGTAACAACTTCTACTTTGGAGTGGCAGGGAAGATAGGGAGAGGACTCTGGTACATTTTTCAGATAACCTGTTTTAGGCATGCAATAAGATGCACGTAGAAAAATTTCTAGAGCAGTGTGTGACCATTTCAGTTAAGCAGGAACCAGTGAGAGATATATTGACTTCTGTGTTTTTTGTTTTTGTTTTTTTTTAAACTTTTCTCAGATTTCAAAATGTTTCTGAAACTTTGCATATGGAATGTGAAGCAGAAATGGTGACACCACTGGTGACTAATCCAGGGCATGTATGCATCACTGATGCAAACCTGTATTTCCAGCCTCTTAATGGATATCCTGTAAGTAAACAAAATTTCAAGTGTGATTTTTTTTTTTTTTTTCACCCTGCACATCTGTGTACCATATATAACTTATTTTTTCTAGATGACTCCTCATAAGAAAATGCCTCCTCTTGGAACAGAAGCAATAAGCACCTACGTAGATGTAATTTGTTGTGCTGATTAAAGTAATAACCATTTAATTTTCCACAGTTTTCCTGTGTTGACTGTTCATATGTAATATTATACATATCACTTAAATTACTGGGACTGTTTCTTGATCTTGACTATTTAATTGAAATGAAAACATAGTTCTTACTTTTTGATTTGTCAGAGAGAGATTATTTTCATTGGATTACTGGCCTAATAGCAGTTATTCAATTGCATGGTAGACTTTCCTTGTCTGAATATTCCATGTAATTTACAATGTATAGGACCTTATTCTGAAGTACTGTCCCTGCATACTGGAGATTTGAGTACATTCTGTGTCTAGTTAAAACTGAACAAGGTTAACTACATGTAGGGGGCTGTCCAGTTCCTGACCTACTAAACTTTTTTTCCACGGGGGGAAGGTGGAGGGTGTTGTAGATTAAACTGGTTGATCATTGCTGCTTCATTCATGGGACAGTTTGTGCTGTCAAAGGGTTAAAATTATTCTAAAACAATTGTTTAAAAATCTGTTCCCAAACCTACTATAGATTACCACTCACTATGCGTTTGTAATGTCCTAAAGTCAGATCCGCTGCCACCTTGTGTTCTGTTAGGTGAAAGAAATGCTATTTTATGTTTGTCCATAAGGTGGTATCCATAGCTAGCAAATATTTTTCCCAGCATGCTTACTCTTCAAGGACCCTTTCCATATTCTGACAACTTCCTCATTTTTGCCTTCTACTGTTGTGTGACTAGGGTTGTTTGAGAAAATTTTAGAATGACCTATAAACAGTGGAGTTGCCACTAAAGTTGTCTCTCAATCTGGGAAGCTGCCAATAGCAAAATAATTATTTCTCCTACAAAATAACTATTTCTGTAGGAGAACAGGGGTAGTTTCTTCTCTAATGTGGTGGATAAATCTTGCCTCCAGGGCATTACATGCCTACAAACAAAAAAAACCCTTGTTTAATTTCCTTGAATGTTACTGATATCATATATAAGAATCTGTGGAGTATTAATGCTTTTGGGATATGTTTTGATTTTTATTTTACAGAAACCTGTGGTTCACATAATGATGCACAATGTCCGTCGCATCTACAAAAGAAGACATGGTCTAATGCCATTGGTGAGCTGGGGTTGGTTACTTTTAGCCACATATATTGCTAATACCTTTCACACTTACTTTTTCTCCCACTGGATAAATTCAGAGAAACTCCTCTTGCTTTCTGAGATTAAGAATAGGACTGCAGTTTTCACCCACCATTTACGTTTTGTTAGCAAGGTAGAAGTTATAAACTGAAAGGAACAGTGAAATGTCTGTATGAGGGGTGAGGGCCTCTTCCATGGGTACTTTTTAAAAATTAATATTTCAGTTTGGTATTAGTGGAGACTAGTCCAGATCTTATGCTAAAAAGCTATTTAAAGGATTTTACTTAATTTGCTGATTATTCCGATATGTGAATGAGATGGAAACTTAAGTACACTCTCCGGTTCTACTGACCTGTATTACAGTTCTTTCACAGTGAAATAACAGACCTACTTTCTTTTGTTTGCCATAAAGTAATTTGGTTTATACATTGACTTCCGTGGCTTTACAGTGCCCAGATTTGGGGTATATTGACATCCCTAATGATTTCTTTTAAATTACATATTCTTCTGCAAAATGGCCAGGTTGGTAAATGTGAGTTCTAAAGATTATATATAATCTTGAAGTACAAGAAGGAAATTGTGTTAGGTTACATGACTGATGTGAGAGAGTGGCACAGGGGCAGCACAACAATTCTGCACTGAGATCTTGGTTGTACACTTTCAGTGGTTTTGTTTGTTTTTAACATAATGTAAATGTAAACTCTAGGTGTAACACCATTTGAGGGGAGGGACCCAAAGGGGCTCACTTTGGCCTTGTTTCAGTCAATTACTATATATTTTATAAAGTTAAAATGTGTACTGTGTATTGTATATGAAATTGTTAGATTGTCTCATTTGGATCAGTTGTGTACAGCCATAAATTTCCTTTCTCTGATTACAAGAAAATGCATGTGTATATGGTTGAGGAGGGGAGGCATCTTTACAACAGGCAGCGTATTAGCCAATAGTTAGGCAAAACTGCTGACGAATTTCTTGTATGGGAACAGTCTTAAGTTTTGGGTGTCGCTAACTGAATTTGGCTGTTAGTAACATGGGCAGTAGGGCTTGTCGCTGAATTTCTAGACTTAATTTTTCTCCTTTAATTTCAAAGGGTCTAGAAGTATTTTGCACAGAAAATGACCTGTGTTCTGACATCTACTTAAAATTCTACAACTCTCAAGATCGAGATGAGCTCTATTTCTATATTGCAACATATCTAGGTTTGAAACCATTTATTTATTAAATGTCCTACTTCGTTCCCTTGTGGGGAATATGCTGGGTTCTGTTGTCTTGATGTGTGGGAAGAGGTAGGTCACAATTGTGACGGGTTGGAGCACAGAACCCCACCTTGGGAGCTGCCACCTGATGTGCCAAGACTACTTCTGTCCTTGCCTTCCCTCTGCCAGCTCGGAACCCCAGCACCCCGTCTTGCTGAGCCAGATACTCCCATCTGCTCCAACACAGACCCAGGGTCTGAACCAACTGCCCAAAAGCTGCAGACTTAACTGAAAACATCTTACAGAAGTTGCTTGTCTCTAACACTCAGATGCCCAACTCCCAATTGGGTCTAAACCCAAATAAATCTATTTTACCCTGTATAAAGCTTATGCAGGGTAAACTCATAAATTGTTTGCCCTCTCTAACACTGATAGAGAGAGATGCACAGCTGTTTGCCTCCCCAGGTATTAATACATACTCCGAGTTAATTAACTCGTAAAAAATGATTTTATTAAATACAGAAACTAGAATTTAAGTGGTTCCGAGTAGTACTAGACAGAACAAAGTAAGTCACGAAGCAAAATAAAATAAAATGCGCAAATCTATGTCTAATCAAACTGAATACAGATAAGATCCTCACCAGTTCCAGAATGCTCCCTTTTACAGACTAATCTCCTTTTAGCCTGGGTCCAGCAATCACTCACACCCCTTGTACACTATCCTTTGTTCCAGTTTCTTTCAAGTATCCTGCGGGGTGAAGAGGCTCTCTCTTTAGCCAGCTGAAGACAAAATGGAGGGGGTCTCCCACAGGCTTAAATAGACTTTCACTTGTGGGTGAAGACTCCCTCCTCACTCCTATGCAAAGTCCAGCTCCAAGATGGAGTTTAGGAGTCACCTGGGCAAGTCACATGTCCATGCATGACTCACAATTTTTACAGGTAGCATCCATTGTTTACATGCTACCTTGAACGTCCTCAAGTAGTCTTCTTATGTGGATTGGAACATTCCAAGATCCATTGTCCTTTAAGTGTTTCTTGATTAGGTACTTAATTTCTACATTCCTTTCTCCAGGAATTGACCAAATGCTCTACTAAGGTTATTTAGAAATCAAGCCAGTACACAGCCAACATTCATAACATTAATAACTTTTAATACAAAAATGTTACATGCATACAAATAGGATTAATACATTCAGTAGATCATAACCTTTACGGAGATATGTTACATGCTATATGTAGCATTAAAACACATTCTAAGCATATTTCCATAAAGCCTTATGGGAGGTACCGTCACAACAATTATGCATCTTTTTAATAGGTGGAAAGCTCCATTCCTCCGTAGACTTTTGGGCATATGGGAGTCTATTTAGAGGCCACCTGTACCCCCTATAATAGGGGTCGGCAACCTTTGGCATGCGGCCCATCAGGGTAATCTGCCGGCGGGCCACGAGACATTTTGTTTACATTGATCGTCTGCAGGCACGGCCCTCCCCCACAGCTCCCAGTGGCCACGGTTTGCTGTTCCCAGCCAATGGGAGCTGCGGAAAGCAGTGGCCACCCTTGCTGCTCCCCACAGTTCCCATTGTCCAGGAACGGCGAACCGTGGCCACTGGGAGATGCCGGGGGCCGTGCCTGTGGACGGTCAACATAAACAAAATATCTTGTGGCCCGCCGGCAGATTACCCTGATGGGCTGCTTGCCGAAGGTTGCCAACTCATGTTCTATAAAAGTTACTGGGTAGCTGCAGGGGAAGGAGAATGAGAAGGTATGAAGAATATCCGGTTTCTACATATCTATGCTGTAGGAGCATATATAGGCCCCCCTCTTCCCCTCGCTACAGGTTACCATGCTTGCACTGTAACTAGCTAAAGATTTTTTATTTTTGGTGGAGGTTGGCAGGGGAGTTGGTTTCTAGAAGCCACCCACAGACTTGCATCTAATCTTTGATAGTGTTAAAGGACCTGTCGTCTGCTACGCCACCACCCCGAAATTGCCTGTATCAGCCTTTGTAACTGTGCTTTCTAGTTGCAGAAGATTGTATCTTCCACCTTGATTGTTGGCTTCTTTGTTTTTTTTTAAATAAGAGATGAATGCCAGTCATTCATCAGTAGGATTAAAAGTACAGGGTGTTCGTTACCAGACTGGGCCAATATTGTTAGGGGGAGTTCACTTTGTGACAACATGTATTTGTGAAATAGCTCTCAACAGTGCATCCTACTATCTCTTCAGCTTATGGACTCAATGAAGGTGTTAACGACAGAATTGTGTTAATGAATAACATAATTAATGTCTGTGAATAATTTAAGAAGAGGCTGGCATACAAATCCCAACCCCCTTAGTCTGTGATAAACCCAGTGTATGTCACAGGGGTGAGAGATAGCAGAATCTACTTAGATATGCTCAAATATAATCAAAGAAGCAGCCAACGTGGCAACAGTACCATATTCTGGAAATGGTCTGTCAGCTCAGGCCATCTTTTCCTTTAAGAGTATGGCTTGCATATCCATACTTCCATTAGAATCGTATTATTTGGTTTTGGAGCTAATGGAGGGGAGGATCTCTGACAGACACTCCACTCCGTATTCCGCAGGCAAAGAGATCCTCCTGTAGTAATTTCCTTTTTTCTGTGTGGTGTTGGTATTGCACCTTCATCCAATCTGTTTGTTAAACAGGACCTCATTCACAGAAAGGTGGGACCACATTTCACTAACTGATGTTAAGCAGGCACCATTAGTTACTCCATAGCAAAACAAATTCCTTTCATGTAGTCTCATCCCTTAGTAAACCATGATCCAGAATCTTAAGGGTCTTCTCACTACTAAGAAGAAAATTCTTCAAATACTGTAGACGTCATGTTTCTCTTTACTTTCACAAATGTTTAGTCTTTTTCCCCTGTCCAGTCAATTGGACTCCTTAATGATTTTTATGCATTTTAAAGCTATGGATAGGTATGTTTTAATTAGATTGTTTAAACATTATACATTTGCAGTGTATAATGCAGTGAAATAATTCAAGGTGCTTTAACGCTAAGTATCTTTTAGAATAGAGAAAGAAGTTTAATATTTTATTTTTATTTTTATTTTTTAAGAAAATCATATTACAGAGCAGACGGCTGAGAGTTACATGTTGCAATGGCAGCGAGGTCATATTTCAAACTACCAGTACCTTCTTCATCTCAACAATCTGGCTGATCGGAGCTGCAATGATCTCTCCCAGTATCCTGTATTTCCTTGGATCATAGCAGATTATTCTAGTTCAGAATTAGGTAAACAACATATATAGGAGGAAAAAACAGTCTGCACATGATGTACAAATCTGAAACTGCTGCTTTTATACTGCATAAAAATCATGCCACATCAATCTGAGGTTGGAGGGTAAGGAACAGGATGTTAATCAGTATGTTAATCCCAGCTCTATTGTGTCAAACAAGTGACCGTGTCTGATTTCCCCATCTGTAAAATGGGGCTAATACTTGATGAGGTGTGAAGCTTAACTAATGTTTGTAAAAAATTGAGGTGCTTGCTAAAAGGGCCACATTGTCTTCTTCCACAATATTTTTTATGAATGAGTCAACAATATCTGGTGGTCAATAATCTCAACAGCGTTTTGCATTTTCTTATAATCTATATGGAGCAATCATATGATAGTCTGGCATGAAACAGACTGATAAGGTACAGAAGAAATGTATGGACCAGGGGTTGCTAGACTGGGGCCAACACCATTTTCTGAGAAACGCTTCCTAAAAAAGGGAGGTTCAAGGCAGGGTGCTAACTGTCAAGGTTAGTGCCTAAACTGGCTTCCTGAGTAAGGTTTTAATTATAACGTTTTGTGTTGCTGGTAGCTTGCCCTCTTCAAAGTTGTGAATGCCTTTGCCGTTAATGGGCCCAGTTTGACTTCGCTTGTGCTTCTCAGCTCCCACTCAGACACCTCCTATTCAAACAATGTTGTTGTGACACAATGAAGGTGTCAAGTTACTTAAGGGATGGTATGGGGAAGATATGTCATTTATCTGTGCCTCAAGGCCACTGGGGCCCATATTAACAGATGGGAGATGTTTGCCCAATCGTCATGCTGTGGAACATATAATGTTAGCAAAATCCTACTCCAGAGCTAGCCTTTGTGTGCAACTTTTAGATAAGCTGAAAAACTAATGTTGGGAACGGGTATAGTCACTTAGGGCAAGTCTACAGCACAAAATTAAGTCAACCTAAGTTATGTCTACATGCAGCCACTGCAGTAATTGAATAGTTTTGCATATCCACACTACACACCTTGTGTTGGTGGTGCATGTCCTCATCAGGAGCACGTGCACCGATTTAAGTGTCAGTGTGGGACATTGTGGTACTACTTCTGAAAGGTGTCAACAATTGATGTAAGCAATGCACTGGCACTGTCGCCCTAACTACATCAAACTAAGCGCTACGCCTCTCATGAAGGTGGAGTTAAGTCAATGAGTTACATCGGTGGGAGCTACGTTTTAGTGTAAGCTGCCTTATGTTGACCTAACTCTATAGTGTAGGCCAGGCCTTAGTGCGAGAGCTTCTTGTGCCTGTAGGAAGAGGAGGAAAATGTTGTTTTAAAATATTAGTTTTTAAGTGATTCCTATCAGTGGTAGCAATCCATACAGATTAATTTCTTTTCTCTTTTAGATTTGACAAAGCCTGAAACATTCCGGGACCTTAGTAAACCAGTTGGTGCTTTGAATAAAGAAAGGCTGGAAAGACTACTGGTATGTGGAGTTCTGGTTTTTTTTGTTTTATAATTTGTGACCTACAAATCTTATTACTAAGAGGACTCCGTTTTCCATCTAGCATCTCTTGAGAGGATGAAATTCGCACAATACAAAAATAAAATAAACATGCTTGTATGACTTGTATTCAGATATTTCTAGGATTTTTCACTGTATTTCCTATGTTCTGCGATTCTTAAAACTGTTATTGAAACTTAGACTACAAACATCAGAAGCAAACTCTACCTGTATTAAGTTAGTGTGGTGTGGAATTCAATATATCCATAACTAATAGTGCAAACTTAAATATCTAAGAAGCACTGCATGTAAAATATGGAAAACAAACTTGTTAGCCTCATATTTATGATGAGATTTTTCTGCCTCTTTAAAATGAAGTCCACTAGAGAGTTAACTGTTGTGATTGCTTTTCCATGGATACTACGACGATTAGCTATATAAAACCCTATGATAGATGGATAGATTACGAAACATAATGTAAAATAAGTGTGTGTGGTTCAGTGAAATTATTTTTAAGAAGAACATAAGAATCTCTTTTAAAAAACAATATAGTTACAAATTAAGGTAGAACGTAGGCACATGCTTCTAAAGCCATGTCTGTATTTATGTCGGCAAAACATATGTCGTTCGGGGAGGTGAAAAAGCACCCCCTCGAGCGACATACGTTTTGCTGGCATAAGCGCTTGGTGCACAGCGCTGTGTCTCCTGCCGACATAGCTACTGCCGCTCGTTTAGGTAGTTTTATTATGTCAACGGGAGAGCTCTCTCCTGTCAGCATAGAGTGGCTACATGAGCGATCTTACAGTTGCACAGCTGTATTAATACAGCTGTGCCACCGTAAGCTTCCTAGTATAGACATGGCCTAAGTCTCTGAGAAAAGGGGTTTAATGGAGAGGGGAAAGTGGGGGAATATTAAAAAAAAAAAAAAATTTAAATCCACACATATGGCAAAAGACCAGGGTAAAAAGTGACTGATTAATACCTGAAATGGAGTACTGCCACCGTACTTCATATGCAGTTATAGACAATACCGCGTAAGAAATTCCTTCTCATTCCACATCAGGCAGGAATTTTTTTTTTATGAGCAATCTAACATATAAATGCAGTGTTTGAAAGATCCCCATCTCTTCACTGGCATTAGACTTCATGATTGTAATTCTTAGACATAAAGCTGCAAAAACACTTTAGAGAATCCTAGTATATTCTTTATAGGACCTGTCTTATTGGCAAATTGGCAGCATTAAGTATCAGAGGGGTAGCCGTGTTAGTCTGAATCTGTAAAAAGCAACAGAGGGTCCTGTGGCACCTTTGAGACTAACAGAAGTACTGGGAGCATAAGCTTTCGTGGGTAAGAACCTCACTTCTTCAGATGCAAGACATCTGAAGAAGTGAGGTTCTTACCCACGAAAGCTTATGCTCCCAGTACTTCTGTTAGTCTCAAAGGTGCCACAGGACCCTCTGTTGCTTTTGGCAGCATTAAGTTATCATAAAGGAACAATCATATGAAGAATATAAATATCCTTAAGCAATTCAACAGCATGGGGATAATTATTAAGCTCTTTAAGAAGCACTGGGACACGAAATTCTTGCCAGATCAGTAGCATCTTTACTGGTGAAAAAGAGAGAAGGATTTTAAAGAAATAAAGATTCTTAATGTAAATTCTGATTTCCACCCCTACATTTCTTTGATTTTATGCTCTGAATCAGTTGATTGCTTTATTTGTATTGGAATACATTCTAATTTCAAGAGGTATCTTGAATACATAAGTCTCTGCTAATAGATACCATTGAGTTGGAGTTGCATATGGAAAGGCAGCATGTCCAGATAAAACACTTAAAAATTACTGTAGTGATACATGTTTGGAAACTTACATAGATTCTTGGTCTATGATTGTTATGGATGATTTAAAGAAGTGTAACCTTTAACTTATCCTAAGATGTGAAGAAGAGCTATAACGCTGAATTTATAGACATGCCATAAACTTACAAAAATGCAAACTGCCAGTGTACCTTGTTTTTTTCCACTTTCAGCCTGTTCTGCTCTTTTTAGCTTACGAGGAATGCATTTCAGATAGTGTGTGTATAATGGAATACAGGAATTCCTTACTGAGATTAAGTATCTGTAACTATACAATTTAAAAGCTTTGTATTGTGTTTTTATCTGAATGAGAAGAAGTGTTTAATCCTAGCTTAAGTTTTTTGATAAACATGTGTGTGTTTAATACAGAGGAAAAAAATACTACTCTAATTTTAAACAGTTTGTCTTTTTTTCAATATGTTGCAGACACGTTATCGGGAAATGCCAGAGCCTAAGTTTATGTATGGCAGCCACTACTCGTCTCCAGGTTATGTTCTGTTCTATCTTGTTAGAGTTGGTAAGATTGCTTTCATTGCAAGTCTTTTGAATACCTGGTGGGTTTGAAAATAAGCAGAATTTGGACAGATCTGACTTCCATTCTTATCTCCCCAGCACCAGAGTACATGCTTTGTTTACAAAATGGAAAGTTTGATCATGCTGACAGAACATTCAACAGGTTGGTTTAATTTGAATTTAACAGATTTATTTTTCATTATAATATTGTTTCCTTTAAATTGCATGCTTATATGGGGCTTAAACTTTCCTGACCAATATACCTTTGACTTGTATTATGTCTAGTATTGCAGAAACCTGGAAAAACTGTCTGGATGGTGCAACAGACTTCAAAGAGGTAAGTAGCCAGAAGCTACTTGAGGTCACATTACCTGACTGTTCTGTCCTCCTTTTTTCCATTTCAAAAATTTTAAATTTCTGTTGGTTGCTTCCTTATGGAAGCCTTGCTACGCTTGGTTTGAGCTTGGCACTGGAGATAGGTTTAAATGCCTTCTCTGAATGGTCACATGGCTTTTGGTGGGCTGCTTTTCCTTTTTTTTTTTTTTTTTTTTTTTTAATAGTTCTATTTTGATCTGATCTTTAGTTAGAGATTTTAAGCGAAGATCATGAGATTATTCTACCAAGTTCCTTTCCTTGCTGAATATAATTGGGACTTGGCTTTTATAGTGCAGCCCATTTTGGGGGTTTAGAATTATAGTTCATCTTTTTTTTTTTTTTTTTTGTATCTTCTGTTTTTAAGCATCACAGAAATATTGTGTTTGAGACATCTTAAAAGCTTTCTCATTGTTCTTAATGTCTTTTAAAAAACTAAAGGAGATCTGTCACGTAGATGTTTGGAGCTGGTAAATTATGCTTCACTGACATCAGAGAAGCTTGAATTGGGAAAGGAGGCTTTTCTTAACATTGCAGTCCAGTTTTCCACTGCAGAATTAGGAGTGGTTAATTATATCTGACTTAGACAACTGGCGTACCTGAAATGCTTTAGAACCTTGGCCTGATATGTTTGTCAGAGTTCTATTTACTATTTTCAGAACTTTAAAATTGAATCTATACAAGGCTTTTTATCTACCTTTAAAATGCTTTGGGGACTTTCCAGAATGTTGACAACTTTGTAATACTGTAATGTTATAATATGCCATGTGTTTTTAGCAGTGTTGTTTCAGTATATGTATTGATGCATTTCATTTAAAATGATAAAAAATAAAGGAAATCCTGGAATTTTTTTCTTCCCTCCCTCTTCCATCCTCGCACTAGCTGATTCCAGAATTCTATGAAAATGATTCCAGTTTTCTATTAAATAGTCTGAAACTGGACCTGGGGAAAAGACAGGGAGGAAAGATGGTTGAACATGTAGAACTTCCTCCTTGGGCATCAGGTAATGACATTCTGAATGCATTTCCTAAACTCAATACTGCACACAGTTTACCTTCATTGCTTTCAGACTCTTGGAATCCTTTGTGTCTCCCACCTCCAAATTTTATTTTTCTCTTCTGTTCTATTTTGTGTTACAAAAACTTAAATGAAAATAAGTACAGGTATTGGGGAGGAATAATCTAAAGTGGCTATTAATGAATGAAGATCATATTCTTATATGAATGTATAAATCAAATACTTTTTTTCAAAATGTTACTAAATAGCTGAAGTAGTGTTTTATTTTAATAAATCTGGAAGGTTTCTCCATGGAATGTCTGTGAGGGGTGAGAGAGAGGAGAGTTCATCCACATTTAACAGTAGTAGATTTCTGCACTGATTAAACTTTCTCTTGTTAGATCCTGATGACTTTCTTCAGAAGAGCCAAAATGCCTTAGAAAGCCAGTACGTGTCAGAACATCTCCATGAATGGATTGACTTAATATTTGGCTACAAGCAGAAGGGAAGTGAAGCCATTGCAGCCCACAATGGTAAATTGTAAAATTCTCTAAAGAATCACTTTTTTGACATTCTAACTAAACTTGGATGGAAAATGTGACTAGCAAGGTTTCCATGCTGCCCTGCATTCTTTTGAACATGCATCAAGCCTGTGTTTGATCCTTCAGTACTTGAGAAAATTGCCAATCCTTTTCCACTGGAAATAGTGACTCATCTTCTAAAACGTATTCCCTTTCTTGTAATGTCTGTCTTCCCGGAATACAGTATATAAATGAGAAATGTTTGATTATATATTGTGTGTTGATGTTGCACTTAGAGTTACCAGACAGCAAGTGTGAAAAATCGGGACGGGGATGGGGGTAATAGAGGCCTATATAAGACAAAACCCCAAATATCGGGACTGTCCCTATAAAATCGGGACATCTGGTCACCCTTGCTGCACTTAAAATGACAGTCAAGGGAGACCGACAATATTTTTGTCTGTTATTTACTCAAGTCAATGATAATGGCAATTTGGTGCTGAAATAGTCTCTTGTGTATTTCTCATTTCTGCCCAGAAATTGCAGCATGAAACTTCAGGTTCATGTGGGTAACGTTCTTTTCCAAGAAGAAAGTGAGAGGGAAGGGAAAGGATAAATAGGTCGCTGGGCTTCTCCCTGTGTGCCACTCTAGTGACAGTAACTCTTTGACTCACTTATGTTTCCTTCTTTTAATTTTTTTGTGATCTTTATTTTGAGAGTCTTATTGCTCTGTCTTTGCTATAATTAGCCCGGAATATTAAGACATTGTAAATAATTAAAGAAAAGTAATACATTATTTTCTGAGTGACTGAAAACTGTTTGCAGCATCAAAAGCAGTTCTTTCATGATGAAGTTCTCTGCATTAAACTACTGAAAGTCTGCTACATCAGAAATCTGATATCTATTTTAGTTGTTTTTTTAATACATTAACTAACTTCTCAGTGAGGAAACACATAACATTTTGCCAAACCAAGTGGATTTCAGAAAGGGGGGGGTGGAAGAGTGGATAAAACACCTTTATCTGTTCTAAGCATCTTCCCCCACACACACATTCTTGAGTTTCCTTTATAACCACCTCTAAGCCAAACAACCATGTAGTCAGTTCTTGTTAGTCTTGTTACATAGCTTTAATTTAGATGTAGCTGAATGTGAGGCACATGTAGCTTAGTTGTACTAAGCTAAGTTTTATGTCTCTGAATTACATTCAATGTTTATCTTCCTGGGGAGCAAGAGATTAAGATCAGAAAATCCATCCTAGACCTATTAGCAAGTTAGTACTGCAGAGATCTAATGAGGAAGTAATATTTGGGGGGTTTAATCACAGTTTACAAAATTCTCACTTTCTTACAGATAGGGGATTAGTCCACTGTGATGATGGGCTCTTATAATGATGTAATAAGATCACTGTTGTGTATCCAGTTACTGAGAGTCTTTGAAAAAAACAGAAAACGTGCTAGGGAAATGCATAGAGTCAGGAAAAGTGGTATCTGAAACTGTTTTTTCCTCTTTGGCCTAGCTCATACTTTTCTATGCATCAAATGGCTTGAAACAAACTATAACTTGCAGTAGGTGTGAGGTGGGTGGAATTGCAAAGATGTGTAACACAGTTAAATATTCATGTAGTTTACAGTTGGTGTGTGAGTTGAAAAAAATAAGCCATGTTTATCTACATTGTGCAAATGGCTCTCTTTCCCTCTTCTTTCAGTGTTTCATCCATTAACTTATGAAGGTGGAGTGGATTTGAACAGGTAATTAAATGCTTATAAGCAATGTTTGGTAGAGGCACATAATAAATTTCTCTTTATCCCATAAAGTTCCCTGTTAACTATCTAAGTGCTCCCAACAATTGAGAGAACCATTCTGTTTTGGATTCCAAAAGACAGTGTCCACCAATCTTACCATTGTAACAAAGATTGAATTGAAGGATTATGCTTTCAAATGTCTGTGCAGTCTGAGATTTCAGTTACACTAATACAAATTGCTATATTTGCAGAGTAGCATGCATGCAATTATTGCTGTTGTACACACAATCATGGTTATGTGCTTGCATGCAATTGTCCGGTCAGCTGTGTAATAGGTCAGTTGTGTATGCCTTTACTGTGACTGTATTTTACAGCAATAACTGCACACATGTGCCTACATTTTCAGAAACAATCTTTCTGTCTTAAAATATTTCACTGAACACTTTGCTTTTCTTAAGTATTATGGACCCCAATGAGAAAGTAGCTCTGTTGACACAAATCTTGGAGTTTGGACAGACACCGAAACAGTTGTTTACAACTCCTCATCCCCGGAGGATAATACCGAAGTTCAAAAGTTTGTCTCGAACATCCAGTCACAATGTTTCCATAGCTGAATCTCCAGGTAAACGTATAAAAGAATCTTAATTATTGTTTGTATTGCTATCTGATAACATAGCTGACTTGAACTTATTTCTGGGAGGGCTGTATCTTTTGTTTCAGAGGATCATATGTTATATAACTTGGTTGGCTGCTTCCCTTGTAAATCATGGAGAAATAACTACAGGAACCGAAGGCTCTGACAGAAAACAGACTTTTGCCTGGCAACTCTCTCTTTATTTTGTTTTAAACAACCAAAAATGGAAGCATTGTCTTGTTGAGCTCTGATTATTCAGTTTGCCTCTTAAAATTGTTTCAAGGGTTTAAATGAACATCAGATATTATTTCTATCATCGATATACAGGCCTATAAGTATACAGCAAGTAAATAACTCCTGCAGTTAATATGCAAATTACAGCACTCAGTTTTTCTATTTTATGTGGTGTTGACTTTACCAAAAAAAAGTGAATTCTGTGACCTGTGAAGTACCAGATTGACAGCAGCGGCAATCAAATTAGTCTGTCCACAGCATACGTACAGGATGCGCACTGGCAGTGCAAGCTCCACACAGTGTCCCACTAATGTACTTTTAACCCTGTCCTGGAAGGATCACCTCTAGGGTGAGAGGGTAATTCAGTTCCTATGTCCACTTAATAATTTAACCACCATTGAAATGGCCAGCAAGGGTGCCAGTCAAGATGGTGGCTCTTGTGATGTGGACAGTGGTCTACTTAGAATTGGACTGAAACATCAGACCATGTATATGCTTAAATCAGTCTCTGTACCAGATGACTGTAGGGTAGCTAATGTAGCGCTGATTTTTAAAAAAGGCTCCAAAGGGGATCCTGGCAATTATAGGCTGGCAAGCCTAACTTCAGTACCAGGCCAGCTGGTTGAAACTCTAGTAACAAGCAGAATTATCAGACATGTAGATAAACGCGGTATGTTGGGGAAGAGTCAACGTAGCTTTTGTAAAGGGAAATAACACCTCAGCAATCTATTAGAATTCTTTGAGGGGGTCAACAAGCATGTGGGCAAGTTATTACAGTATACTTGGACTTTCAGAAAGTCTTTGACAAGGTCCCACTCCAAAGGCTCTTAAACAAAGTAAACACTCATGGGTTAAGAGAGAAGCTCCACTCATGAATGAGTAACTGCTTAAAAGATAGGAAACAAAGGGTAGGAATTAATTGTCAGTTTTAACAACGGAGAGAGGTAAATAGTGGAGTCCTCCAAGGATCTGTACCAGGACCAGTGCTGCTCAACATAAATGGAGGGTGAACAGTGAGGTGGCAAAATTTGCTGACGATATAAAATTAATCACAATAGTTAAGTCCAAAACTGACTGCACAAAGTTACGTGGAGAATCTCACAAAACTCTGTGACTGGCCACAAAATGACTGACAAAATTCAATGTAATGCACATTGGAAAAAATATTCCCAACTATACATACAAATGATGATGTCTAAATTATGAAGTCCAAGAGATCTTGGAGTCATGGATAGTTTTCTGAAAACATCCATTCAATGTGCAGCAACAGTCAAAAAAGCTAACAATGTTAAGAACCATTATATTAGGAAAGAACCATTAGGAAAGGGTTAGTTAAATAATAAAACAAATGATATGATAATGCCACTATATAAACCCATGGTATGCCTGTTTCCTGGGGTTATCTGAACCTGAAAAAATAGTAACCTGTCTGTGTTTTCTAGGCAGTTTCAGGACATAAATCACTAGGGCCACAGCTTGTCTATCTGATAAATGATTGGTACACACAAGAGTGCTTTCACTCAAAAATCTTTGTTTTTATTGAGTCCAAAGCGCACGCCTAAAATAACAATAGTCTTGAGCACCCCAGATATAGTTACCCAAAGTCTGAGATGGTGTCAAGTGGTCAGCAGTACATTTCCAGTGGCCAGCCGTTCTTCTAGCTGCGGTGGAGTTGGATGGCAGTCTCTTAGCTCATCAAAATCCTCTCCAAAACTTCTCCAAATTGCACTCTCAACTAATCTCTTTTATAGTTTGATCAAAACAAAGCACATAACTCACAGTAACTCCTAATGGGCTAATAATTTCCCTAGCAACAGCAAAAAAAAAAAAAAAAATCTACTTATTAGCAAAGCAACTCCCACACCCAGATCCAAGGTCAGCTATCCACACTCCCTCCCCGTCTCATGAATCTGTCACTTTCTCTCTTCTTGTCAGCAACAGTGAAGCTGTACAGCTGTTTTGTCTGCTCTGGCAAAGATCAAATTATTCCTGACTATGTGGTGTTCTTGTGTCCAAATAATGGTGACTGAATAACAAAATGGCTGCGGTTTCGTCAATTCCAGTTTGTCATAACACACCCACACCTAGAATACCACATGCAGTTCTGGTCATCCCGTCTCAAAAAAGCGATATTAGAATTGGAAGAGGTGCAGAGAAGATGTTGGAATTATTAACGTTTATGAAGGGTATTAGCTCGACACTAATTTAACCGTAAATTCCTTTATTAAATTCAAAGGCCACATGACATTTATGCAATTGCTCTGAACATGCCTATAAAGTCTAACTAATAAGCAATTTACTACACCAAATACAGTAACAAAACATTTATAAGCATTTGCTCCATATACTTACAAACGGGCTAAATGCATCCATATTGGTCGGTTCCAAAGTGGTCAGGCAGGTATTAGCAGTGAAGCTTTTAAGAGTTTCCTTTCTATACCCTTTAACAAACAAATGATGTCATTGCCAATTACTGACTTCCGCTAAAAAACAATTTGGGATAAATCACCCTTATTTGCAGTCTTAATCCAGATAAAATTTACCACCTCCTTTCTCCCCAAGGCCTTTCCTCCCTATCACTTCGCCTCCTTGCTGGCCAGCAGTTTTTCTTTTGCATCTGGTTCACATAGGCCCTAATTTTTGAAATAACACTGGTGTGTGGCGTGGGAAGGGCCATGTTGGCTCATTTAAAACACATTCTGTTTGTCTTGTTTAAAACCATCTGCAGTCACCCCTATCCATCATGAGACCTCCTTTTTAGAACTTTTCCTTATTTCATTAGTTATTCTTTGAACCAGACATCTTCACTACTTCATTCCTTCTGGCCTTATAACTAAGGCTAAGATTTTGTCGCAGTTATTTGTAGTAAAAGTTACGGACAGGTCGGGGGCAACAAACAAAAATTCACGCAGCTCATGACTTACTAAAAATAACTGTACAAGCTGCGGCAAAGGCGCACAGCTCCAGCTGCAGCCCCCACCACGGGGCAGAGGCTCACGGCGGAGGCCCCTGTGCAAGCAGCAGGACAGAGATGCGTGGCCCTAGCGATGACCCCCAGCAGAAGCTGTGGGGCAGAGGCGCACGGCGCCGGCCCACAGCAGAAACTGCAGGGCAGGGGCGTGTGGCCCCCGGTGGCAGCCCCCAACGCAAGCCATCGGGGAGGGGTGCACGACCCCGGCAGCGGCTCCCACCGCGGGACTACGTGGGGTACATAGTCCCAGCCACGGCTCCAACTGCTGACAGAAGCTGAAGAAGTCACGGAGGTCCGGTAAAGTCACGGAATCCATGACTGCTGTGACCTCCATGACTAAATCGTAGCCTTACTTATAACTTATTATTTTCAAGGCTTTCCTTTTGCTTGCTAGGCAGGGCCTTTCTTTGCAAAACACACATTTTGTTAACCAAACTTAAGATAACCCTAATTCTTTAATTTCATATTTATCCTACAGAAGGGCAATACAAGTAATTAGTGGTATGGAACAGATTGTACATGAGGAGAGATTCAAAAGACTGGGACTGTTCAGCTTTGAAAAGAAACAAGGATGGATATGAAAGAGGTCTAGAAAATCATGAACAGTGTGGAGAAAGTGAATAGGGAAGTGTTGTTTACCTCTCACATAACCCAAGAACTAAGGATCAGCCAATGAAAATAATAGGCAGCAGGTTTAAAACAAATAAAAAGAAGTGCTTCTTTACACAACATGCAGTCAACGTATGGAACTTATTGCCATGGGATGTTGTGAAGGCCAAGAGTAATACTGGGCTAAAAAAAGAATTAGACAAGTTCATAGAGAATAGGTCCGTCAATGGCTATTAGCCAAGATGCTTAAGGATGCAGCCCCATGTTCTGGGTGTCCCTAAACATCTAACTGCCTGAAATGAGCTGGATGACAAGTGATGTTCACTCGAAATTAACTTTTGTTCATTCCCTCTGAAGCAGGGGTTCCCAAACTTGGTTCGCGGCTTGTTCAAGGTAAGCCCCTGGCAGGCCGCGAGACACTTTGTTTACCTGAGCGTCCGCAGGTGTGGCCACTCGCAGATCCCAATGGCCACGGTTTGCAGTTCCCGGTCAATGGGAGCTGCGGGAAGCGGCGCAGGCCGTGAACCAAGTTTGGGAACCCCTGCTCTGAAGCAACTGGCATTGACCACTATCGGAAGAAAGGATACTGGGGCTAGATGGACCATTGGTCTAGCCCAGTATGACCATTATGTTCTTATACCCTATCAGTTATCAGCAAATATGATATGCTTTTGACCCCCGTCTTAGATTTATATCATTTTCCTCATTCCCCTATTGGGTGATCTTTAACTTTGAAGTACAGGAGTGACAATACAGGTTGCTGTTTTAAGTAGAATGTCTCTTCCAAATGACTCACGTAGAATTAATTCTAAAATTATGTTGAGTGGTTTGCCAAAATAGGATTCTATTAAAAAAAATTCCAGAAATTTAAACATCTCTAAATCATGCTATGTATTCTCACAGCTTGGCAATTCTTATTGAGTTGGTGGTATTCTTGGTAGCAGTTGCCCCATAGTAAGCTCATTTAATTTCTTTAATTAACCTTTGAAAAACATAAGCCATAATTTTAAACCTACAGCTTTACAGAATCTGACTCTTAAATACATGAACATAAAAGTGGCAGCCAGTCATAACAGAAGAACATATACTGTCTAAAAACTTCTGATCCATTTAGGAATTAACCTGAAGATTTCTGGCTATTTATGTTCTTGATTTCTGTCAATAAATTTGTGGGGCAGTTAAACATTCTCTCATAAATTCTCTCCTCTCTATAATAGAACTGGAAATAATAGAGATGCTGCATATGCCTTTTTGTATCATTTAATATAGTCATATTTGGTATAACGTCAACTCATTTATTATCTGAAGTCTATCTTTTTTTTAATTTTCAATTTGTGACTTCTCATTTTATGGTGGTATTATATTTTAGTTTCTCCAAGTGAAGAATCTTTTGAAGATTTGACAGAAGAAAGTATAACACTTGCATGGAACAACATTGCCAAACTAAAGTTAGATGAGCAACATAAAATTCATAAAGAGTAAGTCTTTGTAATGTCCTTGTCTGTGGTATAATTATCTCAAAATCCAATAATCTCCTGTAGTCATCCTGCTAGTTATTGGATCATGTGTTTATCTGGATGCATCATGTGAAGGAAAGCCTCTAGACCAGGGGTGGGCAACTTTTTTGGCCCGAAGGCCACATCAGGGAATAGAAATGTTATGGCAGGCCATGAATGCTCACAAAATTGAGGTTGGGGTGCGGGATCTGGGGTAGGGCTGAGGATGAGAGGTTTGGGTGCAGGAGGTGCTCCAGGCTGGGATCGAGGGGTTTGGAGAGCGGGAGGGGGATCAGGGCTGGGGTAAGGGGTTGGGGCGTGGGGAGAGGCTAGGGATGCAGGCTTACTTCAAGCGGCTCCCAGAAGCAGTGGCATGTCCCTTCTCTGGCTCCTACACGGAGGCGCTGCCAGGAGGCTCTGTGCGCTGCCCCATCTGCAGGCACCGCCCCTGCAGCTCCCATTGGAGTGCATAGGAGCCGGAGAGAGGCCATGCCGCGGCTTCCAGGAGCTGCGTGGTGCGGCCCCCGACCCAGTGCCCCAGCTTAAAATGGCTTGTGGGCTGTAGTTTGCCCACCCCTGTTCTAGAAGGTGCCTTCCTTCATGAGATTATCTGGTGGTTTGGTAGTGAAAAATGAGTTGTATACTATGAATTGGCCTGATATTTTAAGTCCTCTTATTATTGGCTGTCCCAATAGCAGCTAAATGATTTAAGTGGGTGTGGGCTAATTTAGGCTTTCACCACCTTAAGCAGGTCCTTTTTGGTTAGGATTGAAGCATGCTGGCAGAACAATGTGCACTGCTCCTTCCAGTTCTTTGGCAAGGAATATTTTTGTCTGTAAAATTGTGATGCACTCTACAATTTTTGTAGTAGTAATTTGCTTGAGTGTCTAAATTAACCCTTGTGAAGATCAAATACTGAATTGCTGCTGTAAAAAAGTCACTGTACAGTATGATTGTTAGAATTAAATACCCTTTGAATTCACTTCCAAACTTATTTGCCTTGAATAGGGAAATTACTGGAATAGCAGTCTCTTGCAATGGATCTTCAGTTTTCACAACATCTCAAGGTGGGTATTCTCGTATAAGTGTCTTCTTGTAGGACACTGTGATGCAAACATAGCATCACTGTGTTATAATGTCTTGACTTAATGAAGTTGCATGAACCATCAAAAATTGACCACTCAAAGTGTACTTTTTGCTTTTTGGATGGGATTTGCAAAAGTACTTAGCATTGGCCTAGCTCTGCTGTTCTTGAATTCATGGGAGTAACTTCACTGAGAACAGAGTTAGGCCAATGCAGTGATATTGAAAATCCTACCCTTAGGTTGTTTCTTGGACTTTTTCAATAAAGTAATCCACTGTTTGACCTCTAGACAGGCTTTCATGACCTGTCGAATGCAAAAATCTGTGTCAGCCTGTACTATGGAGCCACCATCAGTGTTTCCATTATGTGTCTGTTTCTGTCAAAAAACATGTGCATAGATACGGTCTTAAAAATCTTCAACAATAGTCTAATGTGATCTGAAGGCTTCTTATCTGAATGAGTTTGGGATAGTCAGGTTATCCAGCTCATGCCAAACAAATGTTAATAAAACTGTATACTGCATTACAACGTGTATTCTGCCATATATTTAACACACTTAAAACACCTATAAAACCAATTTTAGGTCACTTTTCATATACATAATTGTCATGCTGTTGAAGTTGCATATTGAAAATTTCCAGGTGCCAAGTAATTGAGAAACTGATAATGCTGGTAAACTTCTCTTTTCTAATGTTACAAAATTCCATTTGCTAGCTTATTGGCTCACAAGATACCTGAAATCTAAACCTGTCAATGATGCAAAGTAGATTATTGCTACTCCTGAACCTCAGATCCGTGTAAAATTTGGTGTAGGGGATTATTTTAAAAAAATCTATTCCAAGGAGTAAGTGTCAACTGATGTATTAGTGGGTAGAGTGCAAATTAAGTGGGAAAAGGATGCATGCTGGATTAAGTTAAATTGCAGGACTCTGCAACTTCTTTTGGATACTAGATCTGTGTTACAAGCATGCAGAAGTGAGAGTCCTGTGGGAGCTATACCTCTTAGTCAGGAAGTTTATCTTGCACATTAAAATATCAGTGATGAACAACAACTCAGAATGTTTAAAGGTTACACCTGCAACATACCTGAGTTATCTTGGGTTACATTTGAATATAAAACACCAGGACTGCCTTTCCCTTCAACTCCCTGTTCTCCTTCCTCATGCAGTTCTTCAGAATTAAGAAAGAAAAATGCTCTGTAGTTTCTGTATTTAACAGTAGCCTACAATGTGGCTCTTATAGTGGCTTTTTAGAAGTGATATATGCATCCCTTGCCTGCTGTTAGACCTAAATATTTGAATATTCACACAGGAGCAAAAAATTATTCGTTTAGATTAGAGTATTGCAATACAGTCCTGTTCTGTCTTTGTAATTATTTCCCTAATGTTTGCATTAGATTCAACCTTGAAGATGTTTTCTAAAGAATCAAAAACGCTCCAAAGAAGTGTGTCCTTTTCAAACATGGTGAGTAGTTATTGTCCTTAAGGGAAGTCGTCCTGAAAGCTACCCACAGAAAGATGTCCCTTATCAGCAGTATATCAGTGAAATGCCAGGTTTGCCTTTGTTTCCTTCCTTCTGCATTCTCTCTTGCACGAGTAATTTACCGACGTGGGATGAGGTTCAGTACTGTGCCTCCGAAGAAGCATAGCACAACTTGCGCCTTCCCAAGTTTGGGCTGCTCTGAGGCCCAGTGTAAACCTTGTGATGTAACTGACACCTCCAGGGGGTCTGCCTACATTACATAAATTCATCACTGGCTGCCTAAGGCCAGCCATGCTGCCCAGAATCTGCAGCACTACATGCTCTCTCATGCCCGACATGTCCCGTGTACTAAGACTTGTAAGGGGATCCTTGGAAGAACATCTCTTGTCTATCTTCCTCTGTGCCAGGGGAGTTATCCACCAGAGGGAGCTGAGGCTTTTAGAGCCTCTTTACATAGCTCCTGCCATTTTAGTTAGCATAAAGGGTCTGGAGCCAGGGTGAGAATCTCACCTGTGGCATTGACTAGGCTGCTGCTACTTCTGACTGTGACCGCTGTTTTCTTTTCATTAGTACTTTTTTCCTAATCCTTGGCCAGGGAACCAGTTTCTCTCATTAATGGGCCTTGTCTACACTGACATTTCTCTTAGGCCTGGTCTACACTAGGCGTTTATGTCGAAGTTAGCGCCGTTAAATCGAATTAACCCTGCACCCGTCCACACTGCGATGCTATTTAGTTCGACATAGAGGTCTCTTTAATTCGACTTCTGTACTCCTCCCCAACGAGGGGAGTAGCGCTAAATTCGACATGGCCATGTCGAATTAGGCTAGGTGTGGATGGAAATCGACGCTAATAGCTCCGGGAGCTATCCCACAGTGCACCACTCTGTTGACGCTCTGGACAGCAGTGCGAGCTCGGATGCTCTGACCAGCCACACAGGAAAAGCCCCGGGAAAATTTGAATTTGAATTCCTTTTCCTGTCTGGCCAGTTTGAATCTCATTTCCTGTCTGGACATCGTGGCGAGCACAGCAGCACTGGCAACGATGCAGAGCTCTCCAGCAGTGATGGCCATGCAGTCTGGGAATAGAAAGAGAGCCCCAGCATGGACTGATCGTGAAGTCTTGGATCTCATCGCTGTGTGGGGCGATGAGTCCGTGCTTTCCGAGCTGCGATCCAAAAGAAGGAATGCAAAGATCTACGAGAAGATCTCTAAAGACATGGCAGAGAGAGGATACAGCCGGGATGCAACGCAGTGCCGCGTGAAAATCAAGGAGCTGAGACAAGGCTACCAGAAGACCAAAGAGGCAAACGGATGCTCCGGATCCCATCCCCAGACATCCCGTTTCTACGAGGCACTGCATTCCATCCTCGGTGCTGCCGCCACCACTACCCCACCAGTGACCGTGGACTCTGAGGATGGGATACTGTCCACGGCCGGTTCCTCAGACATGTTAGGGGACGGGGAAGATGAGGAAGGAGATGAGGAGGGCGAGGCAGTTGGCAGATCTCACAACGCTGATTTCCCCGACAGCCAGGATCTCTTCATCACCCTTACAGAGATCCCCTACGAAGCGTCCCCAGCCATTACCCCGGACACAGAATCTGGTGAAGGATCAGCCAGTAAGTGTTGTAAACATCTAAACATTTATTTTTAACAAAACAGGAATATTAACAATTAAAAGAATGGGTTGTTCATGATTAGTGTGCCCTAGGCGCTTAACGGTTTAGTAAGGGGCAGTGCAAGTTTTGAAAAGAAATCTAGCAATGTCCGGTTTTCAGTGATTGTCCTGCACAAGCCGCTCTACTGTGTATTCCCTGCTACTGCAGCTACAGTAAAATGCGGTCTATATGTGCGGGGATAGAGCAGTAATCCTCCTGGGACATCTCGATGAAGCTCTCCTGGAGGTAACTTGAAAGCCGTTGCATGAGGTTCTTGGGGAGAGCGGCCTTATTGGGTCCTCCGAAGTACGACACGTTGCCGCGCCACGAGATTATCAGGTACTCGGGGATCATTGCTCTGCACAGCAGGGCGGCATACGGCCCTGGTCTTTGGAGGCTTTCCCGGAGCATTCTCTCTTTGTCGCTCTCGGAGATCCTCATCAGGGTGATGTCGGCCATGGTGACCTGCTTTTAATTAGGTAGGGGAATGTTAGTGTTGGGACTGCTTTCCCGTTCCTTTACAGAACTGTCACCGCTGGTTTGCAGCCACGCGGTGGAGGCGGGAGAGGGGCAGCCGAAAGGGATCATTCCCGGGGACAGCCGCGAGGGGGTGGGACAGGGGCAGAGTTCCCGCTTGCCGGATTGCTGGCAGCAGGGACTGACATTGATTTAAATGTGAAATGAGGCCAGTGGTAATATAAAAGTTTTAAACTGCCACAAGTGTACGGCTTACCATGTCTGCCTGCAACAGAAATTCCGTTGTGCTGCCTCGCTTCTCAAATGTGCTGTTCAAGACCCCAGGCACAGAATGCGAAGGCCGAGAATTCGACCTTGTGCTGAGTGCGCATGTGAAAGGTGCTGTGCATGGTCTTGTTCACAGAGAAAGACTATGTTCTTTGTTCACAACTACATTTATCTTTCAGAGGAATTCACTCCCTTTTTCCCATTTCCACAGCCCCGTCTGCGACTGTCTCACAACCTAGCCTGGAATCACACTCCCAGAGGCTAGCGCGGATTAGGCGTAGGAAGAAGAGGACACGGGAGGACATGTTCTCTGAGCTTATGGCCTCTTCCCAAGCCCAGGCAGCACAGCAGACCCAGTGGCGGGAGAACTTGACCCGAATGCACCAAGCCAACATGGATCGGGAGGAGAGGTGGCGGCAGGAAGACCAGCAGGCGACTCAAACGCTGCTTGGACTACTGAGGGAGCAAACGGACACGCTCCGGCGCCTTGTGGATGTTCTGCAGGAACGGAGGCAGGAGGACAGAGCCCCGCTGCAGTCCATCTCTAACCGCCCTCCCCCGCCACCAAGTCCCATACCCACCTCACCCAAAGTGCAAAGAAGGAGAGGCGGCAGAGTCCCTGCTAACTCTCACTCCACCCCTGCAGAGAGCTCTAGTAGCAGAAGGCTCTCATTTCCCAAAATTTGAAAAGTTCTTTCCTTCCCGCCTGACACAAGCCCACGTCCAAGTTTCACCTCCCAATGCCATGTGTAGTTGATAATAAAAAATTCGTTTCTGTTAACTACTGTTTCAATCATGTTCTTTTGGAGGAGGAGGGGAAAGGGGGTTGGAAATTGGACAGGACAGTCTCCTTTGGCAGGGTACATAGTCGGGGGCAGGCACAGCAGCAGGGCATATACACAGTGCAGTGATGCAGTGACTAGTTGCCCCGGTTAGTCTGGGAGGTTGTTTTGATGTAATGTTGGGGGGGGTGGGTTGCTCTGTGACTTTGTGGCGGGGGAGGGCAGTTACAGATCTTAAGCGCCGGTCCTTAGACAGGATCACAGAGCCACACAGCATGGGATCTGTAACCGTCCTCCCCCTGCCACAAAGTCAAATAGACCTCCCATACACACAGTCCCGATCAGGAGGGGTGACAGGCTCCGTTGAAACAAGCATCCCACCGCAGCGGAGCCTGTCAATCCTTGAGTTTAGAAGCTGCATTCGCATCACAACACTAGACCCGCCCCGCACCACAGTCTGCGTCCCAGTTTTAAAAAATTCCCGCTAAAACAGTATTAAAGAAAACGGTGTGCTTTAACAAAGTAGAACTATTTTTATTTCGACACGTGTGTTGGAGGGGGGGTGAAGGGGGTATGTAACTGGATAGGATAGTCAACATTACCTGGGTAAAGAAACGGGGGCAGGTTTAGCTTCTCAGTACACAAACTATAAAATCACAGGTTACCCTGCTCACTCAGGAACTTTGCTTTCAAAGCCTCCCGGATGCACAGCGCTTCCCGCTGGTCTCTTCTAATCGCCCGGCTGTCTGGCTGTGAGTAATCACCAGCCAGGCTATTTTCCTCAACCTCCCACCCCGCCATAAAGGTCTCCCCCTTGCTCTCACAGAGATTGTGGAGCACACAGCAAGCTGCTATAACAATGGGGATATTGGTTTCGCTGAGATCACAGCGAGTCAGTAAGCTTCTCCATCTCCCCTTGAGACGGCCAAAAGCACACTCCACCACCATTCTGCACTTGCTCAGCCGGTAGTTGAAGAGTTCTTTTTCAGTGTCCAGGGCGCCAGTATAGGGCTTCATGAGCCAGGGCATTAGCGGGTAGGCTGGGTCCCCGAGGATGACTATAGGCATCTCCACATCCCCAACAGTTATTTTGTGGTCCGGGAAGTAAATACCTTGTTGCAGCCGTCTAAACAGACCAGAGTTCCTGAAAACACGAGCGTCATGAACCTTGCCCGGCCATCCCACGTAGATGTTGGTAAAACGTCCCCTGTGGTCCACCAGTGCTTGCAGCACCATGGAAAAGTATCCCTTTCGGTTAATGTACTGGGTGGCCTGGTGGTCCGGTGCCAGGATAGGGATGTGAGTTCCATCTATGGCCCCACCGCAGTTTGGGAATCCCATCGCTGCGAAGCCATCTATGATCGCCTCCACGTTTCCCAGGGTCACTACCTTTGGCAGCAGTACATCAACGATTGCCTTCGCTACTTGCATCACAACAACCCCCACGGTAGATTTGCCCACCCCAAACTGGTTCGCGACTGACCGGTAGCTGTCTGGCGTTGCAAGCTTCCACAGGGCTATGGCCACTCGCTTCTGTACACTCAGTGCAGCTCGCAACCGGGTGTCACTGCGCTTCAGGGCAGGGGACAGCAACTCACAAAGTTCCAGGAAAGTTCCCTTCCGCATGCGAAAGTTTCGCAGCCACTGGGATTCATCCCAGACCTGCAGCACTATGCGGTCCCACCACTCAGTGCTTGTCTCCCGTGCCCAGAATCGCCGTTCCACGGCATCAACATGACCCATTGCCACTGTGATGTCCTCGGCGCTGGGTCGCCTGCTTTCTGACAGGTCTGTGCTACTCTCAGACTTCAGGACATCACCGCGGTGCCGTAGCCTCCTTGCCTGACTTTTCTGCATCTGCCTCAGGGAAACCTTTATGATAAGCTGCGAGACGTTGAGAGCGGCCACAACTGCAGCGATGGTCGCAGCGGGCTCCATGCTCGGAGTACAGTGGCGTCCGCGCTGTCAATGACTGGAAAAGCGCGCGAACTGTTTTCCCGCCGGCGCTTTCAGGGAGGGAGGGCGGGAGTGATGGACGGATGACGACAGTTTCCCAAAAGCACCCTCGACTCATTTTGTTACCCAGAAGGCATTGCCGGCTACACCCAGAATTCCAATGGGCAGAGGGGACTGCGGGAACTGTGGGATAGCTGACCACAGTGCACCGCTTCGAATGTCGACGCTATCACCGTTAGTGTGGACGCACAAAGTCGAATTACTGTCCTTAGTGTGGACACACACGTTCGACTTTGCAATATCGATTACAAAAATTCGATGCAAGTAAAATCGAACTACTCTCGTAGTGTAGACAAGGCCTTAGTCTCCTATAGGTGCAGTGCAGCTACATTGCAGAAATGGTGAAAGACCTAGTAGAGACTTGCAACTGCCTTTCTGCCACTGTTACACCTAACCCTGCTTAGAGCAGGTGTAGCACGCAAGGCAATAAAAACACCAGCAACAGAACTGCACAAATTCTCCCACTGTTGCTGGTAGTGTTGCTGGTAATGTAACTACAGCAAATTTCAATAGACAAGCTAGTGTAGACAAAGGCCTTAGCAGTAACAGCACTGTCCTTCCTTAAATATTCTTCACTTGTTTAGAGTTAACAGGGCTGCTTTTTTACTTATGCACTGCGGAGAGAATTCCCTTTCACAAACAGAAAAATATAATCTTCATGCAACCCTTTTCATGAAAATACCATTCTCTGACTAGTAGTTATCACGAGATGGTTCTTTGGCAGCGTAAATATAGAACAAAAGCTTCCATTTACTTTGGTGGTTTCAAGTTTGTTCAGTATTTGCTGTGTCGCAAGTTGATAGGTAGCTGCAAAATTGGAAAGCTTGCTCATGCAAATAGGAGGAACCAGGATGAAGCAATGCACTGTATTCTTGAAGCATGAGCTAAGATTTACTGTATTCTCCATAAAATACTGGAGTTGCAGCTCTCATGCAAAGCTGGTAACTCTTTTATGTTGGCCATAGTGAATCCACCATCCTTTAAGGCAATAAGAGTTAATCTCTGACACCAGTCACAAATTTTTTGGAGAACATGAAATGCATAAGATGTAGATACTGTTTGTTTTTTTCCCCCAATATGTGCTAATGCACTTTAATTGACTTCTATGCTATCTGGCACTAAATTGAACACTGCTTTATTTTCCTTTTCGTTATAGGCTTTGTCATCTTGTTTAATCTTACCAGGAGATACCACTGTCATAAGCTCTTCGTGGGACAATCATATGTGTGTATTTATTTGTGGATTATTTTTAATTATACCATTTTTGGGTAACTATGATTTATGAAATTTCTTTTGAGAACATGGAAGTAAGTCGCTATCAGGAAGCATTTACTCTTTTTCTACATTTTTTGGTAGATTTCTATCTGTTGTTTAGAAATTATAGAAGCCAAATTATTTTAACTTATTTCAAATCTATAAAATTTTGCTCTCTGAAGCTATACTTTCATAACTAATACTTTTTTCCTGATAGCTATTTTTATTCAGTCGCATTTGGAAGACGGCAGGATACCCTAATGGGACATGATGATGCTGTCAGCAAGATCTGCTGGCATGATAATCGCTTGTATTCTGCATCTTGGGACTCCACTGTAAAGGTTTGTATGTCAGCCACTTTACTACTTGTACTCATCGTTTTCATTAAGGTGATAGTGGAATACTCCAGAGTTCGTGATAGTAGCTGTCCTGTTATTAACAAAGATTGCTGAAATTGTGTCTAATCACTATTCTATGGTAATGACAACTTTTTGCGGACCCCTGAGACATAGTCTGCAAACCCCCAGAGTCCGCAGACCACAGGTTGAAAACCACTGTACCTTAAATCCAATCAAAAGTTAAAGGTAATGCACTACTTAAATGGAATATCTTGCAGTGATGCCAGTGCTCTATGATCTGTATTGACTACCTATTGGGTTTTGAGTGGAAATTAAGGTGTTGGCTTTGCCTTATGATCATTAAATGGGAAAAGAGCTGCCTAATTAAAATATCACCTCTCCCTGTCTAATACTGCCATAGTTAGAATCGGAGACCTCCCCCCAGCACATTTGTTTTGAGGGGGGGCTGCTGGCATCATTTGGGTGCCCCCCAACTTTGAAATTCGTCACTGCCCTTAAGGGCATTCTGCAAAGCCTGCCTGTTTGGTGGATTGAGGGGCAGGAATGTTTTGTCATGTTTTCTTGCTCAATGGGTTGAGGATGCTTCTGTTTGGTAGAGTGGAGTATGCTGCTGCTACTAATTGTTATAGACTAAATTCTTCATGATTTGTCAAGAGAGTGTAGAACTTTTTGACAGGCAGGTTTGATGTTTAATCCAAAACCAGAATTATTTTTCCTTTTACTTAACTTACAGAAACTTCCTCCTTGTCTCTAACTGACCTTTGTACAGCTTTTAGTTAGCACAAACAACTGACCTTGCAATGACAGAGCTAGGTAATAAAAAAAATAGTTAACATGACAAGTTGTCCTAATGCTTGTTTAAACAAACTGCAATGTTGGTATTCTAGGTGTGGCACTGTGCTCCTGCAGAGGTCCTGGGCCCCAAAAGACATCATTTTGAATTGCTTGCTGAGTTAGAACATGATGTTAGTGTGAGTATGGAAATGTACATATATAACTTCTAATCAATCAAAGACTATAGTCTGGAGTTACTTGACAATATGTCAATCAAGCTTTTAAAAGATAAACCAACAAAAGCGAAAATTCTGAATTAAGACTACCATTCATCAAAGGCTGACAGTTGCTAGATATTGCAAGAATGCCAAGACTAGGAGGGAATAGAATAGACTAAGGGCAAAGTGAAAGTAACTCCAAATATTTTTCTCTTTTCTTACAAGAATTGGTTCAAGTATCCACTTCTGGAGAGTGGAAAGCTTGTATAAAGAAATGGGTTTTCTTATTATTTGTCAGGCACTGCTTGTGGTGTGTGCAAAGGGTTCATGGGCTCTTTCAGTAAATCAAAATAAATTTGTCTGAAGTATTTGCATCCTCATGCCTTCTGTACAAATACCAAATTTACCGGTTTAGAGTTTTTAGTTAAGTCTGACTTGTTTTCCATATTTTGTACTTTGCTATGATATATGTTATCATAAAGACCACTATGACTATCTAAATACATTGTAGGTGTTTGGCTCAAACATTCAATTAAAAATAAATATGGGCAGATACAGGATTTGTGTACATTTGTATCTCAGTAACTTCTAACATCATTCCTGCAGAATATTTAGAACTCTTTCATTTAAATTTCTTAAACATCTCAGTGGATTTATTTATAGATCACAAGAAGGCAACAATGCCTGGTAAAATTTACCAACAGCATCCAAGAATATCAAAAACAGATGGGTTGGGCAAAGCACAGGCTAGTGGTTTTCTAGACTTGCTTTCTATGGTTAAACATTTCATTAACTAATTAGAAATGTAGGCTGTAATCAGTCATCTTCTCTTGGATAAGATCTTAAATATCAATTCAAATGTCTGATTCTGCAAGGAAAAAGAACGCTTATAAATCTGCTTAAGACTCCATTTATGACACGCTTCCCCTCCATTTCCTGCTCACATATAGTTGGCAAGGATTTTATATTTAAAAAAAAAGTCAGGATTTTATATAAAAATATGTAATCAACTGATGCAATAAAATTGGATACTTATGGAAGACAGGCTTGCTTTGTGAACACTTAAAGATCTATCAAGAATGCCCATGTGAGAGCTGAGTAAAGGAATAATGTGGTACTTAATTGTCTAGGTAAATACTATCAACCTAAATGCTGCAAATGCAATGCTGGTGTCCGGAACCAAAGAAGGTACCATTAGTATTTGGGATGTTACTACTGCCACTATGTTGCACCAACTTTCATGTCATTCAGGGACCGTGTATGATGCTGCTTTTAGTCCTGGTATGTTGTGTTTAAGTCTCTTCTAATATGCAGATGTTGAGAGAGATGAGAATTGCTAGAGGAATCTCCGTCTTTGTATAGCTCTATTATACATTGATATCTGGATTTTTAACATAATTGTAGATTTTAAATGTTCAGCTATAGTCAGACACAAATCTCCAGTGTCCAGGTTTTATCAGTGCTTTGCAGTACCATACTTGATGTTAGAATACTGTTTTCTGGGCTAGTGATAAATTGCTTGGTTTTTTTTGCTTGAAGATTTATTTACTCCTCATTATCTGAGACATAACTGGAATAACTGCTTTTAATTAAAACATGATGTTTTCTGACATACCTAACTAATGTGCAATATTAGTCATAATTCCTTTCTTTGACCACTGGAAATACACCTCTACCCCGACATGACACGACCCGATATAAGACGGTAAATCAGCACTCTGGGGGGCGGGGCTGCGCGCTCCAGCGGATCAAAGCAAGTTCAATATAACGCGGTTTCACCTATAACGCGGTAAGATTTTTTGGCTCCCGAGGACAGCGTTATATTGGGGAAGAGGTATATTAGATATGCATTACTGTATGTGTTTAATACATTTAATTTTTGTATAGACAGCAGACATCTGCTCAGCACAGGAGAAGATGGCTGTTTTAAAGTAATAGATGTGCAAACTGGAATGCTCATCTCTTCTATGGCCTCAGAGCAGCCACAAAGGTAATGCCGAGAGAAAGCTCTGTGTGAAGCCCAATCCCTTCTAGCTACAGTGGCTGTAATTGATAGTTATGTCTCTGAATTATAGTCGGGGCAGGAAGTGGATATCTGTGTTTGCATCAAATGCCCAAAGGGAATGTGGAAATGACACAGATATTAAACACGTCTAAGGTATATGTCATCTAGGAGAAATGGGGTCATCTTAACAAGAGATGCATGTATCAACAGAGGGAAGTGCAAAGGCTGGGATTCTGTGTGTATTGTCTGCTGCAGCCAAAGTTTCTCAACTTGGATGCTAGAGCTAGGCACTTGTATAAATGGCCTGCCTGTCAGATGTGCTAAGCAGCTGCAGTTTTCACTGAAATTAGTGAGAGCGGACACTGAAAATTATTACAGTTCATAGATGCAATTTTGTGTGTAGTTCAGCAGCTGTAAAAGATCTTGGATTCAAAACTTGTTAGTTTGTAGTATACCAAAAACTATAGAAGTGTCCTTGTTATCTTGCGCTAAAGAAAGCATCAGTTTTAACTTGAAGGGCTCTCTTCCCCGCCTATCTCTACTCAGACTGATCTAATGTTTCAGAATATAGAGCAATATGATATGTGATTTAAACTATCGACAGAGAGTTTTCTTCATTTTTAAAACTTTCCCTTTATCCTTGCACCTAACTCTCATTGCTTAATTCATAGAGCAGCATTGGCCTCAGTACTAAGTAGAACAGTTTTTTATGCATAGGTGATGGGCTAAATTAAGAGGTAGAAGAGTCTTAAATAAATAATGCCACTTAATGCAAATGGGCTAAATGATTACTGAATTATTTTGCAGATGTTTCAAATGGGATGGACATACTGTGTTATCAGGAAGCCAGTCTGGTGAATTATTGGTTTGGGACCTTCTTGCAGGAAAAGTTATTGAAAGAATCAAAGGACATACAGGTGTGTGTGTGCAGTGCTGTGTAATCTCCTAGGGCCAAATCCACAAAGGGACTTAGGTGCCTAAACCCCAGTTTTAGGGGCCTAAATCCCAGATTTAGGCTCCCCTGTGATCCCGCCTACTCCTGTGGTGTCTAAACTCACTCAATCCCTAAATTTTTGCTGTAAATGTTCCCTATGTTTCTGCCTCTGCACATGCAGACTGCTGCCTCCCTCTAGGTATCTGGACAACTATCTCCTGTCTAGGCCCTAGCACCATCCACAAATGGGGGAACGATAGGTGCTACTCTGCCTATCTTGTTTGCAGAGCCTGATCTGGTAGACATGCTTAGAGCAGTCTAACTACACGCACAGCAACCAAAGGGTGGTGGGGAGGAGGTCTCTCTCTTTTAACCTTCAGCACAATGCCTAGGGTATTCCCCAAGACGGTAGGAGACCCAGGCGAGTCTCTCCTATTGAATCTGTTCCACTTTAATTCAGTGTTTGAATAGTTAAATATGAATTGGACCAGAGGGAGTGAGGTCATGTCTACACTATGGGCGCTACCGTCCTGTAGCTATACTGTTGTAGCTCTGTAGTGTAGATACTTCCTACCGCAGTGGAAGGGGTTTTTCCTTCATTATTGCCTATCCACCTCTCCATGCAGCAAAATGCTATGCCAGGGGTTCGGTTGGCTTCACTATTGTGCTCGGGGTATGAATTTTTCACACCTTTGCGTGCTGTAGCTCGGTGAATCTAAATTTTAAGTGTAGACCAGGTCTCAGAGTGACTATATAGTCCATTGGCTTCAGCACTCAACTGAGTGGGGAGAAACCCCTGTTCAAATCCTTTCCCTCATCAGGCAGAGGAGGAATTGGTCTGTGATCTTCTGCATCCCAGGTGAGTGCTCTAACCATTGGGCTAATGGTTATAAGGGAGATCCTCCTCCTTCTCTAGTTTTGTGTGGAATGCGGCAGGCACCTAACTTATTGCTGCAGAAAGGGGCTTAGGCGCCTAAGCTGCCTGACTTCAGGAGAGAGGTTCCTGGCTGTGGGTCATAGGCAGAGAAAGGCAACTCACTCCATGAGAAGGGCGGGACTGAGGATATACCCCTCTTATTGGCATCTCCCCTGGGCTGGCTTATGCAGCTCCTCACCTAGCGTGTTGGCTTTTGTGGATCCCATTCGGTCTCTCCCCATGTTGTGTATAGTGAGCCCAGGCACCTAATTCAGGCTTTGTGGACTCCATTGTTCCAGTGATTTTTCTATGCACCTAAAAGTTAAGCATTTCAACACCCTACATGCCTTTGTGAATCTGAGTCCCAGTTGTGTGCAAGGTTCCTTTTTCCAAAGGAGCACTGTCCTCTGACATGCGTCGTACAACAGTTACAATTTCTGACATAGTCACCAGTTGAGGCGAACTGGAATTTAGAATCCAATGACAATTGGATCAGATGCTAAATTTAAGACCATAGAAAGTTTCCCATTGGCTTTAGTGGAAGATGCAGAGGACCCTTAAGCCATTATTCCTGGGCCAGCAGCATTATAAAGGGAGATGATCTGTCCCTTGGGTGGCATGAGGGAGGAAGAGAAAAGATTAACAGGAGAAATGTTGAATTCTACTGATTTGGGTGTTTCAGTGGTGCTGATGGAAACAGGATGCTCTAATAGCATTCAAGGTCTAGTATACTCCAGCTATGGCAAAATACCCAGGTTTCTGCAGCAGATGTGAGATTTTGGGAAAGTCAGAGTTTGTATTTTCCACATTTAATAAAACCTAATTTTGAAAAAATCTGTCCAAAGTCCATATATTTATTTTGATATCAAATTCAATTTTACAGTCTCCACACTTTGTTTCAGTGCGTTAGTCTGACACAAAGCTGTTTCAGGGCGTCTAAGGGCTTGAAGATAATACCATCTAGCATCAGTTTGCTTTTAAGGTTTCCCTTGATCTTATGAGGGCTGGAAACAGCAATGTAATAAAAGCTTGTGTGTGAAATTCAGCTCTACGTGGAGGGGTAGAATCTCAGAAAACACAAGGGTTCTGGCCATATGCTCCCACTGAAGTGTATTGTAGGATTGTGTAGGATGCCAACTCCGATTTTAACATGCAAGTGGCAGTGTTTAAGAATGCTGTGAAGGGTCCTCTGAAAGTTGGGCTAAAGGAAAATTCTTGTAGCCTTCTACCAGTTGATTAGAGTGGAAATGGCTGTGGCTAAATTGATTCATTCAATTCAAAAGACTGCTAAAGATATGCAGTGTCCTGGAGTGAAGTATAAGTACTGTAAATGAGATCACTGATCCTCACTGAGCATGCTCAAGCAAGAGAAATTTAAGCCTGTGCTTTCAGTGCTATTAATTGGATCAAAACTACCCATCAAATATCTCCTGCAAACTTGTTTTTTAAAATCGTACACTTCTCAAATCTTCCCACTGTATTTGTATCTAACACACAATTCAATTATCTGTTTTTCTCAGGTGCTGTAACTTGTATGTGGATGAATGAGCAATGCAGCAGTATTATCACAGGAGGGGAAGATAAACAAATCATGTTCTGGAAACTGCAATATTAAGTGCCTTTTCCCTCCAGATATTTAAAGGAACTCAGTGTATTTTAAACCAAACTTTGTAAAGGAACTTACCCATGTGCAATGATGGCTGCGGAAGGTCAACCAAATAGAAAGCTTGGTTTATCTAAAACTTTCTAGCTTATGGTGACTTCATTTAAAGCTCTTATACTGTAATTTCCATACTGTAATATTTTTGTTTGTATTTCATTATGGCTGTCATATATTGTCTCAACTTGAAAATGCTCGTCTTAATTTGAGATGAAAGACTTATTTTTCTGTAATTAAAGAGATTTTAACTTGCAGACACTGTGTGATCTACTTGAACTGCATCAAATAGGGTAGTGTATGTTTGAATTAATAAAGCAAGCCTCTCATTTCCGCAAGGACCACGTTTGTGGTGCATCTGGTGCATCATTTTTTTTTTTATTGGAGGCTTCTAAGCAAAAGCGCTTTCATCAACCTCTGCTCTTTACAAATTTATTAGAAGGAAACACCATGATCTTCACTTAGCCCTACCACTCTAAAGAGTCTCTCCCCTCTATCACACCTACCTTCTTCCTAGTAAGTAGAACTGCCAACTTCTTGTGTTTTAACAGGGGGTAAAGGAGGAATCCTTACTCATGAACAGAAAGTGAGTCTATACCTGAGGCAGCTGTCATACTTCAATCACCTACAGGATAGCTGCAGTAGGTCCCACTTGGAGCAGAACAAATGTTTCTCCTGCACAAAGGGAGCAGAATTGGGGATTGTGAGAAAGAGATTACTTACCAATAACTTGTTCTTCCAGTTGCCTTTGTATATTCACAGTGGTGGAATTGGTACCTCCTGGGGTTGAGCTGCAGAGCCACCATAGGTGTTGTGGGGGAACGGGGGGTGGACATGTGCATTCAAATAGGAAAGTGATATCAGCACCCTACTCCTACATTCATCCTCCCAAACTAGAGTTCTGATGTTTTGTAGAACAATGCAGAGGGGAAGGTGGGCAAGTAGTGTGATTGCAGAAGTGACTGAGAATAGTAACCTCATCTTATTTGGGGCCCCTGTGTATCCTCAGCAGGGGGAGATTAGTGAGCAGTGCCCCTTGATGGACAGTGAACGAGGAGGTCCATAGAAGAATATGGACTAGCACTGCTCTCCCAACTGGGCATCCGAGCATGAATGTGAAGTCTGCTGCTTGTATGTCTGGTGCTGCTCTGTGAACAGGAATGTGCCTGAAAAAAGCCCCAGATGTGGCAGCAGCTCTAGCAGGAGTGTATTTTAATCCCGGGAGCATTGTGGTTGTAGCTAAAGTGTCACCTCACTCTATACATCTTAGTATCCTTCCAAGGAGGGTCAAGTTAGAGCTGACCCCCTGGGTTACCAAGCTCACAACTGAGTCCTGTTCCACTGGCAGAGTCTAGTAAGGGAACCATGATTAAAACGGGGGGAAAAAACTTCCAGCAAAAAACACATTGTTACACTGAAAGTTTTGCCAAATTGTTTTTTGGTTTGGGAGGGGGGAAGAGGAGGATGGGGATGGGAGGGACTTTTTTTTTTTTTTTTTTTGAGAGAAATTGAAATGTCTAGACACTGGAAATATTTTGATTTTTCCATGCAAAATGACTTGGAAATTTTCATTTTTTTAAAGCAAAATTGATGTTAAATACTCAAAACTGAAACAAACATTTGATTTTTTTTAATTCAATTTTGGTTTGACCCAAAATTAATTTTGTTTTTTTTGGAATTGCCAGCAAACTGAAAAGTTGGTTCTTCGAGTGATTGCTCCTGTGTATTCCACAGTAGGTGAGCGTGCTCGCCACGTGCACCGGTGCTGGAAGGTTTTCCCTTAGCATCCGTAGTGGGGGAACACCGCTGTGACCCCTGGAGTGGCGCCGACATATCGCGCTATAAAGGGGGCTGTGTGCTCCCCCCACCCTCAATTCCTTTTTGCCACTAGTGAAGGTAGTCGGAACTTGTGCTCCAGCTTTGCTGCAGCATTTCTAGCCTTAGTGGTATCCAGCTTTCCCTGAAGTTACTTGTTGAACTTTTCTCTGTTAGTGCTGGGCTCGGGGCATGCCCCGTGGTCCAGGCTTCAAGAAGTGCAACTCTTGTCGCAATTCTATGCCCAAAAGCAATCCACACACTCAGTGTTTTCGCTGGACGAGGCTCACATTAGTGAAAAGTGTAAAATCTGCCACTCCTTCAAGCCGTGAACAAAGAAGGAGCGGGGGGGCGAGGGGTGGATTAGCTCAGTGGTTTGAGCATTGGCCTGCTAAACCCAGGGTTGCGAGTTCAATCCTTCAGGGGGCCACTTAGGGATCTGGGGCAAAAATCAGTACTTGGTCCTGCTAATGAATGCAGGGGGCTGGACTTGATGACCTTTCAAGGTCCCTTCCAGTTCTAGGAGATAGGATATCTCCATTAATTTAATTTAATCCGACTCCGAGCTCTCCTAATGGAGTCGGCGTTGCCCCAGCACCGGCGTGTCGAGCCGACTCTGTGCCGGGCACCTCATCCTCGGCGCGCAGCGAAGCGCCCCAGGTGCGCCGTCCTGATTCCGCGCCCAGTACTGCGTCATCAGAGCGCAGCGAGGCCCCGTCGATGAGCCGGCACCGCTCCCCTTCTAAGAAGCAAGGGAAGACTCAGCGGCACCAGGAGAAAGATCCGGGTGAGGCTAGACCCGCGTTGGGCAGCCCACGATCCCCATCGGGACCGAGACCTCCGACTCGGGTAGAGCGGTGTAGTCCGGTGCCGTCCACGCGTGCCTCGCCAGAGGTGAGAATGCCTTTGATGCCGGAGGCAGCTCAGGCCACGTGCGACATCATGACACTTCCGGTACCGGGAGTGCCGCTTCAGTCGGGCCCCCTATCCCGTGGGAAGCCATTGCTCAGTGCCCATCGACCCTCTCTGGACGTCTCTGAGGTCAAGGTACCGTCCCGAGTTGAAGGGCTGAGTGGCGGACCTCGGCGCACCTCCACGCTGCGAGCAGAATCGTCTGCGAGCGAGCTTTCCACCTCCACTCCGAGAGACCGTAGAAGAGGCACTAAGAGACGGCGCCGCTCCTCTTCGAGCCTTGACTGCAGGGACAGGTCTCGGCAGCGGCGGCACTGCTGTTCACGCTCCGGCACCCACCGTGGAAGGCGCTACGCCTGGAGCTCGTCACGGGAGTCCCAGGCACCGAGGTGTCGTAGTCTTGGGCGCCAGAGGCACTATGGGGACAGCACTCCCAACTCCCACCTGTCGTCGTCCTCCAGGGGCCGGAGTCGTCCTCCTCCAGGGGCCGGAGTCGTCATGTACGGGACCGCTCCAGCTGTTCGTACGGCACCGTCCACTCGTCTCGAACTTCGCTTCGGCACGCAGCCCCCCTCGTTGAGCCGCTCGGTGCTACAAGACCAGCCGGCCCTTCCGGGCCACCCTCGCGTCCCAGGGCCAGGCCGTTCCCTGGCAGGGACAGTGGTGCCAGTGGGCACCGTGGCCCCAGGCACCGGCACGACCCCGCTCCGTGGCGGGAGTGTCCCAGGCCCAGCCGACATCACCGCCTCGGCACCGCGATGAGGCAGTGGGCACCGACCCTCCTGCACTAACTCGGGCCCCGGGTCAGGACGTCGAGCTTTCGGTACAGCTGGGTGCAGATGGCACCGACCTCCTTGGCACCAGATGATTCCGTGGCGCCACCCCCTCCGATCTCTCGAGGATTTCAAGGCCCACCAGGAGCTACTCAAGAGGGTGGCATCAAACCTCCAGCTCCAGCCCGAGGAGATGGAGGAACCATCGGACACATGGTTTAATGTCCTGACCTCCTCGATGCCGGCGCGCGTGGCCCTCCCGCTCCATCAGTGGGTGGCCAATATCACTACTGGCCTCTGGCAAACCCCTGCATCTCTTTGTCCAATCTCCAAGAAGGCCGAGCGGAAGTACTTTGTGCCCACGAAGGGGCACGAGTACTTATACTCCCATCCAACTCCGCACTCTCTAGTGGTGGAATCTGTGAACCACCGAGAGAGACGCAGCCAACCCCCTCCGAAGGACAAAGACGCTCGCAGGCTGGATTCCTTTGGGAGAAAGGTTTCTTCGTCTGTGAACTTTCAGCTCAGAGTAGCCAACCATCAGGCACTCTTGAGCAGATATGATTTTAACCTGTGGGGGTCCCTTCCCAAGTTTGAGTCCTCCCTCCACGAGGAGGACAGGAAGGAGTTCCGGGCTCTGGTTGATGAGGGTGCGATGGTGGCTAAAGCGGCCCTCCAGGCAGCCGCCGATGCGGCGGACATGGCCGCTTGTTCGATGGCCGTGGCAATTTCCATGAGAAGGGCGTCCTGGCTTTCGCTCTCTGGCCTATCGGCTGAGTCCCAGTCGATCATGCAGGACCTGCCGTTCGAGGGTCAGGCCCTGTTTGCAGATCAAACAGACGCGTTTGCATGGGATGAAAGACTCCCGTACTACCCTGCAGATGCTAGGCCTGTACGTCCCGCTGGCCAAGGACAAGCCCAGGCCTCACACCTCTGCTCCACAGGCAGATATGAGCCCCCGCCTAAGAAACAGCAGGAGCAGAGGCGCCGGTCACAACGCCAATACCATCGGCCCCTTGTCTGGGGCCCTCAAAGGCCAGGGAAGCGGTGTTTTTGACTGCTTGCGAGGGGGTCACCGGGACTGTTGCTGGGTTAACCTCCTCCACCCCCCCCAGTTAATAAAGTTCAGGTTTGCAAATCGACCTGCCTTCCGTTTGCAATGGTTCCGTATCACTACGGACCGCTGGGTCCTCAACGCTATAGCCCTGGGGTACAGGTTGCAGTTTGTTTCGCCCCCTCCCAATTGCCATCCGGCCAGGGAGTCGGCGGAGGACCCAGAACATGCGCTCCTCCTACGTCAGGAGGTACAGCGCCTCCTCTCCCTGGGAGTTGTGGAGAGAGTACCTTGGGAATTTTGGGGCAAGGGGTTTTATTCTAGGTATTTCCTCATCCCGAAGGCGAAGGGCGGGCTTCGGCCCATTCTCGATCTGCGAAAGCTCAACCAGTTCTTGGTATGCTGCAAATTCCGCATGGTGGCCCTAGCCTCTATTATTTCCTCCCTAGACCCGGGGGATTGGGTTGCAGCGCTGGACCTTCAGGATGCCTACTTCCACATCCACATTTTCGAGGGTCACAGGCGCTTCCTCCGTTTCCTGATAGGTCAGGACCAGTTGCAGGCCTCCGATGGGGTTTCGGATGCCTTGGACCTGGGCTGGGGAGCCCACGTGGGGGACATCAGGACCCAGGGTATGTGGTCACCAGAGGAACTGCCCCTGCAAATAAATGTCAGGGAACTCAGGGCAGTGCGCCCGGTGTGCCTGGCCTTTCGCCAGCGCTTACAAGGGAAGGTGGTCAGAGTCCTCATGGACAACACCACCGCAATGTATTACGTCAACAGGCAAGGGGGCACGCGCTCCAAAACCTTCTGCCAGGAAGCCCAACTCCTATGGGAGTTCTGTATAGCCCACAACATCCTCCTCCGAGCATTCCATCTACCCAGCAAGAGCAACCCGCTTGCAGATCACCTGAGCAGAGTGTTCTTACAACAACATGAGTGGTCCCTGCACAGGGAGGTGGCAGAATGGATTTTCTTTCAGTGGGGCACTCCCCAGGTAGACCTATTCGCTACAGCCCAGAACCACCTGCGTCCTAGGTTCTGCTCCAGGGTGATAGAAGGCGTTGGGACCATGATGGACGTGTTCCTGCTTGATTGGTCGGGGCCCCTGATGTATGCCTTCCCGCCCTTCCCCCTCATAGGCAGGGTCCTACAGAAGGTGAAGTCAGATGGGCGAGAATTATCCTGATAGCCCGGATTGGGCCTGTCAACATTGGTATGGGACCTTACTGCAACTCCCGCCCCCCCCTCGCAGGCTGCTGCTCCGCCCGGACCTCCTCTCCCAGGAGGGAGGTCGTCTCCTCCCTCCCAACCTGGCCCCACTCTACCTGACTGCGTGACTGCTCCGTGGCTAGATGCGGAGGTGTACCGAGGCTATGAGACAGGTCCTACTTGAAAGCAGGAAGCCTTCCACACAGAGGGCCTGCCTGACTAAGTGGTATCAGTTCTCCTCATGGGTGAGGGAGAGAGGTTCTGCTCTGCTCCAACTGGTCCCAGACTACCTCCTGTCCCTTAGGACCCAAGGGCTAGCTCCCTCCTCAATCAGGGTGCACCTGGCACCCATTTCGGCCTTCCACCCTCCGGTGGCAGAACAGTCAGTGTTCTCCCACCCCATGACTTCCAGGTTTTTAAAGGGTTTGGACAGAGTGTTCCCTTATGCTAGACCCTGGTTCCTCCTTGGGACCTGAACCTGGTACTGTCACATCTCACAGGACCGCCCCCCCTCCCTTTGAGCCCTTGGCCACTTGTTCCTGGTCCCACTTATTTGAGAAAGTGGTGTTTTTGGGGCTATCACCTCAGCCTGCAGGGTTTCAGAGCTTAGGGCACTGACCTCGGCACCCCCGTACATGGTCTTCCATAAGGGGAAGGGCCAGCTTTGTCCACACCCAGCCTTCCTACCGAAGGAAGTCTCAGCGTTTTATATGGACCAGAACATCTTCCTACCTGTCCTGTGTCCTAAGCCCCATTCCTCCAATGAGGAACACCGCCTACACGTGCTAGATGTGTGTAGGGCGCTGGCCTTTTACTTAGATCAAACAAGGCCATTCTGAAAATCCCCTCAGCTTTTCATTGCTACGGCCGAGCGCATGAGAGGGCAACCGGTTTCCACCCAGCGGATTTCCTGCTGGATCACCTCGTGCATATGCACGTGTTATGAGCTGGCTGGGGTTGCCCCGCCTCCTATTGTTAAGGCGCATTTGACTAGAGCCCAGGCTTCGTCAGTGGCCGATGTAGCTCATGTCCCTATTCAGGACATCTGCAGGGCTGCTACATGGTCCTCAGTCCATACTTTTGGATCGCATTATGCGATCGTCTCCCAAGCAAGGGACGACGACGGGTTTGGTAGGGCAGTGCTTCGCCCAGGTAACCCTTAACCTTTATCATTTAGAACTCCTACCCACCTCGTCAGGTATAGCTTGGAGTCACCTACTGTGGAATACACAGGAGCAATCACCCGAAGAAGAAAGGACAGTTCTTCTTCGAGTGCTTGCTCATATCCATTCCATTAGGTGTGTGCGTGCCGCGTGCACGATCGTCGGAAGATTTTCTACCCTAGCAACACCGGCGGGTCGGCTGTGGAGCCCCCTAGAGTGGCGCCTTCATGGCGCTGAATATATACCCCAGCCGACCCAGCGCCCCCTCAGTTCCTTCTTACCGCCCCTGACGGTCGTTGGAACTGTGGAGCGCGGCATAGCTGTTCTCCACTCTCCCTAGCTTAGTTATTCGCAGTTATAGTTATAGTTCTAGTGTTTATAGTTAAATAGTTTTTAAAAGTTGTTCTAGTTGTTTTAGTAGTTCAGGGGATTAAGGGGGTCGTCTCCCCCTTTCTCCCCCGGCCGCGGGGCCGGGCTCATGCCCAACGCTCCCGGCTTCAAGCAGTGCGCCTCCTGCGCTAAGCCTATGCCCACGAGCGACCCGCACGACTCCTGTCTGAAGTGCCTGGGAGAATCCCATCAAACAGATAAGTGCAAGATCTGTAAGGCCTTCAGACCAAGGACCAAGAAGGAGCGGGACTTTCAGCTCCGGCAACTCCTGATGGAGGCGGCACTTAGTCCGGACGCTCCATCTACAAGTCAGGCCCCGGCACCTAGCGCCTCGGTGCGCAGTGCCCCGGCGGCACCGGCTATGCCGACCACGCGAGTGGCGTCGGACAAGCCTCCCCGGCACCGGACCTCGTCGGCACCGCAAGCACAGCAAGTGCCTCGGCGCCGGTCATTATCCCCGGGGCATAAAAAAGCCCATAAGATGGGGACCTCCGTGCCGAAGACGCCGGCTCCCCCAGTGCCGGGGGTAGAGCCGCGTCCGCCGGTGGAGCACCGGAAACAGGTGCCTCCAGCACCGTCGACTCCGGCGCCGAGGCCGTTGAGTCCGGTGCAGATAGCGTCTCCACTGAGACCGGCGGTGATACAGTGCCTCCCGTCGACTCCAGAGACCTTCGAGGCGGCGAGAGACTTAATAGCTCTCACGGAGCCGGCACCGCCTCAACCACCGGCACCGACGGCACCGTTGACTCGCCCGGTCCAGTCGAGGGGGAAACCTGCCTTGATGCGCCCTCCATCGCAAGGGCTGGAACCTCGGCACCGGTCCAGGTCCCGAAGCAGGTCCCCACGTCGCTCGCAGTCCCGGCGCCGAATGTCACCTCGGCACCGGTCGTACTCGCGGCCAAGATCTTCGTCGTGGCACCGCTCTACGTCTCGGCACCGCTATGATCGTCGGCACCGATCAACGTCGAGACGTAGTTCTCGGCACCGCTACGGCCGACGCTCGACGTCGAGAGGCCGCTCCCGGCACCGGGCATACTCCAGGTCCTCGTCGAGGTCCAGATCCGACTCCCGGCACCGACGAGGTCATCGGCACCGATCGCGGTCCCGGCACCGTTCGCCGGCAACGCGTAGAGATAGATCATCTCCGGACTGGCACCGTGCGGCACCGCAGCCCACGGGAATCGTTTCGACTCTCTCGGCACCGCCATGGCCATCGAGATCGGTGTCTCGCTCCTCGGAGGACCTATCGAGATCGGCATACCCCCTTCAGGGGCAAGCCGAGGAACAGGACTTGGGCCATTGGCAGGAGATAACAGAGGACCATTCTCATGGCCCATCTCACTGGTCGTTTTGGACCCCGTGGGCGTACCATCAGGCGCAAGGGGCTCCAATAGCTTCGACCTCTCGCTCGGGTCACTCCGTTAGAAGGGCCCCGGAGTCCATCTCTCGGCCTCCGCCAGGGGGCATGGAGGCTTCCGTGTCCGCACCACCTGGCGCCCTGGACCCAAGCGCAGGTGATGCTCCGGCCCAGGAGCAGGGAGACCAGGACCCTCCCTTGGATCCTGTACCACCGGAGGCATCTTCCTCTTCCTCTCCGGATGAGGCAGTGGCGGGCACATCGTGCACAGGTCCACCTCCAATAGATCTTCGGGCTCACCAGGATCTCCTGCGTAGGATGGCCCGTAATATGGACCTGCAGGCAGAGGAGATAGTGGAGGTGCAGGACCCCATCGTGAATATCCTCGGAGCGGATGCCCCATCGAGGGTGGCATTACCCCTGATCCGCACGATACAAGCCAATGCAACTACGATATGGCAAACTCCTGCCTCTATCCCACCCACAGCGAGAGGGGTGGAAAGGAAATACTTTGTCCCGTCCAAAGACTACGGGTACTTGTATACCCACCCCCAGCCGTGTTCACTGGTGGTGGCATCAGTGAACGCAAGGGAGCGCCACGGTCAGCAGGCCGCAGCGCCCAAATCGAAGGAGGCTAAGCGCCTCGATTTGTTCGGCCGTAAAGTTTACTCAGCCGGAGGGCTGCAACTTAGAGCGGCTAACCAGCAGGCGCTCTTGAGCCGCTATAACTTTAACTCCTGGAACTCTATGGGGAAGTTCAAGGAGTTGGTTCCCCAAGAGTCCAGGGAGGAGTTTGGAGCCCTGGTAGAGGAGGGTAAGAAGGTGGCTCGGACCTCCTTACAGGCCTCCTTAGACATAGCGGACTCTGCTGCGAGAACCCTGGCCTCAGGTATCGCTATGCGGAGGATCTCCTGGCTCCAGGTTTCGGGTCTGCCTCAGGAACTGCAGCAATCCCTGCAGGATCTGCCCTTCGAAGGACAAGGGTTGTTTTCAGAAAAGACGGACTCTCGCCTGCAGAGCCTCAAGGACTCCAGGACAATCATGCGTTCCCTGGGGATGCATGTTGTGGGCACTCAGCGCAGGCCATTTAGGCCGCAGCCTCAGCGCTTCTACCCCCCCCGCCTCGTCAGAGACAGGACTCGGCCCGGAGGCGAGGGCGAGGTGGTAGACGAAGGTGGACCGGCCCTCAACCCGGTCAGAACCAGGGGCCACCTAGACCACCTTCAGGCCCCAGGCAGAACTTTTGAAGGTGCGGTCGAGGACGGCGCCCCAGTCATCCCCCAGGATCCAGCCCCCTCCTTTCGGGATCGCCTTTCCCATTTCCACCGTGCCTGGTCCCTTATAACTTCGGACCGTTGGGTCCTTCGCACGGTGGACAGGGGATATGCTATCCAGTTTTCTTCAATCCCCCCCTCCTCCCCCCCTTCCCCGTCCCTCTTCAGGGACCCTTCTCACGAGCAACTTCTTATACAGGAAGTTTCCACGCTCCTTGCTATGGGGGCCATAGAGGAGGTTCCAGTGGAGTTAAGGGGCAGGGGATTCTATTCCCGTTACTTCCTCATTCCCAAGTCCAAAGGAGGTCTGCGACCCATCTTGGACTTGCGCGGACTCAACAAATTCGTAGTAAAGTTGAAGTTCCGCATGGTCTCTTTGGGGACCATTATCCCTTCCCTCAATCCTGGAGACTGGTTCGCCGCCCTCGACATGAAAGATGCATACTTTCACATCGCAATTTACCCGCCTCACAGACGCTTTCTGCGGTTCGTGGTAAGCAAGGTGCACTACCAATTTGCAGTCCTTCCCTTCGGCCTATCCTCGGCCCCAAGGGTGTTCACGAAATGTATGGCTGTCGTGGCAGCGTACCTTCGTCGGCAAGGGATACAGGTGTTCCCGTACCTAGACGACTGGCTGGTACGCGGTCGCACCAAAGAGCAAGTTCGAGCTCACGTCCACATAATAGTGCACACATTCAACAAGTTGGGCATCCTACTCAACAAGGACAAATCCACTCTAGAACCTACCCAGAGAATAGAATTCATCGGCGCAGTCCTAGACTCCAGACGCGCACAAGCCATCCTGCCAGACAACCTCTTTTGCACCATCACGAGCCTCATTCAAGGGCTCAAGGCCTTCCCAACTACCACGGTGAGGTCGTGCCTTACCCTGCTGGGTCACATGGCTTCCTGCACGTACGTAACCAGGCATGCCAGACTTCGGCTTCGCCCACTCCAGACCTGGGTGTCATCGATATACCGCCCACATCGGGACAGCCTGAACATGGTGGTCACGGTCCCGAACTCGGTCCTGACCTCCCTCACCTGGTGGCTAGATCACAAGGTGGTTTGCGAGGGGATGCCATTTCACGGCCCACAACCCTCTTTGCACCTGGTCACAGACTCTTCATCTCTGGGTTGGGGCGCCCATCTCAACGAACACCATACCCAGGGCCTGTGGACGGCATCCCAGCGAGCCCTGCACATCAATGTTCGGGAACTGATGGCGGTGCGCCTGGCGTGCCAGGCATTTCTCAATCTCCTACGTGGCCGCTGTGTGTTAGTTCTCATCGACAACACCACGGCCATGTTTTACATCAACAAGCAAGGAGGAGCACGTTCGTCAATTCTATGCCAAGAGGCCATTCGCCTGTGGGACTTCTGCATCGCCCACTCAATCCATCTCACGGCATCGTTCCTCCCTGGAGTCCAGAACACTTTAGCGGACCGACTCAGCAGGTCCTTTCAGACGCACGAGTGGTCTATCCGTCCGGACATCATACATTCCGTTTTCCAGAAGTGGGGGTTTCCCCAGATAGACCTGTTTGCATCTCGAGACAACAGGAAGTGCCACGTGTTCTGCTCCCTGCAAGGTCGAGCTCCGGGCTCCCTCTCGGATGCGTTTCTCCTTCCCTGGAAAGACCACCTGTTTTATGCCTTCCCTCCGTTTCCTCTGGTCCACAAGGTACTGCTCAAATTGCGCAGAGACCAGGCACAGGTGATTCTGATCGCCCCAGCGTGGCCGAGACAACATTGGTACACCACGCTGTTGGAGCTCTCGGTTCAAACACCGATCCCGCTTCCATTATGCCCGGATCTCATCTCTCAGGACCACGGCCGCCTGCGTCACCCCGACCTGCAATCACTCCACCTCACGGCGTGGCTGCTCCATGGTTCACCCAGGCAGAGCAGCAGTGCTCGCACTCTGTCCAACAGATTCTGCTGAGCAGTAGGAAGCCCTCAACACGGACCACATACTTGGCCAAGTGGAAGCGGTTCTCCTGTTGGTGCGAACAACGAGCTACGTCCCCGTTACAGGCACCTATTCCTCTCATATTGGAATATCTCCTCTCCCTAAAACAGCAAGGGTTGGCGATATCTTCAATTAGAGTTCACCTGGCCGCTATATCGGCTTTTCACCCAGGGAAACTCGCGTCTTCGGTATTCTCTAACCCGATGGTCGTTAGATTCCTCAAGGGCTTAGACCGGATGTACCCACAACAACGTCAGCCCGTTCCGACGTGGGACCTCAACCTGGTTCTCTCCAAGCTCACAGGTCCTCCATTCGAGCCACTGGCCACCTGTTCACTTCTGTACCTATCCTGGAAGACAGCCTTCCTCGTAGCCATCACCTCAGCAAGGCGCGTTTCTGAACTCAGGGCGCTTACATCTGAGCCCCCTTACACAGTTTTTCATAAGGATAAAGTGCAGCTTCGTCCACATCCTGCCTTTCTCCCTAAGGTGGTTTCTCCTTTTCATATCAACCAGGATATATTTCTCCCGGTCTTTCATCCTAAACCACATGCCACTTGCCAGGATCAACGTTTGCATTCTCTGGACGTACGCAGAGCCCTGGCCTTCTATATTGACCGCACAAGGCACTTTAGAAAGACGACGCAACTCTTTGTTGCAGTGGCCGACCGAATGAAAGGCTCACCGGTCTCCTCACAACGCCTATCCTCCTGGATTACGTCTTGCATCCGGACTTGCTATGACCTGGCAGGTGTCTCAGCACCGCACCTCACCGCTCACTCCACGAGGGCCCAGGCTTCCTCGACGGCTTTCCTGGCACAAGTTCCGATCCAGGACATTTGTAGAGCAGCGGTTTGGTCATCAGTCCACACGTTTACAGCTCACTATGCACTAGTGCAGCAGTCCAGAGACGATGCTGCTTTCGGATCAGCGGTTTTGCACACAGCAATGTCTCACTCCGACCCCACCACCTAAGTTGGGCTTGGGAGTCACCTAATGGAATGGATATGAGCAAGCACTCGAAGAAGAAAATACGGTTACTCACCGTTGTAACTGTTGTTCTTCGAGATGTGTTGCTCATATCCATTCCAAACCCGCCCCCCGTCCCCACTGTCGGAGTAGCCGGCAAGAAGGAACTGAGGGGGCGCCGGGTCGGCCGGGGTATATATTCAGCGCCATGAAGGCGCCACTCTAGGGGGCTCCACAGCCGACCCGCCGGTGTTGCTAGGGTAGAAAATCTTCCGACGATCATGCACGCGGCGCGCACACACCTAATGGAATGGATATGAGCAACACATCTCGAAGAACACCAGTTACAACGGTGAGTAACCGTCTTTTACCTGTTCCGTAACTGGTGTTCTTTGAGATGTGTTGCTCCTGTCTATTCCACATCCCACCCTCCTTCCCCTCTGTTGGAGGGATCTGGCAAGAAGGAACTGAGGGTGGGGGGGGGAGCACGTAGCCCCCTTTATAGCGCAATATGTCGGCGCCACTTCAGGGGTTGCAGCGGTGCTCCCCCACTATGGATGCTGCTAAGGGAAAAACTTCCAGCACTGGTGCACATGGCAGTGCTATTGCTTGACAGCAGGGGGTGCTAATCCCACAAGCACATACACAGAGATGGTTTGAAAGAAAAAAAAAAACCCCAAACAATGGGGGCATAAATGCCATCCCTTTCCTGTTGCAAACCTACATAGGGAATTTGAATGAAGCACTACTGCCTAGGCAGAGCCTTGGGACTAGAGTCACAAACAGAGCTAGCCACCTAACTCCCCGCTTTAGATTTAACTGCCTTTCACAGCTCCCCCCACCCACCCACCTGTGGGTACAGATGAAGCCACCTCAATCCTGATGCTCTCCCAGAGCTAATGGCCTCACTCACACCTCAACCCAAACGGGAGCCTCAAGGTAGCTAAGCTATTCAGCCCCTTATCTCTGCAGTGGCATCTGAGCACCAGGAGGCATTCAGAGAACATGCCTAAATGGTTGTAGCTTGGGCCAAGCAGGTTGGGAATTTGGGGAGGCTGTCTGCCCCAGAACACCCAATAGCCTACTGCTTAGGGAAAGCACCTAGGTTTGAAATCCCTTTTCTGACTGATTTAGCCTACCTACTGAGAAAAAACAGTGCAAAAGCAGTGCCTAACTCTCTTTGAGGGGCAAGGCTTAGGTCCCTCTCTTTCCCTCAGTATTTCCTACTAACTAGGTTGGTTTGCTGGCTTCTGTAGTTGATGGAGTTAGGCCCCTAAATGCCTTTGAGGCTCTTTGCCTCAATGACTTGGCCAAAGTCAGACAGGAAATCCATGCCAGAGCAGGGAACCTGACTCCCTTCCCACTGCGTATCTGTTTCCTGTCAGACTGATTCCTAGAATGACAATGGCATGCATCTGCTTCTCTTCAGGAAGGGAGGGAGGTTTTTCTTCCATGAGCAGCAACAACTCAATTGAGTCTGAACAGCTATTGCATTTTAGTAACGAGTGGGAGTTCTATACATTTTCCTTCAACAGTCCCCAAGATCAGCATCAACCCTTTGTTGATCAATTGACTTTTTGGGGAGAGCAACAGTGATGACTTGCAGCTTGCAAACAGTGCAACAGTGATGACTTGCAGCTTGCAAACAACCTGAAATAACAGTTATGATTGGGGAGGCCTGAGAAACTTAAGCCTCCCATCACTGAAGTCAGTTACACCCGCACAGACATCCCCTAGTCTCAAACAGATCACAAGGGAGTTGCCTTCTGATTTTACCAGAGTCTTGCTTGAAAGCTTTCTTTCCCACCATTTTTCAGGAAACAAGTTTTGTTTGCAAGACCAGTAGGTTCTTGACAGGAAGAATGCACAATTAGCTGTATATACTGGATCAATCACATAAATGACCCAACCTCATATAGGCAAAGACTTCTTTTGTACTGGAATTGGTTTAGGAGCAGCTCACCCTCTAAAAACTTTAGCTTAGATTAAGATTCAGGAAGCAATGGACAACCCTATGTTCAAACAGTTGATGCCCTGGTGTAGGAGCACAAAGCAGGACAAATTTGTGCCAATCATTGGCCTATGGCATCATCTGGCCCCATTTCATTAGTAAATATGGGAAGTGGGGCCCTATCCCTCATGCAAGTATGGAAAACAGTTCAGCATGCATTAAACCTCCATTTCAAATTATGAGAAGGATGTAATGTTTGTAGTTGCATAGATTTTCTGTTAAAAATGCACAATTGTGAAATCTAGGCATTTTAAAATTAGAAGTAATTTCACTAATTACACTTTCTGCTGAATGCCTTTTATTTATTTATTTCTAAATGTTTTGCCCCTATTGTTGTCAGACCCTCAAAGAAACAGGGCAAACTAACTCCATAAAGGGGAAAGAGTGAAATTGACACCACACACACGACAAATACAGGAAGCTCTTTACAATACGTTGTGCTGTAAATATTCAACTTATACCAATTAGCTCTTATTTGCAACAGTAGGTAATGTGTATGTTTAAGTACAGTGTCCCTTTAAGTCTAAAAAGCTCTGGGGCTGTTTCAAACCAAGACTGCTACTAGCCAAAACCATTTACAGGAAAGGAAAACCATTTCTATGCTAACCCATTGGAGCTGCTGTTGAAGAACTACCAATAGAAAACCATCTCCTCCTTAAAGAAGGAATGCTTCCATTGTTCAGATGCCAACCAGGAATAGCATTTTGCACAAAGTATCCATTTTAATTTAATTAGGATATACTTCCTGGTTAACATTTATCCTTAAGCTCAGTTTGCTTGAACAGTCATTAATTGACAACGTTACGCTGCATTTTAAAATGGTCATCCTACATCTTAAAAAAAAAAATATCCACGAAGTTTTGCAATCTTATTTGGTTATTCCTGAACTTTATTTTTAAACATGGTTAAGGATACAGAATTTAAGAATATTCAAGAGTTACAATTTGTAAAGTAAGAGTAGTAAAAAGTTGAGCATAACAATCGATATTTATATACTTTACCATTTAAAGCGCTTCTTTAAGGTTTAATGCCAATATTAGCTAAACATGGTTTTCAATTGGCTTTTTTTGGCCAACAAGATTACTTGAACAAAAAGTACACTACCACTAAAATAGTCAATCTTCTAAATATACTGTTCTAAATATATGGTTACAAAGAGAAGGCAATAAAAATACTTATTCGTCCAAAAAGGAACATACAAAGAGCAGCAATATGTTCTAAATCATGGATAACTGATATCACGTGCAGAAGAAACATGTATTAGTTTCCTTTAGTTGCAATGGCTTATAATCATAGAAACAGTAGTAAACTAGAGTAGCATGATCCTACAGAAAAAGAGATCAGCAGAACTTTGTTGAAAATTTCACATTTGTAAAATCAGCATTAGACTACAAATAAGTCTTACAGTTGTATGAATAAACAAGATAACATGTTGAACTGTAACATTCCCAGGCATTATATATATATATAAAATGTAAAATGTTCAATACAGCATATCTCCTCTTGGCCTCAAGGAAGGCTCATGTGTAGAATCCAGAAGTTGCTGAGCAGAATAGCCCAAGATTAGCCGAGTTCTCATTACAGATGCATATATAATACAATGGCTTTAAATTTAGACTTCAGGGATTGTATGGTCCATCAGACTTTTCATGATGCCAGAAGCCATTCTGGGGGGTGGAAAAAAAAAAAAGTCTCCTTTACTAAATTTAAAAAACCCCCAAACCCTTACTTTGTTATTAAAAATAATGCAAAGAAAGCAAAACTAGAGAATACATGAGACAAAGTTTTAAATCAAAGCGTTTTGTCTTACTAGGTTAACAGAACATTGCAGCAAATGATATAGAAAACTAGCAGGCAACTGTGCTGTTGGCATTTTATTCTACCTTGTATGTTAGCAAAGAAAACAGACTATTCTAATATAGCTTGTATATGGGTGCAGAACTGGGAGATGTATTCTGTCTGATGTCTACTATAGAGAAACTGCTAAGTGTAACAGATAAGGATAACTTTTTTTTACATCCTCAACATTGAAAGCAATACGTTTGTCATACTGCAACCAGAACAGGTGCTCAGGTAGTGGCAGTAGCTTAAATCACTAATGAAGAAGATGGCAAGAATGTCACAGTTTTACACGGAGAATAGTGGAGTCTAGTCCAGCTTAACAGAACACTTGTCAGCTGAAACAGCTAAAAAAAATTAGATTAGGGATCCTGGAGAGGGAGTTTCCTACTGGAGTTGGGTTCTTGGTGCATAGCTGAAATCATATATACTCAAATATATAACAGTAGCTGGACTAGTTTTAGTGCATCACCATGGTCTAACACTGCGATGGGCAAACTTTTTGGCCCGAAGGCCATATCTGGGTATAGAAATTGTATGGTGGGCCATGAATGCTCACAAAATTGGGGTCAGGGTGTGGGAGGAGGTGAGGGCTCTGGCTGGGTGTGCAGGCTATAGGATGGGGCTGGGTATGAAGTGTTTGGGGTGTAGGAGGGGGCTCCAGGCTGGGACCGAGGGGGATCAGGGCTGGGGCAACGGGTTGGGGCATGGAGGGGTAGCTCAGGGGTGCAGGCTCCAAGCAGCGCTTACCTCAAGTGGCTCCTGGAAGCAGCAGCAGGTCCCCCCTCCGGCTCCTACACAGAAGCGCAGCCAGGCAGCTCTGCTGTGCACTGCCCTGTCCACAGGCTCCGCTCTTGTAGCTCACATTGGCCATGGTCCCAGCCAATGGGTCGGGGGCAGTGTGCGGAGTGGAGCTCCCTGGCTGCCCCTATGCGTAGGAGCTGGAGGGGGGGACATGCCGCTGCTTCTGGGGGCCACGCAGACAAGCCCCAGACCCCGTTCCCCAGCAGGAGCTCGAAGGCCAGATTAAAATGGCTGGCGGGCTGGATGCGGCCCATGGGCTGTAGTTTGCCCAGCCCTGGTCCAACAGGGAAGTTAGTATGCAACAGGATTCACACCCCTCTAGTGCACATTGCCTCACTGTGTAGGCAAGCCCTTTCTATTTATTGGACAATCCTGTTAATACACGCCAGAATGATATTAGCCTTTTTCACAACTGCACCATATTGTTAGCTCATATTCAACTTGTGATCCACTAGAAATCCCAAATCCTCTTCTGCTGACTACTGCCTAGCTAGTTATTTCCTATTTTGTAGATGCGCATTTGATTTTTCCTTCTTAAGTGTAGTACTTTGCACTTATCTTTACTGAATTTCATCTTGTTGATTTCAGACAAAATTTTACAATTTGTTGAGGTCATTTTGAATTCTAAACCTGTCCTCCAAATTGCTTGGAATCCTTCCCAGTTTGGTGTCATACGCAAACTCTCCACTCCATTATCCAAGTAACTAATGAAAACATTGACTAGTACTGGACCTAGGACTGACACGGGTTGGACTCCCAAACTAATACATCTCCCAAACTGACAGCAAATCCCTGATAAATATTTGAGATTTCAAATACATTGCTATATTCAAAAATCCATTACAACTCTGAAATATCATTTGGCTAAATTTCAAAGAGGGCTGTTACTTTGAAAAACGTTAATGAACCAGAAAGTTACATATTACAGATTTTTTGTATATGAGATCTTTTAATCTGACTGGGTTAACAGGATTAAAGGCAATGATTTCCCAGTCCCAAAAGACTCCATTTCAGGTTTACAACTGTTTGAAGTAAAAGGTATTTCTCTAATCAGCTACTCTAACATTACACATGAACTCTGCCTGAGTCACAGCAGGACTGAAATGAAATACAAATACTGTTCTACAATAATCTGAGATCTAGTCTAAACTGTGGGAGTTTTGTATGTTATACACTTCCCCCATAAAGCTATTTCAGTGCCCTAATTCCTTGCCACTAACTTCTTCTGTAACAGTTTACTCTGTTTTGTTTGCAGAAAACAAGTTTTCAAACTTTTGTCTTAAAAGGATACCATGGTCATACCCCACAAATTGAGATTTAATATCTTTTTAGTGAACTGAAACATTACACCAAAGCCCTTAGCGTAAATGTATTTCCACAGCATGCCTGATGCCAGATTTGGTATTTTCTTGACTCAATCACATAAAATGCATTTACGTTTGAGAGTTAAAATTTACCCTAGAACCAAAGGAGTAATTGTCCATTGGAATATTATTTCCACAACACTTAATAAGCAGATTTGTGCAACTAATTAGCTATTTTTAAAAAATGATTCAAAGTTTTCTTGCTTACCTCTTAATTATGTGTTCAAAGATATATGAAGGCATGATAGTAATTGTCACAACATTCCCAGCTGTTGCCAATATATCTGCAATTTGGGAGTCCTGTTAATGAAATACAAATGAACAAAACCTCATGATCTGAATCTTTGAAATCCTTCCGCATCTGCCTAGCAGCTACGAACTATAAACAGGGCACAAAGAACCTTTTCAAAATGTCTGCAAGGAAGCACTAAGGAAAGATATCCAATGTAGACTAGGACCAAACAACAGCTTTTACCATTACTAAAAGATCCCTGGTCTTGGAACACAAGGGTCAGCGTGTACCCTGACACAAGAAGGAAACCCTTGACTGGAAGTCATAAGTTCGCAGGGCAATCACTGCCAATGTTGATACTGGCAAGTGAACATCTAGCAAGCTGTACCTCATGTCTCCAGATGGAGCAGGAGAATAAAATACCAGGCACACAATTCTTAGAGAAGCTATGCTGAGGCAGAGAGTTTAAGAAAGTTGATGACAAAAACCTAAGGATAAAACTAGTTAAGAGCCTAACTCTATTAAAAGCCATTTCTACCTGGCTAAGAGACACAGTAAACTGGAATAATCAGATAGAAGACCCTCTGATATGGAGATGTTAAAATTTTGTTGAGCACTCTTGATTACATCGACTGGTAAAAAGTCACATCACTAAGTGTTCAGAATGACTCTCGTATACCATACTTGAGATCTTCTAAAAGCACCACTCCCCTCTCAGAAGAGTACGAAGATAGGACGATTGTTACGCTGAATTTGTTTTTGTAAAGCACATTACTTTACCTTCAGTCCAATTACGTTCTGGCCATTTATTTCACACATGTTGTGCTCTGTAAGAAGTCCATTTCTAGCAGCAGAACTGTCTTTTACTATTGAGGTTACTTTTCCATTTTTGAATATGAAACCAACATGACCTGTGCTGTCCTTATGCATAGTAAGAGTTCGTTCAAAAGGCCTGTAAGAAATATGTTCACAACATATTACTGTACTATATTCAGTAAGTATTCAACATATACTGAACAATTCCACAAGAGATTAGAGTTACTACTAAAAACCTGTAGAGTTGTTATTGTAAATGTTATAATATATTATGGGATGCATTATTTTGACCTACAAGTATTCCTTTTGTCTGAAATATCTGTTCTCAATATTGGTACTATTCACCTTGCTAGCTAAAATATTTATAAAAATTATACAGATTAAGCTCAATACATTCACAGAATTCCGTTTTGATTATTCAATTGTATGAGTAATTGCCATTTCAGTTTCAAGTTATGATTCTAATACAAAATGCAAAAAAAAAGTTCACTTCAGTATTGAAAGAGACTATGGTATTTTAGGTGACTAATGTACTCTACACACCCTTACATTCAACTATATGCTGAAACATCTTGATATAACCAGCTACTTCACTTAATTTAAGCTTATTTTTCCACTCAAGCTATAATCATTGTTCATTGGCTTTTTACTGATATTCCCCTATGCCATAGGAAATATGTAAATTTCCCACCCTCTTTAACATATATACATTTACATTTTAAATTACATGTTCTTGTAGAATGGATTGGTCTGCAAGTGTTACAAGATAACTAACATAGCATTGGCACATATCATCGATTAGATCATTGGTCTCCTTTCTGAAGGCCTAATACTCGCCCACATACAAACTTGCACTGGTGTGTTTTTAAACCAGTTTAAGTTAACAAGTGCAAATGTGTATGCAGACACTTAGTTTAACTAACAGTGTAAAAAACACACCGCTAATTAAAACGGCACAAGTTTGTATTGCTAAAGACAAAGTTAAAGGGTAACTTCAAAGCTTTCAATATGAAAATTAAGATTCCAGATCAATACCAAAATACTGTATGCGTTTATACGTAAAGACATATTTTAAGGCAAAAATCTTGGAAATAATTGAATATCAGTGGCTCTGCCATGAATAACTTAGAACCTTGAACTCAGGACTAGACAGATAGTAAATGAAATTGTCTTAAGATACTTGTATACTTTTTTCTATTCAAAAGAGGCCTAGACCAAAGTAGCAAAAACCTAAGCAGAACTGCATTGGCAGAGTTTGCGAGAAACTGTGCATAATACCTGCCTGCGACAGAGTTAGCCCTTGCCAACAGTCTTAATTTAACAGATTTACTCATGAAATATTAGACATGAAAAGGAAGCTTCTGAACTACTTAGACTGTAAGCTCTTTGGGGCAGGGATAGTCATTGTTATGCATGTTTGGTGCTTAAACACAGAAGAATCCCATGCCTGGACTAGGGACCCATTGTGCTACTGCAATACAAATAAATAATAATGAACAATCACTTTCCATTTTTACTTGATAGTTTTACCTGTCACGAATGATCATCGAAATTCTCTCCCCTGAAGCCTGCTTGAGAACTTTATGGGATTTCTCAGAGCTCCATCCTGCACAATTTTCACCATTAATTTGCAGAACTTGGTCCCCAAACCTCAGACCAGCTAAAGATGCTGGAGAGTTGGCTTGTACTAACTGGACAAATATACCCTAAATGGAATGATAAAAATTTATCATTATTCTTGAATGTTAACAGTCAGAAAAAGTTCCCAGTGCCTATTTTATACATTACATATAGTATACATAAACAGCAAGCAGAAGATGGGTTGAACAACTGCAACTTTTAAAAATACAGATACACTGCAGGAGATGAATAGGCCTTTTTTTTTAAATACATACAAAGGTGACCTACAAAAGCTAAAAAGCTTATTAATCCTTTTCTGATACAATGAAGGCCTGAAATCTTGTTTTTCATTTTTAAAAATGAAGTATTACCACCACAGAACTATCAGGAAGTGATAGACAGAACTGCAGGATCTCTTGGCGTCTCAAAGCAGGTTTACTGTGAGCTTTAAAGATTTGCATTAAGTGGTGAAGGATGGTGACTCTTTAGCAATGGATTTTACGTATCTCAAATGCTAGTCTGAGATAAATAGGTGTTAACACAGTTGACTGAAAACCCCTTCCTCTTTCAACTACTCAGCTTTGATTCCTGTGAGCTTGTTTTAGTAGTGCTTCAGTCATCATGGACCCTGTCTACAGTTAGAAAGGAAAACTAGAAATACTAGGAGCCCTAATGTAGATAGGGTTGTGTCTGCAATTATGGTTATCAACACCATGCTATTAGACTTGCTCCCACTTCACTTTCATGAAAGGATGCTGAATGCTAAACCCCACCTGTGCTGGGGCACAAAGATCCTAACACCTGTTCAGTTGACAATAGTGGGATGTTTCCGAAATGCAGACAAAACCTTAGAGACTTCAAGATAGCCCACACCAGAATTTCTAGTTTAAAAAAGCCATAAGATAATTAAACTTTTGATACCTCAAAAGATATCTCAAATGCTAGTCTGAGATAAATAGGTGTTAACACAGTTGACTGAAAACCCCTTCCTCTTTCAACTACTCAGCTTTGATTCCTGTGAGCTTGTTTTAGTAGTGCTTCAGTCATCATGGACCCTGTCTACAGTTAGAAAGGAAAACTAGAAATACTAGGAGCCCTAATGTAGATAGGGTTGTGTCTGCAATTATGGTTATCAACACCATGCTATTAGACTTGCTCCCACTTCACTTTCATGAAAGGATGCTGAATGCTAAACCCCACCTGTGCTGGGGCACAAAGATCCTAACACCTGTTCAGTTGACAATAGTGGGATGTTTCCGAAATGCAGACAAAACCTTAGAGACTTCAAGATAGCCCACACCAGAATTTCTAGTTTAAAAAAGCCATAAGATAATTAAACTTTTGATACCTTGGACACAAGCCCAGTTTCTCCTGATTTTGCAGGTCAGTTTTTAAGAATGTGACAAGTTAACATGTCTGTTTCACAGTTGGGAATAGTCAGAGGCCACAATGAGGAGAGACTGGCTGCAGAGAAGTTAAAATGATTTCTTTGCACCTTTGGTCACCACAAAGGAGAACAACAAAAGCAAACTTTGGCGTTACTCTTTGTAGATAGTGTAGGCCAAATCAGAGCTTCACTTTACCTAATGTTCCCCCATCAGTAGCATATGGTCCTAATCTAAAGGTGATGCAGGCACTCTTACTAGTGGTTAATAGCATAATGAGAAATTAAACTACAATGTGTTACCCATTGAAAGTTTAGGAATAAAGACTAAAGCTATTGAGCTAGTGACCAAAATGCCATTTAACAAGTACAATAGCAGATAACTGAAAGGTGTCCAATATCTGTGTGACACTGCACCCTGTATTCTTCGTAGTGATATTATTATGATACGATTAACATAATTACGATGCATTTTGTACAAGATGGGTCATGTGAGGTGTCATTGGGAAAGTTATGATTTGCTGAATATGATTTGTATGCATGTATCATTTTTGTATCTAAAATTAGGAACATTGACTACATATCTGTATTTCATCGTGCTTACTCTGGGTAAGACCCACAACTAGCCTTTCAAATACAACAATGAAGAAGCCAGACGGGGCTGATGGCCTATCAGCAAAGACAATGGACTGTGAAATAGATTAACCTTCCTGTGGGCATTTTGGCCAGCCTGTAAGCAATGGCTGTTATAACACTGCAAGGGCATGCGACCAGAGCACGTCTCTCGACTCCATCTTGGATGTCAGTATTTTTCCACAAACCAGTTTGGGAACCAAGTTTTGAAACAAAGGGTTCCCCGCCATATGCTAAAACTATATAAGGTAGAGGAGGGACGACATCAGTGGTTCTTTGCTCCCCACACAAGACAACTCCTGGAAACACCTGAGCAACAAAGACTGAATTAGGGGGGGGAAGTGCTGGATCCAGGCTGAAGGGATTTCTAGCCTGTATATGAAACAACTGGGCATGCCAAACTGCAAAGCAAGGGTCGACTCTGCAGCCCGCTTGTATCATCTGTAAGGGTGAGATACTGTTAATTCAAATCCTATCTTTCTAGGATGTTAAGCTTAGTTTGCATTTTTGTTTATTTACTAGGTAATCTGCCTTTGATCTGTTTGCAATCACTTATAACAACTTAAAATCTATCTTTTGTAGTTAATAAATGTATTTTATGCTTTAATCTAAACCAGTGAGTTTGGAGTGAAGTGCATGGGAATCTTAGCTCAGAGGGGCTGTTGCATTTCCTCTCCACATTGCGAGGGGAGGTGAATTGGATAATAAATTCATACTGGGTTGGGATTTGTACCAGGGCAGGACAGTACAGCTCTGGGGTCCTAGGCTGGGAAACTGGTGGTTATGTTGGCTGTAGTCTCTCTCTTGTTGGTTCACATGCAGTGGCTAGTCAGAGAACTGCAGCTGGGAGTGGTTCTACCTGTGTGGAAGTGTAAGACCGGGAGCATATCTGCAGCTTGTCACAGCAGCACAGTGTGAGAGGGAGCCCAGGCTGGTGGGGCTCAGTGGTACCCCAGGGGGAGGGAAACCTGTCACAATCTGTACTTACTATATAAAGAGGTGCTATGTGTAAACTTAGGTACTAAATGTACAAGTAGTACATAATGCCAGTTGCTTCTATACATTTATATAAAAGTAAATTATGTAGTACTTAAGTTTAGATCTCTAATCTATTAGTATATTTTGAAAGCGTTAACAGAAGACAAAACAGCAGCCATAGATAAGACACTAGAAACGTTATACACTTGGTAGAAGTTTACCCCATTTTATATTAAACACAAAGACATGCCTTTGCATCAGCAACTTCACACTCCCATACAATTTAATTTTGATTACAACAGGATTCACTTACTGATCTACAGAATCAAGACAGAATTAAGTTTCCATATACTTACATTGTCTATAGATTTAAGACGAAGTCCGATTTTTCCATCCTGATCTTTACACACAATTATTTCACGGATGCCTTGTTTAATCTCTGCTCTGCGAATTCCAACATCATTTCCAGTTACTGGAGCCACCATATAATTCACACTGGAGGGTCTTGTTACCAGCTGCTGATGATTAAAAACCACACAACAAACTACTTAGAACAGCACCTTGTGTAGACAGCTGAACAAGACATGTCAGTCAAAATGAAATCACATTTTCACACAAATAAATGAAATTTTAAGATGTCTTACTTCTAGTTATTTTGGGGATAATAAAATTGTTCAAGTGTAGTAAAAATGTCTTTATACAAAGTTCTTACTGAAAGGTAAACTCTAGAGATGGAATGACTTAGCATCTTAAGATCATTAATCCATCACTGGTTAACTATGGTAATGACCAGAAGTATAATCCACTAAATAGAATAGGTGGAGTCCTATTTTTAAGAGCAAGTTATTTTGTTAATAAATATCCTGTCTGTGTTTTCTAAAAATCAGGTTTACTTGAATGGTACCTACCCCCTGAGATTGTGTATCTGCAACCACTGGCAAGTTTTTCTGTACCTCTTCTTCATTAAGACTCAGACCCATGTACTCAGAAAGTTCTGGGTATAGTCTGGGATAGAGGCCTAGTGAAAGAAAAAAAAATACAAAGTAAATGATTCACTATTTAGAATATAGAAAATGTTTATTCACTAAAATACTAAATATTTACTGATTTACTAGAAGAACACTGTAGATTACGTTCCTATATGTTACTTGTCTGTTCCAGTACTTTACTTCAAGGTCAACTGCATCAATAGCAACAAACTTTGCCTCTGAAAGCACATGCAATATCATCCATTAGAACAGTACTACTATTTTGTCACCCATCTTAAGATACTTGGCTACTTCCACATTTTACATAAGGCACTCTCCATTGTTCAGGTAATTTTTAGCCTTTTTTTTTTTAAATCCCAGTAGAATCTATTTCACACCATTTTTAGTTTCCAGTGATTCATGAAAACAAGGGTGAAGGGATTTGACATCACAGACATGAGGTGAGAAACCACTTAAAAGCTCTGGAAATCTCTGAGCAGAAGGCATGCACTTTTGTCTCCCCAGGCCTGTGCGGAAGTGGTGGGAGGGGGGACCATTTCCCTTTCACCCCATTCCCAGGACTATATGAGGAACTCTGCATTGGGAGGTACCCAATCTGGATGGGCATGCACATGTTGCAAGGGAGCAAAGTATCAGATAAATAGTTCTCTCAGAGACTCAGGGACTCCATACAGACTCTCTTTGCTTTTTGAAGATCCCCAGGTACCTGTGAAGTTTTGGAAGGCAAGAGGCCATAGCCATATCCTGTCAACAGGGGAAAGAAGAATAAGCCTAAAGGAATTCCCTCCCAGTATACCCCTTTCCACAGGTTTTACCAGAAGCATGTCCAGTGTGACCCTCAGTTATTTCAACTTTCTGGGGTGGTTGTACTGAATATGAGTAAGCAAAGGTTAGAAAAGCATGAACTATTCATTCTCTTCAATACCTATTTGTTTTGCCACTTAAATTAGTTGATGCATAAATTAAAATTGAAAAGGATGATCTGTCCTGAACAATAGTAATCACATTTTAACTAACTGTGGTGTCAATTTCCCTAGGGCAACAAGGTATTTTAATTACTTAAAAAATATTTTAAGTATAAATTCAGTATTTTAAATTACCGATGAAATTATTAAGTACCCTGATACAGTGTGTAGTACCAGCAAGTTAATGGCACTATGAAAACCTTCTTCTATCTCGCAAGTTCAAAATGCTGAGTGTTACACAAAAGATTTTGCATTTAAAACTACTGTGAATTTGCTTTTCATTGTACAATGTTTTAAGTGTTTCACTGTACTTAGTGATTAATATATTTCTGCTTTCAATAGTATCAGCTGACAGTAAACATCTTGATAGTTTGCTCTAACACAATTCACTTCTTACAGCTATATGAAACCGAGGCACACAATCCACTTTATAAGACGGTGTTTGGCCAAATCTTGCATGGGAATAAAAGCCTTCAGAAGGGCCAGAAAGCTATTAGTTGCAAGTCAGTTTCTGTGGAATAGTAACATCAAGGGAGCAGAATGTGCTTTCCCACAGAGCAAACAGGTATTATTACATCATGGCAAAAATTGGAAGAAGTTATTGCTTTATTACAACAAGAAGAGAGTCAATTTTGTTGATAGGAAGTGGTATAAAAATATTTTAATATTGAGTTGTTGGTCACTGGAAATTTCAGGAAAGCCATGAAGATGTTTTTTTAAAATCAAAAAGAACTGTTCCAAGACATTTAACACTTAATAGTTTAAAGCCATAAAACTGTACTCAACTATGATGGAGAAAAAGCCAATTTTTTAAAGAATAGTTCTGCTCAATAGCAGTGCAGTTGGGTGACCAAAAAAGGGGGGGGCAATTAATTATGGTGGAGCAGTGGCACCTCTATAATTAAGGTTGCTCCACAATATCTGTTTAAAGGTTACCTTTCCTAAATCCTCTAAAATTGACATGTTCAGTCAGATCTCTTTGAAATTTGGTATGCCTTGGGAGGGTGTAGAGCAGGACTGGTGATCCAAATGGAGTCATTTGAGCCCATGGTGCAGAAATACAAGTCCGCCCGCAAAAAACAGCAATATTTAAAAAAAAGTTTCTAGGTTGGGTTTTTTTTGCCCAGAGCTAAAGAACTATTGACAGAAGGCGGGTCAAAATAATCTCAATCTGTCAAATCTTATCCAAGATAGTGCATGGCACCCATGAAATCTCTGGGGGAAGACCCAAACTGAGAAAAGTAGTAAGAAAAAGCAGCAATACAGAAAAAGTGCTAGATTTCCATTACTGCCATTCATAAGCTTTGAAGCTCCACTCTTGCAAGTGCTCTCAAAATTGAAACAGTTAAACGGACTGCTCTGAAATTTGGTGTGCTTCATGGTGGCGTGGGATAGCATTAGATGATACAAATTTGGGGGTCACCTGACCAAGGGATTCCTGCATTACTGCCCCCCCCAAATTGTTTCCTTTTGTTGCCCTATATTGTTAAAGTGAGAGGTGCTAAGGATGGGATGAATCAACAGAGCTCTGGATGGCTGTGAATTCAACCTTCAGTTAACAAAACTAAAGATAAGTTAATCACAAACCCTCCACCTAAGACAAAAGAAGTTATGGATGAGTGGCTGGAGGTTGTTATAATCACGGATGGCAATTTTATTTTGGGGATAATGTAATCAGTCACTGAGTGAAAAACTTAGACATGTAAATGCTTCCTGGGAGGGAAAGCGTATCAGGGAGGAGAGGAATAGAGGGGAAAAGGGGTTGGGGCTGCAGAAAAGAGATGAGGGTTATGTGGATGGATGGCACCTGCAACTCTGCCAGTACATCCCAAGCCCTGTGCACCACCAATACTGCCAGTACATCCCAATCTGGATGGAATGCTATGGGTGACAGTGAACAGGCTGTAAAAGGAGACAAGGTGCTTCTGTATTTCAGGAATAGTGGGGTGGGCAGAGAAAAGGTGTGTGTTAACAGGGCCTACTGGGGCACTGCTGAAAGAGCAGAGTTAAGGTTGCATGGGCAATCTTAACTGTGCATTTCCTAGTTTTCAGAAGTTTGAGTTTTGCTCAACTCAATGTTCTGCAAGGTAACAACATTCCACCAAGCAAACTTAATGCTGCATTAAAATATTTAAAACCATTGAATCTTATAGTGACTAGTTCTTCAAGATGTTGTTGTTCACATGGATCCTATGTTCATGAAGTCAGAACCTTTGAACAGCAGTTTCAGAGCCATCCTTGTGCATCCCCACCAGAGGGCTCAAAGGCCAGAGTGGCTACAACCCACCCTTAGTTTTCTTTACCTGGGATTTTGAAATGGCAAGTGAACGCCAAAGAAGCAGAGATAGGGTTTGTGGGATCTATGTGGACAATAACCCATTCTCAAAGAATCATCGTTACTTTAAGGTAAGTAAACTGTTTTTCCTTTGAGTGTGTGCACACGTGTGGGGACTGCACTCTAGTCAGGGTGACTAATAAGCAGACATGCCAAACCTGCGGAAAAAAAAAAGCAGAAATTGGCTTGTTTTTGACTTAATTAGCTTGGGAGTTACTTGTTGGCTTGTTGCTTTTGGGGGGGGGGGGGGGGGGGGGGGCGGGGGATTGGCTCCTAGCAAGCGGGGGCAAGAGAGTCAGGGGTGCACTGCGGGCCCACCACAGTCCCAGACAGCACACCGGAGGAAGGGGGGGGGAGCGGGGGAGATCTAGTCATATAGAGTGTTGGTGTTCTTAGGGATTGGCTTGTTTTGAAATGGGATGAGTTTAATTTTTGGCTTATTGTGAAAATTGGGGTGCTTATTTACCACAACTGTGCTAAAAAGCAGTATGGAAGATGGTACTGAGGAGTCTTAACTGCCACTAACAGTGCCCTACCAAATCTCACAGCCAGGAGAAGGACACAGTCTTTAACAAAGGTAAGCAGACTACCACAATTAGCTGCCTTGCAAATTTTAGATATGATGATGCGTCCAAAGCATGCACAAAATGCAGCTTGTGCAGTAGTGGAGTGAGCTTTAGCATTTGAAGGAAAAGGTGTATCAGCCACATTACTGCAGACTGAAATACATGCATAGTTCTTTTTTATATTCTCTGGGAGACAATGGGTTGACCCTTAGGAGTACCAGAGATGGCAAGAAAAAGATGGGAAGTCTGTGTAAAAGGCTTTGTCTTATCAAGATAATATAACAAGATCTTTGAAACATCCAGGATGTAGAGTTTCTTTTCTTCTGAAGAACAAAAGAAAACAGGTAAATTAATTGTAGTTCAAATGAGTGTGACAAGTTTGGGAATAAACTTGCAATGAGGTCTTTACACCAATTTATCTCTGTGGAACATTGAGAGAGAAGGGTCAGCCATAAAAGACTGGAGTTTGGTCACCCTTCTGGCTGATGTAATGTTGACTAAAGAGACCATCTTGAGGGTAAGATAGTGTAAAGTACACTCCAAGAGGCTTAAAAGGGGGGCTTGTAAGGACAATGTGGATCTTAATATTGGAGACAGTTCTCTAACTGCTGGATAAGTATGGAGTAACTACTTTAGAAATCTAGATACTGTGGGGTGAGTGAAAAATGAACATGATGGTACAGGGGGATGGCATGCTGAGAACACTGCAAGGTGGCTTTTGATAGAACTGAACAAGAAGTCCAGTGCTTTAAGTACCAAATATATTATAGGTTTTGGGGGTTTTTGCATTTTTCCCTTTTGTCTGGAGGTGGTCTGGGTGCATATACAATGCATCTGTGATCAATGTCTTTGTAGGAGGAGCAGAGAAGGGAACCTGTCTGAATATATTTGGGGTCTAACCACCCATTCAGTGCCAATAAAATAGGTGTCCTGACACTACAGTCACATGCTCATTTGATGTCCTGTAAGGTAATATACTAGGTTTAATCAGCCTTTTAAATGGACCCAGGTGAAGTCTGGCTAATAGCGTCACATAAAAGCAAGGTGATGTGGGCTAAAAGTTTGAGGCAGTTTTCTTACTGTAGTTGACATTCAATTTGATACTGATCATCATATGAAGAGAAAAATCTGCATTCGGTAATATATGTTTTTGCTGATTTGGAATCCACTACAACTCTTATAAACTATCATTTATGATGGATTGAGACACAATTTTTCACAAGTTACCATGAGGCCCAGCTATCTGAACAAGACAAGTTTTGAGCATGAAGGGACAGGATGATGGAGGCAAGACACCATTTCTTCCTTTAGGCGATTTTCATTAAAGGACCATGAAGGACAAGAAAGGGGATGGGTAGGGGTTAAGGACTGAAACGGGATGGAACAGCCATGGGAGATAACTTTTAATACCCATCTGTCTGTTATCATGCTCCAAGTTTGATGGAAGAACAAAAGCCAGCATCTAAAGACAGAGTTTGGAGACTGCTTTTGAGTGACTTTAGTGTGGTTCTCGACCCTCACATCAAACCTGTTGTTCTGGAAGCAGCTGTAGATGGCTCAACAAACAAGGAAGATTGTCTTGTCCAACAGAATCTCAGCTTCTCCCTGGTTAGGTACTCAGAAGACCATTGTTGAGAGAAGGCAAGTGGTCTTCTGCCTTGACTAACATCCTAGTATTTGAAGATCTTACAATTTGGGGCTGAAGTGTAGATGCCCCCAAAAAACTGTGTGTAATAAATCTGTGCTTTCAAATGACATCCTCAATTGCATTTCACTGAATGCCAGAGGCTTGCAGCAATGAAGCTATGGGCAGTTGCCACAGCAGCCACAGATCAAGCTGTGTCCTATTTATTTGTTGCTGACTGTAACAATGTTTAAGCCACTAGTCCTCTTCAACTATTCCTTTCAATTCCCCACTCAAGTCTCAGAGGAGTTTAGCTAGATGGAGAATACCTGATCCCACGTAAGATATTTTGCATTTAAGCCCTGATGATTAGCAACTCATAGTTCCAGTGACCCTGACAAATAGGCTTTTCTCCAAAATAAATCTAATTTCTTGGGTGTCTGTCTTTTGGAATGTTCTTAAATTGCTTGGTCTTTTCATGGACCACATTAATCATCAACAAACCCAATGTTGGATAGAGTCAGAACTGTTCAAACCCCTTTTAGGGTAACCAATGTGTCTTTTCTGCTGTCTTAGCCAGAAGAGGCAGTGTGGCTGGTGCCTGTCAGAGTCTTTGCTGGATCTAATATGCCCTCATTAATTGCTGTCCTAGCAAAAACAGAAGAATGTAGAAGAACAAAGAGCTTGTGAGCTTTTTCTTCTATCACGGATGTTCTATCTTGAGAGTCTCAACACTGAGGGAGAGCAGCTCCAGCCGTGCTCTGAAGTCATCAAAGGCTGATACATGAGTTGAAGAGAAAGTCTCATCAGGAGAAGATGAAGAGGAGTCCCTGGGAGATGGTATGTTGCTCAGGGGGCACTAACGCCCATTCCTCCTCTGCCAGCTGCTGATGTTCTTCCCTGTCTGCAGATAAAGATCAAGACCCTCTATACTTCCTTCTAGATCATTCAAGAAGGATCAGCCCTTGGATGCAGGTCCCCGGTGTGCCTATAGGTAAGACTTGTTCTGATAGGGTTGACCAGGCCATTGCCCTGCCATACAGGAAGTCCTGGTCTGTAGAGAGAGACCTTAGTCTGATCTGTCAGAAAAAGGTTCCCTGCTGGATAGTGGAGAGGTGGTATGTGCTGGAGATGAAGAAAAAACATCTTCTAGAGGCAGTGCCAATCTTCAAGATAACCTCAGTACTGGGAGGTCAGAAATATGCACCAGTATTGAATGTAAACACGGGTGATAAGGGTGGTACTGGGGCATAATTATCTCCTTCAACATTGAATCAGGTGGTAAATTTAAGGCCTTCATTGACAGGGCTGATGTTGGCACGGGTGCCAATGTTCATGCTGATATTTACTAGTTACCAGTATTTTCAGGTATGGGTACCAAATGTGACTTCAGTTCAATGGCCACTGCTATTCAAAGATTTTTGACCTGAGGAGCATGAGGTTCATCCAAAATTAGATGTGTCACATGTAGTCACATACTCTAAGAAGAAACATGTTTTTATCATGAAAAGTGGCAAGTCAGTTTGTATCAGTCTTTAACACATGCCACCTCTCCAAAACACTGATCTTAAAACATCAGCAGGAACTTCATGCAGAAACTTCATACTGTCACACTATTCCACTTTCCAGGCCTCTCCCCAGTACTAGAGACAGGATCCCTGCCCCGTCCCAAAATTCCCCCTCAATTTAGGATTGTGTGTGCAGGGATGAAAAATATGCAAAGATAATGGTGACAGCCCTCAAACTTGCAAATCTCCCACGGATTTCAAGGGAGATAATGGCACAAAGAGCAGGCATCCCACTAACTCCCCAGCTTCGGAACTGTAATCACTTGAAAGAGGTATCCGCAGTGCGGGAAAGGGAAGAAAATATATATTAACCACACAACTCCCTCTAATTACTTCATTTTTAAAAAATTCTGTAGACTACCACTCAAATATTTGCATTTACAGAGGACACAGTTTGACTCTTAGTTAACAATGAAAGAATTATTTTGTTCTCCTATACAGTACAGTTTGACTGTACTTCAAGCTCCCCTTCAAAAGAGTGTTTGTTTAAAAAATTTCAGGATTTTACAGTTTTTTTCAAAACATCAACTTTTTGTATAGTACATAAACTTACTTCCATCTTGAGGGATGGGAGTGGAGGCTTCAGACAAAATTGCTGAATTGGCAGGGTTTGAAGAAAAGGCAGTCTGGGCCTAACAGGAAAAAGGAATTCACATGCATTATTCTGTACAAGAGAGACTATTAGATAGTTGCGAGGTCAAATGTTCATGTTTTTAGAAAGTACAGTTCGTTATATTAAAGGACAAAACTTCGGAACTCATTCTTGGATCTGAACACCAATTAATATGGATCTGAACACTAATTCATATAAATGGAATCTTTTTCAATGGTGTTAAAATTGGTTAATTAAATTAAATATCACTTGTCAAAACAGCTTACAGCTGTGACTTTCTACAGGGAAAAAGCAAGGGCAACAGCATAAAGAGGTAGTACCATATAAAGAAAGAGGGTTGGTAAATTTATTAAATGTAAATATACTTTCTGAAAGACTCAGAATTTAAGACATTTACACTAAACTTCTCATCTAGCATACAAGAGACACTAAGAAGTTTAAGATGTTCTGAAATGGCACTGTTTAAATGCAATATGAAATTTATAAAACTTCAGCAATTGCAAATACACCTCTACCCCGATATAACACTGTCCTCCGGAGCCAAAAACATCTTACCACGCTATAGGTGAAACCGCATTATATTGAACTTGCTTTGATCCGCCGGAGTGCACAGCCCCACCAACCCGGAGCACTGCTCCGAATTCGTGTTATATCGGGTCGCGTTATATCGGGATAGAGGTGTACCCAAAATAGTTTATTTTAATTCAGTAATTCATAAGCACCTTCAGAGTCTAGATGTGTCAAACTCATCCAATCCCACCTATCTCTTCTTGTGCGACACACAGGGATTAATTGTGAATCAAAGCTAAAAAGTCAACAATCCTTTAACATTAACCGCTCCTATTAGAGAAGCAGTGAACCTTCTAATTAGATTTGTATACAGAACTCAAAGAAGTGGGTTATTACAAGAGAGGACACAATGTTTACAGCAAATGCCCCCCAAAATACTCTATTTATAAATTAGTATTTGCTAGTCACTGGAAGAGAGTAAACGATAAGCTTATTTGTAATACTAGGTATTTCCTTCCTATTCAGTCTCCCATCTTTTGGTAGTTTTAGAGAACCTAGATAGGTTTTCTACGCCTCTGAATGCAAGCCAGGTACTACTCGCTATTTAAAAATTACCTTTAAATCAAACTAGTTGCCACAGTTCATGGTTATCTGACATTTTACAATAAAGTTAAAAGAACACAGGCATCAATACAGTGTAATGCATTATGATTTAACAACCTAATTCAACACATTGGTCAAATTAACCAACAATTTAAGAAAACAACATGTAAAAAAAATAAGCCACCACTAATAATGCCTTCTCTAGAAAGCTGTGGATTAGAAGTCAAACAAGTTGCATTTGAAAATAAATTAAAACAATTGTAATGGTTTAATACAACAAGCCATTTAGGGGTTAATTTCCAGTTTAACTATCCCTGTTGTTCAAATCTGTCCATTTAACCTATACTCACTGGCTGAGACGAGAGAATTTGCGCGTTTTGCTTCAAAAAAAATTATTGATTTGGTTGTAACACCAATCACTAACATGGTTACAGAACCATCACTGGTAATACAAAAGAAAAAACATGTTCGAACAAGATGCTTCTAAGTGTAAAAGACAACCAGGCTACTGCAAGCTAAACTTCTAGCGTGGACAGGCCCTTATAAAGGCTGGTTAGCAGATTCATTAAACTTAAAACTTTACATCAGACCACATGCTGGAGCACCAAATAGTTTAATCTTGATCACTGAGAGCAGCAGTGAAACTGGAGTGGTCCAAACCTAGAACATTGAGCTCAATTAACTGTCCCAAAAAGAAACCACATATATTTATTAAACACAATATTCCAGGATGCAGACTGTGCTTGGAGATCAAAATTTCAAGTGGGGGTGGAAATAACTTGACAGTACTTGTAGTCAAGGGGTTGTTTTCTTTATTACACACACTAAGTGAGATGTGAAAAGTGTGTCTACTGACCTATCTAGCAGAGTTGAATAAAAGTTTTAGTTTTGTTCTAGGAAGAGAGGCAGTTTTTAAAATCAGAATTTTGTTACTCAGTGGTTTACTGTATTATCTAACTTTTATTTGCTGCAGCCTTTATCCTTAAAATAAAATGTACATCTGTTATCTTTAAATTGTCATTTTGATATAAGCAGAGAAGTTGCTATTAACTTTTAGATACCAGCAAATAAACAACTATTTGATTTAAAAGGATAAGTGTTCCATATGGATCACATAAGATTTACATTGAAATATTTGTAAGAGCAAGCTCTCCTAATTTAAGGAAGTATTAATATCCAACCCATCCAAATAGGTGGCAAACTACCAAAAAAAATAAAGACTTTATAGTAATTTAGTCAAGTATTAAATGTAGTACCCACACATTTAACATGAGAAACTGGTTTTAGAAATGAAATTAATATTAATTGAACTGTTCATTTTTAACTAGAACTCATCTCAGAAAGAAGTCTATATATTTCACCATACCTGAATTACCTTGTCCACTTTCAGATCTTCCAGAGAAGGATAGAGAGACATTTTTGTGCAATTTCCACTAAAGAAAAATAAGAACATTATTTTAATAATCAAGTTATTTTACTCCCAACAGTATATAAAATGCCAAGTAAAGCTTGGAAGTTGGCTATGTTAAAAGCTACTGTCCAGAAAAGTGAATTTCTGTTAGCATCAAAGAAGAGTAAATCATGTTATAGACGAAAGATGAAACGCTCAGTTAATCTGTAGTCTAAAGTCTTGCTTAATGTTGAACAAAAAGCTTCAGGATAGATTGATGCATAGGAGCATTACTAACATTATCATCAGACTTCTATTCTATCAACCAAAGAACCTCCAAATGTTCAATTTTACTGAAAGATAGATCTGGAATGTAAACAGAACTTCTAATGGAGAGAACTGTGTTCCAAAAGAAATATTTTATTCTATAAAGGTGGATTTCTAGAAGCCAGAATTCATAGAACCACAGGTTTAGATGGGACCAGAAGGGTCATCTAGTCTAACCCCCTGCTAAAATGCAGAATTTTTGTGTGTCAAAATCAAAGACAGATAGCTAATCCAGCCTCTTTCTGAAAACCTCCAGCAAAGGAGATTCCACAACTTCCTTAGGCAGTTTGTTCCATTGTGCTACTGTTCTTACAGTTAGGCAGTTTTTCCTGAGATTTAATCTAAATCTGCTATGCTGTAGTTTGAACCCATTGCCTCTTATCCTGCCCTCTGTTGCAAGAGAACACAATTATTTTCCATCTTTTTTATGGCAGCCTTTCCAGTATTTGAAAACTGCTATCATGTCCCCCCTTAATCTCCTCTTTTCCAAACTAAATGTACCCAGTTCTTTCAGCCTTTACTCATATGGTTTGCATTCCATCCCTTTGATCATCTTTGTTGCTCATCTCTGGAATCTTTCCAGTTTCTCTATATCGTGATCAAAATTGGACACAGTAGTCCAGCTGAGGTCTAACCAGCACCAAGTAAAGCAGTACTATCACCTCCTGTGACTTGTGTGCTATGCCTCTCGTAATGCAACCAAAAATTGCATTTGCTTTTATTTGCAACAGCACCACATTGTTTACTCATGCTGAGGTTGTGATCCACCACAACTCCCAGATCCTTCTCAGCAGTGCTGCTGCTGACAAGCCAGTTATTGCTCATTCTCTATTTATTCATTTGGTTTTTCTTCCCCAAGTGTAGCACCTTACATTTGTCTTTATTGAATTTCATTTTGTTGTCTATAGCCCAGTTGTTCAATTTAAGATCCCCTTGAATTTTAGTTCTACCCTCCAAAGTGTTTGCTACCCTCCAAAGTGTTTGCAACACCCCCCCCCAGCTTTGTATTATCTGCAAATTTAATTAATTAATTTTAAAAATAATCTCTATTCCTACATCCAGGTCATTAATAAACAAGTTAAATAACACCAGACTGAGAACAGATCCCTGTGAACCCCACTTGAGACCTCCTTCCAATTTGACATTCTATTAATAGTCACTTTTTTTGCAGCTGTTTAACCAATTATGTATTCACTTAATTCACATAGTTCTACTGAGCCCACCTTTCTCCAGTTTACTTATGAGAATGTCACACGGGACTGTGTCAAAAATCCAGGTGTATTATGTCCACTGCATTCCCTCTATCCACCAAACCAATTACTTTGTCAAAGAAGGAAATCAAGCTGGTTTGGCATGACTTCCTTTTACTAAATCCATGCTGGCTGTTAGTGATCACACCTTCACACTCCAAGTATTTGCAAATTTAATGTTTTATACCCTTGCGTAGCTTCACAGATATCAAAGTCAGGCTGACTGGTCTATAGATCCATAGGCTCCTTCTTTCTCCCCTTTTTAAAGATGGATACTATATTGTCCTGGAGGACTGGAGAAGGGCTCTCTCCTGTCATTCATGAGTTTGCAGGGCTCCAAGATTTCTTCAGCTAATTCCTTCAGCACCCTGGGGTGAATAGTATCAGACCCTGCTGAATTGAATTCATTCAAATTAATCAGAAGATCTGACGTGTTCTTTACTTATCCTTATTGCATTCCTTCTCTTTTATTTTCTATGATAACTTTGTCAGTAATTCTGTCACATGTTATTTTTTATGTGAAGACTGAAGCAAAGTAGGTATTCAGCAGCTCTACCTATCTTCCATAGTCAGCTCACCTTCTCCACTGAGTAGTAAACCCACACCATCCCTGATCTTTCTTTTTTGCCTGACATATTTGTCAAAACCCTTCTTAGTCTTGGCTTTCCTGATTTTATCCCTACACACTCATGCTATTTGCATGTATATTTACATAGTTACATGGCCCTCTTTCCATTTCCTGTATGTATCCCTTTTGGTTTTTAGATAGCTAAAAAGCTCCTTGTGCTGCCACACTGGTGTCCTATGGCTCTTCGCTTTCCTCTGCATTGCAATAGCTTGATGTTGAGCCTCTAGTATTACATCTTTTAGGAACTACTGGCCCCCTTCAACACCTTTTCTTCTTAATTGGTCTCTCCCCAGGACCTTGCCTACTATTTCTCTGAGTTGAAGTCTGCCTTTTTGAAGTCCTGTATCCTTGTTTTGCTGTTCGGGTCCTTGTTTCTTTAGGAACTTGAATTCTATCAGAGCATGATCACTTCTTCCCAATTTCCTAACCACCTTTGCATTCGCAACTAGTTTATCCCTGTTGGTCAAAACCAGATCCAAAATGGATGACCCCTCGTTGTTTAGTCAACTTTTTGAATCAGAAAGTTGCTCCCTACATATGGTAAGAGCTTGCAGGACATCATATATTTTGCTGTATTAGACTTCCAACAGCTATCAGGAAAGTTAAAATCCCCCATTAATAGAAGCTTGTGTACGTTAGCTAATCTTGTTACCTACTTGAAGAATGCTGAATTAGAAGTTGTGTCCTTCTAATTAAGTTGAAGAAAAGTGTAAACATGAAATTCCAGATGTGCCACCTTAAGTGCAGCCCTATGAAATCCATGTTAACGAGAACACGGACAGAATTGCGGAATCAAAACAACATCGAATCCAGGCTCTCCCTGGCACTAGGACCACAGCACAGGCAGGCAAGGTGGGCTGCACAGCTGAACTATGCGTAGCCACTGGAGGTAATAGAGCATTGGGCACTGGGTGGAGGGAGTGTAGGGACTAGGGGAGAAGTGCCAGCATCTGGGATTAAGGGCAGCTTCTGAGAACTCAGCTCTTTGCTGTGTCAGCTTCATGTCAGGAGTTGCAACTCCTATGCAGACTCCAGCCATGCAACAAAACATTGATCAGTACAACAAACTACCACCTCCCCACACAGTTCTGGTGAGGGGTGGAGAAGAATGGTTGGTGTTTCTGTAAACCACTCAGAATGAGCCCACCTCAGTTCCACGGGATCTTTGCGCTTACTGGAAGGTTATGAAGGGACGAATGCCTAAAGTAGCAGAGGTTGCCCTACCTTACATCTTCCTTGTCAGCTCTGTAGACACAGAGAGAAGCTTTAGTAAATATAAAAATCTACTTATAGACAAGAGGGAATCACTTTCTGAGGAAAACACTAAAAGACTAACCATAATGTATCACAATGGAAATGTCCACCAGAGATGGCAAAAACATTTAAGTTTATGAATTTGTAATGCTACTCAGCAATAAACTAAATTTCAAACTATCAAATCAAATTTAAAATTAATTTGAGCAGGAAGGAAGGAAGCTTAAAAGTACTGAGTTTAATTTAAAATGGCAACAATGAATGCTGCAAGGATAGTTTATTTTATGTTTGGTACTTTTTTAAATTTTTAATTATTCAAATATTAATTCAGTTAAATTGACAGTGTACGAGGCTCTTCTGTGGACTTCTTGTGTTACTGTTCACCAATGTCAGTTTGGTCATATTACTAAGTGCTACTTTAAAAAGTGATTTAAAATGTATTACTTTTACCATATACTGCAGGATTTATTTAAATTGTACGCTTTTTTCCTAAAGTTATTTTTTGCAATCCAATTCTGAACATTAATGTATTTATTTATAGTAGGTCCACTTAACTGTTGTCAATGCAAACAATTTTGATTAAAAATCAAAGAATTTTTTTTTAAATGGAAAAAACAAAATCATAAAATAAAACCGAAAACCCACAATAATAAAATGGATTTCATAGGGCCCTACTTACATATTTCCATAGCTTCTGATTCCTATGACGTTTATAAGGCCAACTCACTGAACAAACAACTGGATTCCATTAAAGCCACTTTGTGCCACATTAGTAATAGTGAGTGACCTAAAACAACCAGAATTAGTCAGTGGAGAATTCCCCTTATGTAAGTGAACTTCACCATGAGTGGAAAGCTGGCAGAAGTGGCTAGACCGGGGGTTCTCAACCTTTTTCTTTCTGAGCCCCCCCAGCATGCTATAAAACCTTCATGACCCACCTATGTCACAACTGATTTTCTGCTTATAAAAGCCAGGGTTGGCATTAGAGGGTAGCAAACAGGGCAACTGCTTGAGGCCCCATGCCACAGGGAGCCCCATGAAGCTAAGCTGCTCAGGCTTCAGCTTCGGCCCCAGCCGGGGAGTATCAGGGCCTCAGGCTTCAGCTTTCTGCCCTGGGCCCCAGTGAGTCTGATGCTTGCCCTGTTTGACGGAACCCTTGAAACCTGCTCACGACCCCTCAGAGGGGCCCGGACCCCTGGTTGAGAAGCACTGGGCTAGACCTCCTCTTGTAAAACACCCCCTTCACCCATAGGTTAAGGATAGGAAAGGGGCAGGTCATTGACTTTCCAGATCCTCATTTCACCACATGTGATTTTCCAATGGATCTTATGGAAGTTAGAGTAGGACCCCCTGCTGCTCTAACTTCTGCCAGGACTAGGTGGCTGAAGATCAGAGAGCCACAATTACTGCATATTATCTGCACATGAACTCCCACTGAAGTCAAAAGGAACTCCATATAAAGTTTGGAAACACTGGACCCTAAAGTTATTTGTGCTTTCCTTTCTTAATAAAAAGTATATGAACTGTCAAGAAAAAGAGGGTTTTGCCATGTAATCTGGCATGCATGGTTCAAAACTTTCTGTTCTCATTTATGCAAGTATCAAGTGCCAGTTTCAAACTTAAAAGATAGGATTTAAATCCTATCAGGTCATTAATCCATAACCTGTTGATTAACTTTGCTATTTACAGAAGTTAACTTCCTTGTCTGCTTTTAAACAGATTACTTATATACATCTTCTTAACACTATCCCAAGTGCATAGCCTAATTTTGCAGCAATACAATAGACATGCCTATGCCAGTGTCATTCCAATCATTAACAGATTTTTGTGATTCAGGTAGTTACCTGACAGACAGCTCCTACAATGTCAATTTGCACTATAATCAAGCTTTAGGAAAAAATGCTCAAAATTCAATATCCCTGTGCATTACATGGCACGGTACAGTAATATCTACCTATTTCTAGGGTATCAGTAGTGTATCTAAATGCTACATCTGTGTCTAACTGTTTATGGTTTAAATTAAACCAACAAGGAATTGGGATTGAGCCTATTTCCAAAATCTCTAGTTCAGAGGACCCCAAACTGTGGAGCAAGCCCCTATAGAGGTGCCCAGGCCAGTCCCCATGCGGGGGGGCGGGGATGAACCACCAACCAGCTCTGCTCTGGTCCCACCCCCAGATGGTGCCCAGCTCCCAGCCCTCCCTCAGCCTTGGCCACCGACCATGGCCCAGATGTACTCGGCCTCGCCCCCAGTTTCTGGCCATGGCCCCTCAACAGGCCACATTCCCATCCCAGCCTCAGCTCCCTTACCCTGCCCTGTCATCCCATCCCCCCCCCGGGGAGCCACATCCCCAGTCCTGGCCATAGGGGGGGAGAGCACAACACTGAAAAGTTTGGGGTCCAGTGCTCTAGTTGTTCCAATTGAAGAGGATGTAACTTCAGCATTAAGGCCTTAAATTCACTGAGCCAGTGTATATTTAACCAGTTTAGAACTCTCTTTAAAACCAGAGTTAACCTGAACCAGTTAAGTCTTCTTTTCCCCTCATAGCCAGAGTGGATGAGCTCAAACAAAATCCTGCAAAATCCTTACTCATGCAAGCAGTCCTTCAGACTTCTGCTTGCACAAAGTAAGCCAATAAAGAGAAAAAGAATCTCAGCTTTCTTATAATTTTTTTTTAGCAATGTTACCTGATCACAAATAGGAGGGGAGATGGTCCCTGCAATCACAAAGAGATGGGAAAATGGCCTGAGCAGCATGCTGCTAGAATGAGGTTCGCAGTATGGAAGATTGAGTCTTTCTTATTTATAAATGTAAATTTGCAATGAGTCAAAATGTAAAAACCTTAACTGCAACCACAACATCAGATAACAGTAATCACTGAATGTCTTGGTCCAAGCTTCTAAAGAAAATTCTACTAAGAAATGGCATCTTTAGTAATATTGGGTATTCTAATGGTCTAAAAATTCCAATTATTTAAAGAAAAAAGTCATGTATTCAGCTGAAATTTATCATTAAATGGTCAGATTTATACAAATATTAAAAGCCACCAAGATGAAAAATCTTGAAAGAACTCCCCACTGTAATTAGCTATTGCAGTACATTGTGGTAACAGCAGACAACTTCTACCACAGACTTAGTAGCTTGTAGCTAGTTTGTTAGTTAACATATTATGACAAAAGTATGGACAGAAATCACTACCCTATTATTAGAGCTATTTAAAGTTATGAGAAACACTGAGCAGGAAAAGGATTCTGTCTCCTCACACAATCACTTAACTTGATTTTTGTACAGAGATGACTCAGTCCATTTTTGTTTATAAATTCTTGCATGCTGGTATAGGCTGCAAAACCCAACAAGGGGGGGGGGGGGGGAATTAGAAAAGTGACTCAAAGACAGGGGCGGGGGGAGAATGGTAACTGAACTAGTTTTAAACTTTAAAAAGCTTTTCATTAAAACAGATTGCCCCCCTTTTCCCAAAATATTGGCCTGTAGATGTGTCTTGTTGCTTCTCTAATATCCGTCCTACAGACTCCACTGCCAGCAACAGCTGTACATCCCCTAGTTCACAGACTCCACCAATGTCATCTCTATCCCTAGAGATCAGCCACTGGTTCAAATTCAACCCAGAAAGACCAAAGTTATACTAGTTGGAAGAGAGAAACACTTCCACGAACCAGCCAAGCAACTGTTCTCATATTCCATCAAGGACATCTGCAACCTATTCACTAAAAAGATTTGAAGCCTCATGGTCTCATCTTAATTGCCACTTAGTCTGGAGTTCAGGGCAGCATCAGTGATGAAAAAGTCTTCTTATACCTTCAATTTACTGCTAAATTACTCCTCTCTCAGACAAGGAAGATATGTTGCAAAAGTGCACCTGGCATTCATCGTGGCTCCACTCTGGATTGCTACAACTACTAGCATCTGCATTTGAAGCTGAAGTTTCAGCTTGTGCAGAATGCAGCAACCCAATTCTCCAGTGCCACTGCAAGGCCTTAGTTATCATTAAGGACATTCGTGAGTCAGGATGCAGTTATATCAGCAATCATCTTCATCCACAGCCCACTAAGTAGGCAGTCCTTCTCTCAAACAATTTAGTTTACAAATCCAGGACAAAGTGAGAATCAGAGTGAAGTCATTCTCAGAAGAGGAGTTACGGAGTTTTCAGAGGAAAACAGTCTAATCCAGAATAGTACCATCTTCAGAGTTATTTGGGAACCCACACACAAAAGCAATCCTTCAAGAAAACAAATAAACCTTCCAACCAACTATAGTCCAAGCCCATCCTCCTCTATCAAGGCACAAGAAGATTAACAAACCTAGTCATGCAATCCTCATTAGGAAGCTCCAGGTAGGTTACCTGAGAAGCACTTAGATTAGGTAGTGACAGGCATAGGGGCTGGGGGGGGGCGGAGAGAGAGCGGGGGAAACAGGGCTGATATCTTTAGTCTGTGGTTAGTTCTCTGCCTCTAAGAATATAGGCATAGATAAATATATACGATAGATCCTGGGTAAAAAAAACTTGTGGTCTCAATAGAAAATGAAAAGCAAATCAGTCAGCCAGTACACAAATGAAAAGCCAATTTACATAGGCAATCCTAACCGACCCATTGTTGCAAGGAAGTTAGATGAGCCTTACTTACAAACAGACAAGTATTTATTCATCATCTTCTCTAGTGTTCAAAGTATCCATAAATTAAAACTTTAATCCCAAATAGTTTTACCCAACCACTGCTAAAGGAAGAAGCTGAAATACAGTAGTATCTCAATCTTAGCCGTGTTTTCAAGGAGATAGTTAAGGACTCTGTCTAAAATGTCGACATCCTAGCAATAAAATCTGTTACTAAATGCAGAAGTCAAAGCAATTTAGTTTGCAAAAACTAAGAACATTAACCAAGTTATGGCACAGAAGCCTGAATTAGCCACTGGATGGTTTGTAAAGTGCTACAGCGCCAGCTGCGGCCCTCCCTGTCTTGTGAGCACACCAGATCTAGCCCACCGACCCTTTCAAGGGGAGGTAAAAGATTGCCAAAGATACAAAACAAAAACCACCTTCTCCAGTAAACCGAGCCGAGCAGATTAAGCACTAATTACTCTCGCTGGGTAATCACCAGAAAGCCCAGGGGAGCAGGGGCTCGGCCCAGCCCAGACCCCCCAACCCTGAAGCCAGGGCTGCCTTATTTCGGGGGGGCGGGTGCGGCTGTGGGAGACTTGCAGGATTTCCCATTGCGGCGTCTCCACGGTACCTAGAGCTGGTGTTTGCCAACTTCAAGGGGCAGGAGATCGGGTAAATAACGCCCTGCTCCTCACGGGCCGCCGCCCCGCTCCCAGCCGCCGCCGCCGCCCCGCTATGTGTATGTGGCGGGACCCTCGGGGCTTTACTCCCCGCCCCGCCCCGGAGAGGTGGGGGAGCGCGGGGCCCAGCGCCTGCCCGCAGCCCGAAGGTAACGGCCGGGCCGGGCGCGCTCCGTACTACCCCCGCCCAGCCACTGCGGCTCTCGGGGTTGGGCGGCAGCGGCGAGCGAGCCGGGGAAATGGGGGGGGGGGGGTGACACCGCCCGGAGGGGAGGGGAAGAGCCAGGCTGCCCACCCCGACACTCACCGGCCGAGGCGGTGGCGGCAACTGCTGTTCTCAGGCCGCTATCGGCTCCGGCTCCGGCTCCGGCTCCTGGCGACGCGGCTCTGCTAAGGGAACGACGATGGAGGCTACGGAACAACGGCTTAGTGCGCTGCTATGCGCATGCGCCGCCCCCGGGGCCCCGTGACACGGGGGAAGGAGGGGGCGGGGAGTCTCTTGCCCGCTGCGAGCAGGTTCTGTCCCCCCCGTCATTCCGGGGCAGGCACCCGCCCTCCTCGCGCGTCTGCGGGGGAGGAGCGGCCCCGGCGGGGGCGGGGACTGCCCGAACCCCATCGTCCGCAGCCCGGTCTGCAGGGCTGTGCCCGCCTAGCGCGGTGTTACACCAGGGCCGCCCAGAGGATTCAGGGGGCCTGGGGTCTTCGGCGGCGGGTCCCGGGGCGGAAAGACCCCCCGCCGCCGAATTGCCCCGAAGACCCGGAGCGGAAGAAGCTCCGGGGGCCCGGGCCCCACAAGGGTTTTACCCCGGAGGGATCCCGCTCCAGGGGCCCCGAAAAAACTCTCGTGGGGGCCCTGCGGGGCCTGGAGCAAATTGCCCCACTTGCCCCCCCTCGGGCGGCCCTGTGTTACACCCCCCTCCCCGCCCTGTGCACAGCAACGAGCCCAACTGCGTCCTCATCCCCCAGCGCCCCTCACCCGCCCCCCAACCCGTGACCGGAGCTGCTGGCTCAGCAGCATAATGACTCCCCACTTCCTTCGGTAACCCCGGCGCGTGACAAACCGCGCTGGGCTCTGGTTTAACCTCGGGGGGGGGGGGGGCCGCTCCCAGTCCCATTCCAGCGGCTCTGAGCCGCTGATTGCAGCGGTCCCGGAGACCCTCGCCCTGGGGGTTGAAGTGACCCCCATCATTTACGGGGTTTACAGTTTTGTTTACTGGCTTTCAGCACCCCCGGCTGTAAAAATTGTTTCGGCACCTATGCCCTGGAAGTGACTCAGTTGACAACGGAGTTAACTTGAGTTCATCTATACAGCACAGTCCTGATTAAAGAAACGAAACTCCTCATCAGGGCCTCTGTGTCATGCTGGGAACAAGAGAACTGATTTTACATGTGTCACAGCCCTGAATTACGCCCTTCTACTTTCATAGCCTTGAGGTATGATTTTGGCATGGGTCTGACAAGAAATCATGTGACAGTTGTGCATGATGTGAAGGGTTGTTGTTTTTTTAAATAGCTAGAAGGTTGGGATAATCTCTCCGTCCCTATTCTTCAAAGCCGATAATGATGACCTGTACAACGCCAGTTCCCGTTTGCATTTTTTGAGACTTTTACGATCTTCAGCAGCCTGTGGGAACTTTTCGGTTCAAAATTTCTCCAAGTCTTCCTTCAACTTCATTCGTATGAGCTTGCAGAGAAGGGAGTACTCTAGCCTGTTGCTACCACTTCTTTTCATTTTCCTCCTCTTCTCCAATTAAGGGCTGGTCTACACTGGGGGGGGAGGGGTCGATGTAAGGTACGCAACTTCAGTCGACGTATCTTATTTCGACTTACCTCCCATCTTCACAGCGCGGGATTGACGGCTGCGGCTCCCCCGTCAACTACGCTACCGCCGCCCACCCTGGTGGAGTTCCGGAGTCGATGGGAGCGCGTTTGGGGATTGATATATCGTGTCTAGATGAGACGCGATATATTGATCCCCGATAGATCGATCGCTATCCGCCGACCCGGCGGGTAAGTCTGGACATACCCAAAGTCTTTGTATTCGCTGAGATTCTTCTGCTAGCTCTTCTTGGTCTTTCACATTCAGCTGATTTCATACACCGTTTCAGTCTCTTACTGAAGTTCTCATAATTGTCGTCTAGGAGGCTCCAATCTTTCCTAGAAATGTTTTCCTTCAGGATTGCTTCGTCGAAAGCTACTGGTTGGTGCCTTCTTTTCACCATACACAGTGCCTTTTTCTCCACCTTCATAGTGAACATGAGTCTGACTTTCAGTAGGCGATGATCACTACCGATATTGAATGATGGCACTACTGAAATATCCTGCACGATGCATCGTCTATCGATCAGAAAGTAATCAATTTCATTTTTTGTCTTCGCGTTTGGTGCGATCCAGGTCCATCTTCTGTTGGCCTTTTGGAACCAGGTGTTACCAATGAACATTCTCCTCATCTCTGCCAATATAGCTAGTCGTTCTCGTGCGTTTCGTTCTCCAATACCATACCTTCCTATGAACTTTTTTCCCTCTTCCAACCTTGGCGTTAAACTCTCCCATCACAATTGTATATGTAGAACTCTTAATGAGAGTTTCCTCCAGTTCCTGATAGAATCCTTCCACATCATCATTTTCGCATGCACTTGTGGGAGCATAGATCTGGATGATTTTGAGGGTACTATTTCGGTTCAATCGGAGGTAAAGCAACCCGCTACGTGATGACTTCAAATGGCATGAGACAATTTTCGAAGACCATTCCTTGTTTATGATGAATCCGACTCCTCCAATTGTCTTTGTGCCTTCTCCTTTTCCTAAAATGACCGTGCTTCCATCCCTCTAGCTGACCTCCATCTCCTTCTTTCATCATGTTTTGCAAACACCCAGCACATCGCAGGCTGTTTTTGCCTTTTCTTCCATGAGATGGTTTATCGGTTCCTCCCTCGTCAGTGTTCTGCAGTTACTAGTGCACACAGAGAAATTTAATGTTGAAACACCTCAAGGATAACTTGGAAGAGTCCTTTGAAATGTGTCTTCTGGCCTTCCTGAGAGTGATTCAGCTTCATAGCATGGCATCTGTACACCATCCAGGCTTTGCATACATACCTCAGAGTTGGCAAACACAATGGTTTTGTAGACCTTCAGTTTTGTCTGACTGATGTCTCTTCGCTCCCGCACATTTGCACGTATTCTGCCAAAGGTCACGCTTGCTTTGGAAAATCTGGTGTTGGTTTCACCATCAATGTGAACTGCATGTGACAGTGTACTGCTGACGTAGGTGAACCCTCTTCAGTATGATTTTCTCTGCCATGCTTCCAGATGCCTTTTGTGACTGACGCCAGGATTGGCATCAGATACCAGACTAATGGCAAGCTCTTCAATTTGAAGAGACTATAGGAGAAGACAAAAGGTACAGGAAGTGACTGTTCATGATCTTCTATTTGCTGATGGCTGTTCCCTGAATGCCAAATTTGAGTCTGATATGTAGCGGAGTATGGATTATTTTTCTTCAGTTTATGACAATTTAGGTCTCACAATCAACATCAAGAAGACAGAAGTGATGTACCAGCCTGCACCAGGAAAGCCTTATGTAGAGCCTACTATCACAATGAATGGCCAAACCCTCCAGGCAGTGGACCATATAGGTAGTATGTATGTATATTCACGGTTACAGGGCTAGCTGAATCTCTGATTTGTTCAAGTGCACTCTTAATGGTATCAGGTCTTGTTCCCTTACCTGTCTTTAGGGTAGAATCACACAATTCTCCTTTCTTCAGACCAGGTACTGGGCTGTAGTACCCTGTGGATCAGCTGTGCCTTCCAGCAGGTCTGAGTGGGTTTGGGTTCCTGTGGTTCTTCCCTTCAGGAATCTGTGACCCGTGGTTTATAGTGACCCAGAACTGCCTTCTTAAAACAAAAGTATTGTTTATTTAACCATAGAAACAACACAAGGGTTATTTGCATATCTATCATACCTAGTGTCCTAGGCATGCCTATTTTACCTCGGACTCCTAATCTCGGGGGGGGGGGGGGGGGGGGGGGGGAGGAAGGAGAGGGGGTTGAGTGTCAGTTTTCAAAAACCCAGGTAAGTCCTTATGGGACTTTCCTGCTATGGTTCTTTTTTTCCCCAGTTTTCTGGACTTGGACTTACTGCCCAACATCAGTTTGGTGAGCTATACAGGCTCAGAGGTAGAACATACAAGCTGATGGCTCTTGTATCATTCCTGAAGTGTTTGCTGAGAGGTGTATATTGAGATCCACCTCCCCTTTCCTGGGTGTATTTCCTGACAATCCTGCTATTGAATTAACTCAATATATGCATACAGTAAAACCGCACAGTAACCAGGTCATACATAATATTTATAAATTCATACAGGAAATCCAAAATTCATCACAACCAACGTAATTTATAGAGCTGGCTGGAAAACAAAAACCTATATTTGTGAACAAATTTTAAATTGTTTTGTTTCAAAGTTTTCAAAATTTTGGGGGGAGGAGTTGAACATTTTCAAGATTTTTTTTTAATGCATTTACTGTTTTAACTTCTGCTAGTTTCTGCTGTGCTGAATTGGCCTTGAGCAATGACCTTTCCTGAATTGGAGAATAAGAAAAGAAGATAGAAGGAAAAAGTGGGAGTGTCTTTAACAATTATAACTTAACAAGCCTCACATACTGTGAAAATATTTGTATAGGGATAAGTACCTTAGCAACCTGAGATAAAAAAATATTACGCAAGATAAATGTAATAGGCTACGTCTACACTACCCGCCTGAATCGGCGGGTAGAAATCGATCTCTCAGGGATCAAATTATCGCGTCTTGTTGGGACGCGACAATTGATCCCTGAATTGATGCTTGTACTCCACCCAGCACAGGTAGGAGTAAGCGCCGTCGATGGGGGAGCCGCGGAGGTCGATTTGCCGCCGTCCTCACAGAGGGGTAAGTCGGCTCGGATACGATTGAATTCAGCTACGCTATTCGCATAGCTGAATTTGCGTAGCTGAAATCGACACCCCCGCCCCGTAGTGAGGACGTAGCCATAGATATTCTCACTATATGTATGACAGAAATGTCATCTAAATAGCTAAAGGTAGACTTCTAAATGTTATTGTTTTTAAATGCAACAAAATGGAGTTAAATGCTTTTAGTGTATGTAAATAGTTAAAAAAGGGAGGACTTGCAAGCATTACTCCTGAGTAGTTATTCTTTACCCTAGCGCACAAATCAGATAAATGTAGTATTTTTAAAGGTGTATTTAACTGAGCTGTTGTAGAACTAAAAATAGCATATTTAAAACTCTCATATAAAATTGTTTCCTTTGGTTTTGAATAGCAAGATCAAGTAGGGCTGGTTGCTTTTCAGATTAACTGTTTATGGAGAGGAGTCCTTAATTTCTTAGCCATTGAAGTTAGCAGGAGTTTTGCTTGAGTAAGGGTTACAGAATTAGATCTATTGTTTGAGAGCAGAGCAGAGAAACACATGGTGAAGTCATCAGTTTTTTGCTCACTTAAATTGCAACCAATAGCTTGGAAATATTTCTGTTGTTGAAATACTTTTTTAAACAAACCCTGTTATTGTGCTAACATCCGGAGAATAACAGACTCTACCCCTGGGAAATAACTAGTCATCAGCAGCTGAAGAATTCCTAATAAAATAATCCATGGCAGATAATGGGGGCATTTTCCTCTTGGAACTGGAAATAGACTGTTCTTTGCTCACGAGAAAGCTCTCTGACCATCCAGCAGCGAACAGTTGTGAAGAGTCACTTGGACTTTACAGAGAGCAAAGACATTTTGTGTGTGTTTGTATATGGCAAAGAGGGATCCAGCATGTATGTGGCAGATATAATTATTAAAAAAACTAAATTAAAAGAACATTATTAAGGTTGCAAAGTCAAGCACTCAAACGTTAGGAAATGCCAGAATGAAGGTTGCCTTTGCAATGTTAATTTGGCCCTCTTGTGCATATCCATGATGATACAGTCTTTAAATCACATGACCATGTGCTATTTTTTTCCACTTCTGGCTCATTCCAAGGAGGGACAGTGCTAACTGAATGAGCAGCTATTCAGTTTTCTCCTTGTTCAACAAGTAGCCCTATGACTTATTTACTGCACACTAATCAACCTGGCTTTGATGGAGGAATTATTTATTTCCTCATAGGCTTTTCTGTGTGGTTCACAAACATTAATTAACTTATTTTCAGAGATGAGGGAATATTATTATTCCCATTTTACAAATGGGGACTGAGACACAGAGAGATTAAAGTAAAAAAAAATATATATATGAATTTTGGGTACCCAGTTTGAGATGCCTATAGCCTGTTTTTCCCCCCTGAGAAATTTGAATCCTGCATCACTTTATTGGTCAGTACACACCTTCTGACTCCAGATTTTTACTGGGGTTCTGGCTGCATTTTTATCCCATGCCACCTGATTTATGCACATCCCATCCATGGGCCTACAAAGTCACAGAACAGCCTTTTCAACCTCCTCCTAACACTGGCCAACATGGCCATTCATCACACCAGGTGGAGGAAGCTAGACAGGGGGTTTCTCTGTAACTGGGGCCTACTTCCATTCCCTTGTTCGGTCATGTCTCTAGGCTGAGTTCCTCTGGGCAGTGTCCACTGATTCCTTGCTCACCTTTGAGGAACAATGGGTGCTGTCCAGGGTTCTCTGCTCAGTGTCCACATCTGGTTTCTTGATTTTCAATCTTGAACCTCACTCCCATTTCTGTTTTCTCGTTTGTTGTCCTTTGTAATTAATTGGAGCCTGGCCTTGGTGGTTCCTCTCCCTTAGTTGTGGGGGATGGCCTTTAGTTTTGGGTGGGCCTAGATGCACCTGTCCCTAGTACTTCAAATACTACATACTTTCCAACTCCAGAACCTCTTGCGGAAGTTCTGGCTGCACTTTTCCTCACATCCCATGTGTGGTCCTGTAAAGTCACGGGACCACCTTGCCAAACTCCTCTTGGCACTGGCCAAGACAGCTGGATGGGGGCGATGCTCTGCAATCATGGGGCCTATTTCTGATCCCTCGTACGATCATGCCTCCAGGAGAGTTCCTCCGAGCAGTGTCCACTGAGTCCCTAGCTGCCTTTGAAGAGCAGTGGGCTCTGTCAGATTCTTTGCTTGGTGTTCCCTTCTAGATTCCTGATTCGTTACCTCTGACCTCCTTCCTGCTCCTGCTCTTGCTCTTTCATCTGTGGCCCTCCATAATCTACTGAAGCCTGGATTTAGTGGTGCATACCTCTTAGTTGTGGACAAGGGCCTTTAATTTTGGGCAGGCCCAGACTTGCCTTTCCCAAGCTTGTGTAACAAACGAGGCAGGAGCCTTACAGACAACAGCCTCTTTCATCACATGACTGATTTATTCCCTGTGAGAGGAGACAGGAAAGAAAAGTCAGGAAGTGGGTGGAGTGAAGCTCTGCACTTGTAAATAGAGGGGCTTATTGTGCCTTTTCTGTAACTAAATCACAGGTGGGGTTCCAGTGGAAGGGATAGTGACTGAATGAGCTAATATGCCTTTTCCATCTCCTACCTTGTATGAGTTCATGTTTTAATACGATGAAGGCTGGAAGCTGAACTAGACAGATTAGCATTGAAATAAAGCTCACATTTTAACAGGGTAATTAACCATTAGAACAACATACAAAGGGATGTAGTAGATTTTTAGTCTCTTGAAATCTCTAAATCAAGAGTACATGTTCTAAAAGATCGAACAGAAGTTAGGGGCTTGATGTAGTAACTACTGGGTAGGAAATCAGATTAGATTATAATGTAGCCCTCAAAATAAAATGGAACAATTGAGTGTTTCTCTGCATTCTGCCGGTAGTAGAAGTGTAGCAAATGCTACATTCTATCCAGCTGAAACTGCAGTAGTGGTTTAGGTAGAATGTTATTAAGTGAGTTAGAATTCATCCAGGACACTGGGACTTTGCAACTTTTATGAAAAGTGCCATGGGATCTTTAATCACTTTAAGTGGTCAGAACCTCCATTTTATAACTCAGTGCCTCCCCTCCCCCATCAGCAGCACAATGACCTTGCATACTTTCCCAAAGCACTGTCTCAATACTAACTTAGAGCAGAGGGAAGAACACTATATTAACAGTACTTTCTGCAGCTCATGGGTTTTTCTTGGAAGTCTGCCATCTAATTACTGACCAAACTAAACCTGTTTAGTTTATAAGGTCAGAAGTCTTAGATGGTATGGCTGCAGGAACACCCATGTGAACACCAATTTGTAAAGAAAATAATTTCACATATCTAAATTTTCCATCTGTTTCTATTCTGTCTTCTACCCCTCTTTTCATATCTCCTCACTTAGTGTAGGAACATACTAGGAATAAAATCCTCTCTTCCAGCATTTACTAGTTTTTATTTCTCTCTTCTCTTCCCTCTTCTTTCAGTATATTTTTTCCCCTCTCTCCTCCTTTTCCTTTGGTTGAAGTCTTTCTCCCTTCAGCGCATGCCCAGATATAAGCATGCTAAGCGCTAGTTCTACAGCCTTTACCAATTTAAAAGAAAAAAAAATAGAGACAAAAAAAATTCTAATGATTTTGGTACCAACATCCTGATGTTTACAGGGACAAAATAATTTGTTTACACACAACTGTACAACAGCAAAATGCAGTGTACTTAGTTTGGACAAAGGACAATTTAGCTGTGCATTTTTTGTTGCTTTTTAAATTTGTGGAGAAACTGAAAGAAAGGCTGCTTCTGAATTCCTGCTCCATCTGCTGGAGTAATACAACATGGCTTGTCACATGCTTGGAGCAGATTAGGATCTTTTTCTGTTGGTTTTTTGCATAACTCTTCTTCACTGTACAGTCATTTTTTCATACTAATAGCTACCATTTTGTGATTTTTTTAATTTTGACTTTTTTAAAACTACTTTTTTCTCTGTTAAACTGAGTGCTTTTAGTTATTCACTTGAAACTAATGAAAGTTATGTTTAAATATGCTGTTTTAATTAGGGCCTCATCTTTAAACAAATGATATTGCACTAGTTTTAAGAGTACACTTTTAAAGTAATAACTATTAGCCATAACCCTTCTCCTCATGCTACATTTTGTGTCCACTTCTCCAATTCTGTGTCATTTGCTACTTCTTCTCATTTGTGTTCTCTCTTTCACCCACTTGTATTTTGCTTCTGCTTCACTGGCTGTTCCCTCTTTTCAATTTGTTCTGAAGTGAAACTTAATAGAATCCTGATCCTTTGCATCACTGTTTGCCAATATCAAAGATCAGGAATTGAGTAGACTCCCTTTGCTACCAGCTGCCAATGGAAAAAAAATAAAGCACAATAAAATCATTTACAAACAAAAGTTGTAAAATCACAATGCTAAATGTTATTAAAATCTGCTTATTTGACAGAGGGGAAACTATCTATCCAGAAGTCATATTTCATATTGTTTGGAATTATGGAGAACAAATGATCCCAGTCCAGGGCATCTGCACCTATATTCCCCCTCCATGGTCACTTGAGGACATTGATTCTAGCCTCCAGACTCCTCAGCGATTACCTCTCTTGGGTAGAGACCTGGGTTGGTCTGTCTCTCTCTCTCCCTCTCCCCCTCTCTCCTTCCCAGGTTTTTGAGGCTGCACAGTTCCCTGCTTACTGTGATATCCTCAGCAAGCCAGGCTGTCTAAACAGGCCAGCGTCTGTGTTTTCTTTCTCTTCTGTAACTGCCAGCAGTCATAAATGACTACCCAGCCTTTTTGTAAGCAAGCACATTTATTCTTAAAGTAAAAACATTACAGAAAAAAAGATTAACAAAAATAAAAGAACCTACACGTTAAGAAACTTACCAGAAGTCATGCGTCAGTCTTATTGGGCCTTGGTAGGTCAAGTCCTTGAAAAGGAATCCTATCAGAAGTGGAAACATGGAAAAATTTCTAAGGAGGAGTATAGCAGAATTGCATAAACATGTAAGGACAAAATCAGAAAGCCTGGTGCACAGAATGACTTACACCTAGCAAGGGAGATAAAAGGAAACAAGAAGCAGTTCTTTAAATACATTAGGAGCAACAGGAAGATGAAGGAAAGTGTAGATCCTCTACTTAGTAGGGAAGAAGAGCTAATAACAGATAACATCTGGGCAGTTCCATGTCTATTTTGATTTAATCTTCACTAAAATGTTAATGGTGACCAGATACTCAACATAATTAATATTAACAAGGGGGAAGGAACAGAAACCAAAATAGGGAAAGAATAGGTAAGATAAGTTACCTATTATTATTAGATAAGTTAGATGTATTCAGGTCAGCAGGGCCTAATGAAATTCATCCTAGGGTATTTAAGGAACTAGCTGAAGCAATCTCGAAACCATTAGCAATTATCTTTGAGAACTCCCAGAGGATGGGTGAGGTCCAGAGGACTGGAGAAGGGCAAACATGTTCCCCTTTTTAAAGATAGGTACTAAATTGGACCTGGGAAATTATAGACCTATCAGCCTAACTTTAATATCTGGAAAGGTATTGGAACAAATTATTAAACAATCAATTTGAAAGCATATAGAGGATAATAGGGTCATAGCCAGTATGAATAAAATGTGTCAGCTGTAAATATTATAAGCACAACCTCCACTCCATTATCCAAGTAATTAATGAAAATATTGAACAGTACCAGACTCAGGAGTAACCCTTGCAGGATCCCATTAGATATGTCCTCCCAGTTTGACAGAGAACCATTCATAACTGCTCTTTGAGTATGGGTTTTCAAGAAGTTGTACACCTACTTTATAGTAATTTCATCTACACTGCATTTCCCTAGTTTGCTTATGAGAATATCATGTGGGACTACTGTGTCTAAAGCCTTATTAAAATCAAGACATATAACATCTATTGCTTTCTCCCGTCCACTAAGCTAATAACCCAGTCAAAGAAGAACATTAGGTTGGTTTGGCATGATTTGTTCTTGACAAATACATGTTGGCTATTACTTATCCTATTATCTTCTAGGTGCTTACAGACTGATTGTTTAATAACACTGCTCTACAGCCAAAATGCTTCTGAAATAAATGTAGTCAAACTTTACAAATTCTGGGTCACTGAGAACGAAAATGATGCTTAAAATTGTTGATTGGCTCTAGTTTTCAAGATATGCTATTGGGTCAGTATATACGACCCTTGACTTGGGAATGGCGGAGGATAAGTGAGTTATAAAGGGAAGGGATCTCAATTTAAACCAGAAATGACTAAAATACATCTTTGACTGGATCTATGACTAAATCTATGACTGGGTTTGGACAGTACTTGCTTTTTAGGCAAAACAATGAATGATGCAATCTGAAGCTGGTATTGCGTCATACATGATATGAATTGCATCATGTTATTCCTAGAAGTCATGGATGATGCAATCATAACGAAGCTTACATCACTCTGCTGAACAAATTGCCCTATATCAGCTCTAGAAATCATACAGTGTTGTGTTCTCGTATTTGTCAGTGTTTGATTTTACAAAGGGACACATTTCTGTTTAGCCAAAGTGAGCAGAGATGCCTCGTACTTGTGTGAACAGTGCAGATAACTTCTGCTATGTTTGTGGTGAAGTGACTTTTGCATCACAAAAGCACAGTATAACCACTATGGTTAAGAAAGCCTATCACCTTTATTTTGGCTGCAAAATTGGAGATCAGGACAAGAGGTGGGCCCCACACATATGCTGCAACACTTCTGCAACAAATCTTCGCCAGTGGTTGAACAGGAAAAGGAAATCTATGCCTTTTGCAGTGCCAATGATTTGGAGAGTGCCAACAGATCATTCCAGCAATTGTTACTTCTGCATGGTGCCTCCAGTTGGGAAAGGTGTGTCAAAGAAGAAAAAGTGGACTGTGCATTATCCAAACATTCCATCAGCTATACACCCAGTACCCCACGGAGAAGGACTGCCAGTTCCTGATGCACCAGAATCATTCTCACTTGAGTCAGACGAGGAAGGGGAAGAGGATGAAACTTCTGGTCCTGAACCATCAATGTCACAGGACCCACATTTTCTCCCATCCTCCTCCTCTGAACCACACCTCATAACACAAGGTGAACTGAATGACCTTGTCAGGGATTTGGAACTACCCAAGAGTAAGGCAGAGCTGTTGGGCTCCAGACTACAGCAGTGGAATCTCCTGGCAGGTGATGTTAGGGTTTCCATGTTCCGTGACCGTCAAAAGGATCTTGTCCCATTCTTCTTCATGGAAGGTGATCTTGTAGCCTGCAACAACATCGATGGTGTGATGGCAGCCCTCAACATCGTTCACGATCCAGATGAGTGGAGACTGTTCATTGATTCATCGAAGACAAGTCTTAAAGCTGTTTTACTGCATAATGGCAATGTTTTGCCATCAATTCCAGTTGGTCATGCAGTCCATATGAAGGAAGTCTATGACAACATGAAATAACTTTTGAGGTGCATAAACTATGACCAACATCAGTGGCAGCTTTGTGGCTGATTTGAAAGTTGTTGCTCTCTTGCTTGGTCTGCAGACTGGATACACAAAGTACTTCTGTTTTCTCTGCGAATGGGATAGTCGTGCAAGAGATTCCCACTACATCAAGAAAGATTGGCCACTCCGACAGTCATTGGAGCCTGGGAAGAAAAGTGTTCAGCATCCACCACTTGTTGAATCAAGGAAGATTTTGTTACCACCCTTACACATCAAGCTGGGTCTGATGAAGAACTTTGTCAAGGCCATTGACAAAACACAAGCAGCTTTCAAGTACCTCAGTGGAAAATTTCCAAGGTTAAGTGAAGCTAAGATAAAGGAAGGTGTCTTTGTTGGTCCTCAGATTCGTGAACTACTTCGAGATGATGCATTTGACCATGCACTGCGTGGCAAGGAAAAGACGGCATGGAAAGCTTTCCAGTTAGTGGCAATAAATTTTCGCAGAAACAACAAGGCAGACAACTACAGGTTGTTGGTGGAAAACCTCCTCAAGGCATACAAAAGCCTTGGTTGCAACATGTCACTAAAGATACATTTTTTGCACTCTCATCTAGATTTTTTTCCACCGAACTGCTGAGCAGTGAGCGACGAGCATGGCGAGCGATTTCACCAGGACATTGCAACAATGGAGAAACGCTATCAGGGCAAATGGAGCCCATCAATGCTTGCAGACTATTGCTGGACAGTGACAAGAGATGCTCCATTTAATGAATACAAGAGACAAGCCAAGAAGCGCCAAGTAGACACTGCATAGGACTAAACTATGTACATAATAGTTTTTTGCCTTTTGTTTCATAATACATTTTATTTATATAACCCTTTTGCTGATTTTTAAGGTGTTACATAAACAGGACACGTGAAATATTATCATGTAAAGCAACCATAAACACATGAAAAGACCTAGGTTTACAATTTATGATTAAAACTCTACTATCTACACAATATAGATAGACATAAGATGTAAAAACTTAAATATCTTAGAAACAGTAGCCGATCAGTTGTTTTAATTGTCATATTTGAATTCAGCACATCAAAATACATAATAAATAGCACATTTTATCTCTGAAGCAGACGACTTCTCAAAAATTGTAGACCAGTGTAATCTGTTCCAGTATCTTTCCAGTATTGAATTTAGGTTGATTGGTCTATAATTTCTGGGGAATTCTAGATAGAACATAGACATCAACCTGTTCATTCTCAAGAAACAGTGGTCTATTCAATATTCAATAAAATTTGAAATGTTCAGTGACTACTATGTTTGGAACAGAAGAGAAAGAAAACCACTTCTCAAGATTGGACAGCTTCCTTGATTGTCCCAGTGCAAATATAATTCATTGTAGCAGAGTACTAAAACATTAACTTCTAAGATTCTTCTAGGTATAACTGGATGAAATAAAGCAGGTCACCTGGTCTCAGAGGATGTGAGTGCTGCACCTTTGCCACATTTCCATGGTAAGAATCAGACAGGATTTGACAAAGAGCATGAGAATAACACAGAAATCTAGAACTAAGAGCATCATATTTTCTGATTTCTTTTGTGTACCTTTAAGGATTTGGGCTGGCCTATGAAAAACTAGGGAGTCTTGGTCTAGGTATGTTTCTTTCTACTATGTATCTTTCATTTTATTTTTTTAGCCTTTTTTGATTTTTTGCCCCCCAGAAATTTTATTTTCTTTAAGAGAACTGAATCCTAGAATGAGCTTTTTACTACAGTCCATCATAGGAAAGGTAAACAACTTCTGAGGAGAGGTGAAAAAAGAGCCTAGTCTGATTGGGTTATCAGTGAAGTACACAGACTAGAGTACACAGCTGACACACAATGTCCAGAAAAAGCCTGAAACCTCAGACAAGAGAAGAGTGGAGGGAAAAGATTGACATTAATTTTGTTATAAGAACATAAGAACGGCCGTACCGGGTCAGACCAAAGGTCCATCTAGCCCAGTATCCTGTCTACCGACAGTGGCCAATGCCAGGTGCCCCAGAGAGAGTGAACATAACAGGCAGTGATCAAGTGATCTCTCTCCTGCCATCCATCTCCACCCTCTGACAAACAGAGGCTAGGGACACCATTCCTTAACCATCCTGGCTAATAGCCATTAGTGGACATAACCACCATGAATTTATCCAGTTCTCTTTTAAACGCTGTTATAGTCCTAGCCTTCACAACCTCCTCAGGTAAGGAGTCCCACAAGTTGACTGTGCTATGTTTACACTGGCAACTGAACGACAAAACTTTTGGATTTCAGAGGTGTTAAAAAAACGAACAAACAGCCCTCCCTCCCCAAAAGACAAAAGTTTTGCCGATGACAAGCGCCACTCATTTGGGGGTGGAAGGTTTTTGTCGGCAGGAAAGCCAACAAACAGCGGTTACACTGCACGCCTTTTAGCGGCATTGCTGTAGCGACACAGCCCTGTCACTAAAAGCTGCGTAGTGTAGACATAGTCTGAGACTTATACCAACTGTTAACATAAGGCCTGGTGACTTTTGTCACAGATACCAGGCTACCTGCATCTCTGACCCTTTCTGGTCTCTGAGTTCCCTTCCTCAGGCCTCAAGCCATCACCTCTTTTGGGGCAGAATCACGTGGTTCGCTCATTCTCAGACCAGGCCCAGGGCTGCAGTCCCCTCTGTACCAACTGTGATTACATCAGGAGGCCTGACTTGTTAGGTTCAATACCTGCAGCTCTCTACCCTCCTGGAGCTAGGACCACTGATATCCAGTGACCAGATAGCCTTCTTAAAGCAAAGGATTGTTTATTTAGAACCAAAGCATTTCAGAACAAAAGACTGCACAATGAAGAACAGTTTACACCCATGCCTATCTTGCCTAAGGATTACCATTGCCTGGAAGTTTGGGAAGCCCCCCGACTGCTTCAGATATTCCTGCAGTCTCTGTGACTGTCCCCTAGGCGACCAGCTCGCTAACAACTCCTCACCCCCCCTCCTCCGCAGCCCTCTCTCCAGGGAGTCTTCTTAACTGCTCAATGTGCCAGTAATTGAGCTGCAGCCTGGAAGTAGCATTTTCACTGCTAAAAGGTCAGCTGTTTTGTAATCACTCCCAAGTGTTTGTTAGGAAGCCGTTTATCTAAAACCATTGTGTTGTCTTCTTCCTTGTCTATCCAACAGCTCCCTATTAAACTAAAACACCACATTCATACACGAAAGCCCAGTAACCCAATATAGCTATATAATGACTGACCTGATTAACCAGGTCCCATACTGTATTCATAAGATTATTACCCATCATTATTTCTAGATCATTACATAGCAGCTGCACATCCACTACAATTTTTTCATCAGTAAAACTGAACTGTTGCTGTATAAAATGGTCAGAGTTCTACTTCTTATATGGAAACGTTCATAAGCAAACCGGTAAGTAGGTGCTAGAGTGGCTGAAATACTTCTCTGGTGGATTGTATTTACTGAGGGACTACCTATCCTAAATTCTCAATTACTGAGGGACAATCTACACTCATTGCTGTATTTATTTTCCACAGCTACTATTAGTATAACCTTTTATGAGTGATGTACCAGAATATTTGGATGCTAATATCTAAACAGTATTGTTAAATGTATTAACCTTAATTTGGGATAGTGCAGATTATGTACTATATGTATTTTATTACTTTTAAACCAAACTTTGTACTTTTGGATAATTTAAGCATTATACCCAGAAGTATATTATTCCTTAACCTGTGTATTAGATAATTTTAGCATTTGCTTTAATAAAATTTTTAAATCTGCCTATTAGGTCATCTAGTACTTTACCAGGGCAATGCAGGATTGTTCTCTATGGCATATTTGCTAGTACTTTACTCAGTCTCCTTTCAAATGCTTCAAAAATGGGTCTTCTCCACTTCCTTTGAGACTGTTCCACAGTCTAAGGAAGAAGGCGAAGACTGAAAAAGAATAGTAAGCTAGTTTTTGGTCAATTTACCTCTGATATCACAACCCCAACACATAATCCAAAGGTAACAATAATCTATTATGGGGCACCAACAGAGCCAGAAGGAGGCAGAGAAAATAATGGGGAAGTGGAGGATGCAAGAAACTACCTTTGATGTCACAATCCCATCTCCTAACAATAAGTTTTCCCTTTGAAATGGGGAAAATCAGCAGAAGTTGAAGTGGAATAGGGAAGAAGCAGACTAGTGCTGATCATTCCCTCCCAGGATGGGCTATTAGTACAGACCGAAGTGCTTGCTCATTACTAGAGAGGAAGGAGGAAATCCTGGCCCTGTGGAAGTCAGCAGCAACTCTTGCATTGACTCCAGTGAGGCCAGGATTTTATCTGAACCCCAATGACAGAGGTGAGCTAAACTGGCACTGTAGAGTGGGGAAGGCTCCCTTTCCACTACCTGCCTAAACTACCTTTAGTCTGACTAAAATAAAGACTTCCTTCTCAAGTGCTATTAGTACAATAAACTTTCAAAAGCCCTATATTTATTTTACAAAGAAGAAGAATACTTTTAAAGGAGGATACAATTATCCTTCCAAAAGGCACTTATAGTAATGGAAATAAAACCCACAAATATCAAGAGGTAAATTCTATTACTGCTAGTTCTAGCCCACAAAAGCTTACGAAGCTTATGCCCAAATAAGTTTGTTAGTCTATAAGATGCCACAAGGACTCCTCGTTGTTTCTATTATTGCTGTAGAATACATTATTCAAGTGCCAGTTCATGGAATGCCACTAGGTGGAGATGTTATGTAATCAGTCACTTTACAGGCAAAGTAAGAAGATGCTGAGCTAGAAGCAGATATCTTGCGACTGTTCTAAACTTTTGTTTCCCGCTTTCATTCTTTATTATTCAAGTTTCCAACATAGGTTTTTACATATTTCACTGATGTAATTGTATCTTCTGGTTGCAATGCCATAACAATACAATCTGTTGCTGACGGTGAGCTACAGCTTTCTTTTTGTATTGCTTTCTCTGGTTCTTTTGATAGCTGATGTTAACAGAGATCTCACAAAATATATAGGGAAAAGCAGCAAAAGGCAAAGTGTCTCTTCACCAGGGACATTTGTTATCAACCATCACAGCACAAACAGAAATTATAATAAGCAGCATCTAAGTACATTGCTTATTGCCACTTCTCATAACTCACTCCTTTCCCTGCTATGCTCCACTGCTCCCGAGTTATGAGGCTATCACTAACGGGGAACAAATTATGCCCATTTTATACACTCTCTCTAAATATTATGGGTCAAATCATGACATTACTGGTGGGAGCCGTGAGGGCTGAGGAAGCAACGTAGTCTCAGCTACACATAAAGCTGGACTGTTAGGGGCTCCTGAGCAGCTGCACACAGGTGAAGAAGCTCCCCTACACCTTGTGTAGCTTTCTAGGGAACAATAGCAGTTCCTTTGCCTGCACTGTGGCGAGAGCAGGGACTACTTGCTCAGGCTGCCATAAGAAATGTGTGACCTTGCTTGCTCCTCCGCATTGGCCCACAGAGTAGAGCAGGAGCATTCTCGGCAGATCAATGTCTGCTGCAAGGTATGCATCATCCCCCATGTGTAGGAGTGGTTCCAGGAGAAATTGGCATAATCTCTCTGGTGCTCTTTTTATGGGCAGTATAGCTACACATCCCCTCCTCCTCAAAACTGTGACATTAAAGGCACAATTTAACCCGTATACTCTGTGGTCATTCTGCCAGCATTGGCTCTGACTCATGGCCAAGATGGAAGTGCTGCTAGTTGTATCTTATTACTGCTAGTATCGGCCTCTCACTAGTGCATGCTATCAATCACAGTATGTGCACTGACTCCATCTATACCCTCTAGTGGGCTTTCCTGTTGGGTCTTGGGTGCATTTTAGTACCAGGAATCCCTCTCCATGTTGTCTTTAGGGATGGACAGGTATTCACTGGATAGCACAACGCAGAGCAGGACTGGGACCCTGTGGCAGGAGAGGCTGTTAAAATATTTGTTTTTTCAAGAAAAGGTTGAATGAAATCCAATTGCTTAAAAAACAGAAACCCTGTTTTCTAGTACAGTTTAGTCCATACTAATTGTCATCAAACAAATCAATGTATTGCAGATCTGCACCACTCTTTCCAACCAGTATTTCTAAGGCACGAGCAGTTAAACTGACCCTATTACAAATATTAGGGCCAAAGTCATGCTAAAGGTATACCATGACTACTTTTTTTAAAGTAGAAAGTTATTGGCCAAATAAAACAAGGCCCTGGCCTGCACTCAATGTGATGGCATTTCTTTGTTTGTCTGCCTGTAAGGCGATATCTTTTGAACACTGCATCCAATCAATTCCAAAACTCCAGGGAATGTTCTAGGCATCAAAGGGCAGAACCCCATTAATTTTGGTGAAAATGGAAAAGCTAGAAATGCCTGGTCTGATCAGAGTTCCGGAGGGGGGCACACTGAGATTGCTCAGATCAAATTGCAAAGAATGGGGCAGACAATCCCTCAAACTGGTGGTTATTCTAATACTTAGATTCAACAAGCTTCTATAATACCTTACTGGTTACCCAGAAGCCAAAAACCACAGTTCCCTTAAAGCAACCCAGCCTTGAGCTCCCACCCAGACAGCCAAGTCAAATATGATGACGATCACTGAAAATCTTGTTCATCATATAAAAAATTCTACCAATCCAAAAGGATTGGACACATTACCCACCAGGTTAATAAATATCTTGGATCTTACCCAAATACACGCTCACAGCTAGTTCTTATTAATTAAGCTAAAATTTATTTTAAAAGAAAAGAGAGTATTGGTTAAAAGATCATTATACATACAGATATGAATAGAGTTCTTAGGTCAGCTTCATAGTAGAGATGGTGAGCTTTAGAGCTGTAAAGAGTTCTTTCAGAATTAGTCCATAGGTTACAGTCCAATGTCCAATATCAGGGTGATCCAGATAGGACTAAAGATCTCAAACTTCCTCTGATGAAGCCTAAGCACATCTGAGATAAAAGGATCAGGGCCCAAGAGTTCTTTTTATAGAATTCTGGCAGGCTATTGACAGCCTCTTGACAACAGGTGTTCCTTGGATGAAGCATTGTGATTTAAGTAGAATCACCTATTTTCTATGTATACACAGGTAACTAGTTGCATTCATTAGCATATGGTAATTATCCATAAAGCAGTTCATAGACAATTTACTACAAACTTCAAAGAGAAATATAGACAATGAAATTATTACATTCAGGTTTCATCTAAATGTTAATATTCCCTTTTGTTCTCTGAATCAATAGATATAGTAACAGACAGGAACCATCTGTTTATATGGTTAACATCTAACAAGATATAAGTTAATACATACAATTACTATTACCTCTAATTCTCTAACAATACAGGTTTGCATTTCAAAGCTTTAGTCTATTTAACAGGAAATGGCCCTAGTTACCATTTACATACTTTTCTAACACATCTCTACAAGTTGAATTTGGGTCATTTAGCTTGCTAGTTGTTTAACCCTTTCTGGCTTAATATCACACCTGGTTTCCACTCGTATAAGCGAGAGGGGAAAAAAATAAAAAATATAAATAAAGGCTCCCAATGGCCTATTGGGTGCTGCCAGCAGATGAATCTCTCTGGTGTCTTTTGCTGCTACTTACACATCACAGGCAGTAGCTTCATAAATTAATCTCTTTCCTTGGGTGTACAGCAATGGTTTTCAAAATTTTTGTATTGATGACCCCTTTCACACAGCAATCCTCTGAGTGTGACCCCCCCCTTATACATTAAAAGGGGGGGGGGTAATTTAATTTAATGGGGGCTCGGGGCTGTCAGCTCCACAGAGTTGACAGCTCACGACCCCCATATAAACACCTTGCGACCCCTTGAGGAGTTCCAACCCTCCAGTTTGAGAACCCCTGGCATACAGTGTGGCTCACATAAACAACATGTGCAGCCCTCTAGTATTTGTGAGTACCCAATAATTGTGCTAGGCATATCTGTGCGATCAGCCATAGTGGTATTTTATTTGTGGTGTTACAAAATATTTTCTCTTAAAAAAAAGTGGGCATGAATTTGACTCCTCTGCCTGTAACAGCAATCGAGGTAGGCTGTGTCACTGACCGAGATGTGGATGGTCATACCAGTGGCTAGGGCAGGAGTCAGGCTTACTGGCCAGAGCAGAAGTTGGTAGTCAGGAATCAGAGCCCAGAGTCAGAGGCAAGTCAGAGTTGAAGTCAAGAACTGGAGCCAAGGGTCACCTGGAGTGAGGCCAGGCAGGGGCAGTGCTGGGAATATGCAGGCACAGGAGCTATTGCAGACACCGCTGAATGCTTTGAGCAGCTGCTGAACTGTTGCTGGGCTTCAGAGCTGGTCTGCTGACTCTTCCAATCAATCGGGTGGTGTAGCCAATCAGGCAGCCTATTACAGTCCGGCTGCACTCATTAGGTTGCCTGGAGACTGATTCTGCTGCAGGCCATGCTTCCTGACTGTAATCCCCTGCCAGCTCCAGGGAGCCTCTACGCCTGGTTTCTTGGGGTACTTCCGATGGAACTCTTACAAAAAGGTCTAGGGCATGGATGTTCTCTACCAGTTCCCAAGAATCACAGAATCATAGAACCAGAAGGGACCTCAAGAGGTCAGATAGTCCAGTCCCCTGCATTCGTGGCAGGACTATCTAGACCGGGGGTAGGCAACCTATGGCTCGTGTGCCGAAGGCAGCACGCGAGCTGATTTTCAATGGCACTCACACTGCCTGGGTCCTGGCCACCAATAGTTTGTATATTATAGACTTATAGAAAGAGACCTTCGAAAATCGTTAAAATGTATTACTGGCACGCGAAACCTTAAATTAGAGTGAATAAATGAAGACTCGGCACAACACTTCTGAAAGATTGCTGACCCCGATCTAGACCATTCCTGACAGGTGATTGTCTAACCTGTTCTTAAAAATCTCCAATGATGGAGATTCCACAACCTCCCTAGGCAATTTATTCCAGGGCTTAACCACCCTGACAGTTAGGAAGTTTTTCCTAATGTCCAACCTAAATTGCCCTTGCTGCAATTTAAGCCCATTGCTTCTTGTCCTCCTCCTTATAACAACCTTTTACATACTTGAAAACTTCTTGTCCAGACCATAACCTTCCCAGTCCACCAGGTACTGGAGCCATCCCCTAATTTGCCAGAATTGAGGATCAACTTCCATGGGTTCAGGTGACGGAGAAGAGAGTAGTGATGGGAGTGCAGAGCCAGAAGGCTGTCAGGAGCCAGGAGGACCATCTTTTTTCTTGGCTGCATTCAGTCAGGTAATTGTCAATCTTGATCCATAGTTCGGCTAAGGGATCCAGGCTGGACGGGGATTCCACCCATGCCAGTTCATCTTTAATATCATCATTTAGGCCAAGCTGGAAATGATAATGCCAGGCAGCCTCATTTCACTTGGTATCTATTATCAAGCATGGAACTCTGCTGCATATTTAGCCTTTCTGCGGCAGCACCTGATGGTTGGCTTTGGCCATATACTCATGTCTCAGATCACTGAAGATCACTGCCAAAACTCAAAGAATGTCCTCAAATTGTCCCAGAAGGGGGCTTGAGTTTTCCAGGAATGGAGACACCCAAGCCACGGCCTCCCCAGTAAGCAGGCTCATAATCAATTCCACTCAGGCTTGGTCAGTGGGGTACAACTGTGGTCACAGTAGAAATAGGAGCAGATACCGATTTAGGAACCCAGAAAACCCAGTGTGGCAATTGCTATTGAACTTGTCAGGTATGGGGAGCTTGGGCTCACTGGCAGTAGGGTTTGGAACTGAAGGAGGTTTGGCTTGAACTTGCATGACTCCATTCTGCACCTGCAGAGTGGCAACATGGGCCTGCGAGGTCTGTAGGGCTTCCACTATCTCTGTCAGAGAGATATTGTCCTTTGTAGAATCCAGAGTCACCAGATCAAGGTAACTCCTCAAGGTGTCAGTGACCAGGATATGGGTGGTTGTGCCTACTTACCTGGAGTGAAGCTAGGCAGAAGTAGGAGCTACCACAGCCATGGGCAAATGCTTTGAGCAGCCACTGAACTGCTGCTGCTGCTGGGCTTAAGAGTTGATCTCCTGACTCTTTCAAACCAATCAGGTGGTGTAGCCAATGAGGCAGCCTGTTATAGGCCAGCTGCATTTATTAGGTTGCCTGGAAACTCTCAGCTGCCAGCCCTTCTTCCAGACTGGCTCTGCTGCAGGCTCTGATTCCTGACAGACTGGCATCAAGTTTCTCCATAATTCCCTGCCTTGCACAATTTGATTTCTATAGTACATGGAGAAATCAAAAGGCTGCTACTTTTAGACTTGCTGCTCCTTCTTCTGGAGTAGTTGAATCCAGTTTGTGAAAGGCATAATGACATTATCGCATTGTACTGTACCTACACAAGTCAGGAAATAAGGAGCAGGTGTGACAGAACTATCTAGATGTATGTGTTATGCTGTCATGAGCCAATGATCTTAAAATAAAATAGGTCAATATCTGTTATATGAATAAATCCTATTACTGCTAGATGACCTTCCAGCTCATAGGAGACAGAAATTTTTGCAGACACGCCCCTTGTTTATTGAAAAATGTTTTGCTAAACAAAAGACTAAGACCTATACATGGGAAGAAAAGAGACATTGTTTTGCATAAAGTGACATCCAGAATTGAAAGGGTTTTATCTTATTGCTCAATGTGCAAATTTCCCATAATGGAAATTACCAGCTTGGTACAGTGGGAGTAAGGAACATGAGTCATACAAAGTGGTGACCAGAAGAGGATATAAGGAGTAGCCTGTAAGCTTAGTTACAAAGGGATGTGAGATCGAACTTTCAGCTGACATGCAAAAGGAGACAGCCTTCAGACAGAGAGAGGGAACTCTTTTTTTTTTAAATGATTTTTTTCTTTGTTAAAGAAAATTTAAAATTGCCTCAGATACAATAGCATAGTTAAGGGCTATTTGCAGCCCCACAGCCTGCCTGGAATTTGGAGCAAGGGGACGTGGGATAAGGAGATTTCTATCCATCAGATTTTCAGTCTGCTGACTCTGGCTTTGCTCTGGGAGTTTTGCCCAAGGGCCAAATTCTGCAGTACTTACAAAAGGAAAACTCCCACTGACATTTCCACCATGCTTCTGGAGCAAATCTCCTGCGTGGGAAATTTCACGTAGAAGTGAATTGCACAACATGATAATTAGAAAGGAAGAAAAGTCTCTGGGTCCTCAAAATTTCATGGTTCACAAAATTAGATGAATATAAAAAACACACAATGAATCGCCCCAAAAATTCCTAAAATCCACACTAGTTTTACACAGTTCTAACCAACTCACCACTTTTGTGTGGCGTGGTGGGAATGAGAAGATTGGGATGCTTTTCATGTGGTGGAGAAGAGTTAGCAGGGTTTCTGAGTCAATTATGACTTTATGGAAGGATATGAAGCTGGTGGGCTAAGTCCTCTGCTACATCCAATAATTATACTGTGAACAGCTACCACACCTGTGATACCCTCTAACAAAATGGTAGTAGATTGTAAATGTGTATACATTTGCATAAATTTGCAAAACCATTAGAAGCACATATCTTCTAACTATATCTTGCAAGTGCTTATCAGGAATTTTCATTTACATACAAACCAGATAATTGCTATAAAACATGTTAGTGCCAGGGCTATTTCTCAACACATGTTCTAAGTAGAGGGAAATACTGTTGTGTCTTAGACAGTAAAGCTTGAGAACTACTGGAAAATGTTGGCATTTTAATGACAATCACTGTATAGTGAGCTGGGATAAAGTGCTCACATGTACCCAATTTCATGTTCATTTACTGTAAGGGCACATTCAAAAATAAGCACAGAGGTGAGCCTACAAAATGATTGTAGATCTTCAGCTTTTTTTTTTTTAAATAAGTGAGGTCCCAAATGACTGATGAAACATCTCTTACTATCAGAATCTTCTAAATTGTCCAAATGCCATTGCTGATATTGGTGGGATGCCAAGATTTGAGCTCCTATTGGCAAGAGTCTGAACTACAATCAAAGCTTCATTTGTATTGATTACAGTTGTATTCAGGGCTGGCTCCAGGCAACAGCTTACCAAGCAGGTGCTTGGGGCAGCCACTTCGGAGAGGGGCGGCACGTGCAGCTGTTCGACGGCAATTCTGCATACGGTCCCTCACTCCTGCTCGGAGCGAAGGACCTCCCGCTGAATTGCCACCGCAGATCGCAATCACCATTGCGATCGCGGCTTTTTTTTATTTGTTTGTCTGCTTGGGGCGGCCAAAACCCTGGAGCCGGCCCTGGTTGTATTATAACAGCAATATTACAGCCACTCCTTTTTCCGCATTGGAGATCCAGTGTCCTCATTGTGATAAACTACTCTACCTTTGGTCTTGTAATGTATCACTCGGAAATCAGACTATTGACAAGAAAAAGCAGATGTGTAATGACACGGTCATATAATCAAGTAGCCCTTTTTCAGTGGAATTCCCTTTAAGATTAGATTGAATTTCCATTTCTTGAGAATAGGCCTCTAAAATCTACCATTGAGTCATTAAAGAATGCAAAGAGTAGGTGACTACTCTGAATCCTTACCCCTCTCTAAGCAGAGGGAGTACCCTGATATCAGAACACACACACGCACACATATTGGATTAGTGTTCAGACTGACCCTTCTCCCTGGGTTCTTCTTTTATTGGGAGTCAAAATAATAATAACAGAATAAGCTAGGCTGCTCTTAGGAATTCCCTCCAGAACCTCTCTGTCTCAGACCCTAGTCACCTCTGCCCAGAAAGTCACTCCCACTTATTTTTATTCAAGATGGTGCTAGTGAGCCAGCAAGAATCAGTCAGCAGCCCCAGACAGGTTCTAACAGTGTGTGTGTGAGGGGTAGGTGGGTACAGAGTGGTAAGGATGAGAGAGGAACAGTTTCTGAGTCAGGTGGGATGGAAGTTCTGCGTCTATAGTGAAGTAGGTAGCACAGGAAAAGGTTTTGAGCCTGGACGTTTAGATGAACAGGACCTTGGATTTTGAGCTAGAGGGAAGAGTGAGGTCAAAGGGGGAGGGGCTTCAGAGCTATATGTGAGATGAGTAGGAAAGCATGAGTTCTAGGTTTTGAGCTAAGGGGAAAGAAGATCTGGAATATTGTGGGGTCAGGCTGAAGGAGATTTCTGAGCAGGAATGGGTTAGGTTAGACGGAGAATCTGATGGGGTCAAAGTTTCTGAAAGGGGAGGGAAATGGCAGAATTGAGTGTAGGTGAGTGGAGAGAATGGACCAGAGTGCCCAGATCCAGCCAAGATTTTGACTAAATTGGTGGTGTGCAGACAGGGGGGAAGAAGATAGATCAGGAGGTAAGAGCTAGACTGGAGGAGAGAGGGGGAGGCTGAGACTAGTCAGAAACAGCAAAATGAGCTAATGCTGTTTTCTCCTACCTCTGCCCTCTGCTATAACTGTGTCAATGTTTTTCATGTTGACAGTGATAGATGATTGGAGAGGGAAAACAGTCTTTTTCTTCCCATTTTCCTATTAACCTCTCATTCCCAGCCAAAATCTTCCTCGGACTCCCTTGAAAATTTAGTCAATCTGCAGGGAGAACATTAGGTGAGTAGGGTACCATGGCAGAAGAGTCAGGGAACTATGGTAAGTACTTGGGGCACCAGCTACCACTGTCTGTATGTTGGCTAGTCCTCTCATGTATTGCTAAACTTGAACTATAAACTGTAGTTGATAAATCTACATGACAGATCAAAACACACCTGAGAGACCTTCAAATTATCAACTATTACAGCTCTTTGATTACTTTGGAACCTCTACTGATACCAGCTCAAGGCCATCTCTGCAACTGTATAGATTAATCCTCTCAAGTTTTTTTTACGGAGATATCAGTCAGAATGAAGACATAATAGCTTCTGTCCAGAAATGGTTAATTAATAGCTTGCCTAGGTTATTTAAGTTCAATTAAGTAAATTGGTGCCCCTGATCTATATAAAAAGTGGCTGTTTGATTTGTCGTTTGCATCACTCTCAGTCTTTAAAGTGTACCAAGCTACTCTTTTTTACTTGAAATTTCACTGTAATTGCCTGAAATGTTAGCAGCATCTTTGATCTGGGGAATAGTGGTGATACTATGCTGTTGTTTTTGGTTTATTCTGGGAATAAGAAGGAGGTAAGGTTTCTTTTTAAACATATCCCAACGCTAATTTCTGTAAAAAGATAGTGTGTGTATATAGCTGAGATAAAACTAGTCTGAACATTGGCAGATTGATAAGTAAAGGATAACTGGTGATGCTGGTGTTTGTTCTTTGAAATCTTTATATTATAATGGCATTTTTGTGTACATAAATTTAAAAAAAAACAAAAACCAAGCAGGCTATGCAAATCCATATTCATGACTAACAGAAGACAGAGATACAATGAAAGAGGAATCCATTTGTAAATGAGATTATAAATAATCATAATTTGGGTCTGATTTTCAGAAGTTCTTAGTATGTGCAGCTTTTGTTGAAATCAATAGGATTTGCAGGTGCTCACTATTTTTGAGAAATCAGATCCTACATGTTTATGCTTCTGATGTACAAATGACTGGTTTATTCCTTATACCTTTTTCCATTTTATTTTCTGTATCAATGTAGTTTAATCTGGACTGTAGCAATATTGAACTCCTACTTTTAATGCTGGTTACCATTTGGCTTGTTTACTGTATTGAGTAAATACTCTCAAGCCTTTATCGTACTGGCATGTGCTCTGTACAGAAACAAAGAAATTCATGAATATATTTACTATAAAAAGTGGCTCTTTGACTTGTCTTTTGCATCACTCTCTGTTTTTAAAGTGTACCAAACTGTTAGCTACTCCTTTCTACTTGAAACTCCTGAAATTTCACTCAGATTGCCTGAAATGTTAGCAGCATCTTTGATCTGGGGAATAGTGATCTTCTGTAAGTTGTAATACTTTGGCTTCATCTTGGTTGTTGTGTTTAGTGTACTGGTGCTGGGTGGTGTTGTGGCCTATGCTATACAGGTTAGATTAAGAGGTGATTGTAGCAGGATGGTCTGCCCCTTTAAGGGCCTGCAGAGCTAGGGAGCAGCAGGCTGTGGCCGGGGCCGGCTCCAGGCACCAGCCCACCAAGCATGTGCTTGGGGTGGCGCCTGGAGAGGGGTGGCGCAGCGGGGCGCTCCGGCCCGAAAGTGGGGCTGCAACTGGGCTTGCCACCTTCCCCGCGGCGCTCCGGTCGGGAAGAGTGGGGCCCCGGCTGGGCTCGCCGCCCTCCCCCCAGCGTTCCAGCCGGTCGGGGAGAGCGGAGAGCCCTGTCCGGGCTGTCCGCCCTGCTCCCGGCGCTCTGGCCGCCGGGGAGAGCGGAGAGCCCTGGCCGGGCTCGTCGCCCCCCTCCCAGCGCTCTGGCTGCCAGGGAGAGCAGAGAGCCCCAGCCGGGCTCGCCGCCCTCCTCCCGGTGCTCTGGCCGCCGGGGAGAGCGGAGAGCCCCGGCCGGGCTCGCCGCCCTCCTCCCGGCGCTCTGGCCGCCGGGGAGAGCAGAGAGCCCTGGCCGGGCTCGCCGCCCTCCTCCCGGTGCTTGGTCCCCGGGGAGAGCGGAGAGCCCCGGCCAGGCTGAGAAGAGAGCCCCAGCCGGGCTCACCGCCCTCCCCCTGGTGCTCCGTCTGGTCGGGGATTGTGGCAGCAACAAAGCCAGAGCTGGCCCTGGCTGTGGCTTAAAGAGAAGCCCAGCAGGCAGCTTTTGGGAACCAGCTGATCCAGCAGGGAATCAGATCCAGTCATCAGCTGCTGCTTAGCTAGACCAGCTAGTTCCCAACACGTGCTTGCTGGGCTTCTCCATAGGCCACAGCCTGCTGCTCCCTAGCTCTGCAGGTGCTTAACGGCACAGACCGCCCTGTGGTCCCTTCTGACTTTAAACTCTATGACTCTGACTCGTATTATTTAAAAGTTATTAGTGACTTACTGTGGGTGTCCATATCCAGGAATACAGTTGTTTGGATCCCAGTTCAACAAAGCACCTGATCACATGCTTAATTTTAAGCATGTGCTTAAGTGCTTTGTTGAAATGGGGCCTGTGGGCAAAACTCCCATTGATTTCAGTGGTGCAGGGTCAGATCCAAGTAGAATGTGCAAACAATACTGTAATACTCTTTCTTTGGTGGGTTCAAAGGGCTCAGCATTCAGTGTGCTAGAGAATTTTGCAAGCCAAAGACCGACCAAATAAATGAAATAATCCCATCTTCGTGTCTCTGGAGGTCCAAATGATGCTTGTTCATCCATCTTCAATTCCTCCTTTCTTTCTGTCCATTAGAACTGTTAGTAATAAGTTTGTTTTTTATACAGTCTTAATTGAGTGTGTATTTGAGGTAATGTTATCTATTTTAGAGTTTGCAGAGCAACTAAGGGGCTGATTCTTGCAAAGTGCCATGCATCCTCAACTCCCAAGGGGTATTGAGGACACTGAAGCAACGGTCAGGTGTTCAGCAACTCCTAGGATCAGGCTCTAGAGGGGCTGAACCTACGCTACTTAAGGAGCTTTGCCACTGACTTCTGCTGGAACAGGGTGAGGCCCTAGGTGCTCATTGCCCGATAAAGTCAATGAGAGCTGAGCCAATGACTTTAATGAGAGCAAGTGTGGATTCTTACTTACAGAAACTACAAACCAGAAATTCTAGACCTCATTCTGGAAAGCATTACTCACATGAGGATTGCCTATTTGCCTGAATAATCCCATTGAAGTCAGTGGGACTAGCATGTTATAAGGAAGAGAATGGCAATTATTTTTCACAACACATTTTCAAAAAAGTGGTTGTCTTTAAACTTTCCCATGAAAATTTTGTATAGTTTCCACTGAAGAGCTGAAAACCAAATACTTTTCATATTCAAAACCCACGTACAGCAAACATTTTGGTTTTCAGTATAAACTTTTAGTGTCCCCAAAAATGAATCTTAATTTGTTTGTTTTTTAACACAGATTTTTTTTATTTTTTTTTTAAACATAGAAATTTTTCAGGTTTCAAATTTCTTGTTGAAAAACTGGAGAGTTTCTACCAAAAGTGAAACTTTTCCTGAATATTTTCATTTGTTTCAAAAACCATTTTTTGGGAGACCAGCTCTCTATACTCAGCTCAGGATCAGGGCCGGCTCCAGCATTTCTGCCCCCTCCAAGCAAAAAAAAAAAAAAGCCGCGATTGGCGGCAATTGGAAAAAAAAAAGCCGTGCTCGACGGCGGAAGTTCAGTGGCAGGTCCTTCACTCCTAGAGGCAAATCCCGAATTGCCGCAGGTGCTGCCCCTCTCCCTTGGCCGCCCCAAGCACCTGCTTGTTAAGCTGGTGCCTGGAGCCGGTCCTGCTCAGGATGGGTTGGTAAGACTGGGCCCTACAGCAGGTCACCTACAAAGCAGAAATATCAGCAGACAGGTTGTCAGGAAAAAGCAAATAAAATGACAAAAAATAAACAAAAACTGAGTAACCGAAAGATAAAGCAAATAAATGTCCTTTTCATCATGCCATGAAAGCTGCCAAACTAGGGCTCTGGCAGACTGTCCTGAGAAATCAGTTCAGGTAGCACAGGTCCTGTACTGAGCAAGCTTTGCCACAAGTCCTGAAAAGTACTGGGATGGGCTCCAACAACAAGAATATCCCAGACAATATTAACTGCTGGGATGGGGTATTTATTTAAGGCACAATTACTTAACTGCTTGCAATGAATAGAATGTTACATTTTAAACGGTGAAAAAGAACCTACCCAAATGTAAAAAATAAAAGCTAGAGTGATATAGCTTAAGTACATTTTTTGTTATTCTTGGATTCTAATAAGGCTTCTGTAGGCTTAAGGTCATTCTTTCTAATATACGATAGACCTCATAATGGATTTATTATGAAAAGGAGGGCAATCTCCCATCAACACTGATAGAAACTGAATGTTATAAATAGGCTGGTATCACAATCTTATTTAGCTGGCCTAACTGAAGGACAGGTCTTAATTTATAACCTTAATTTGTAACATTTGTTTGTAACTTGTAGGCGTCCAGGTGAGCCGCCAGTGGAAAATGGGCTACTTCCATATCTGGGCTGCGCTTTGCAATTTGGTGCCAACCCTCTTGAATTTCTCAAAGCAAGACAAAAGAAATATGGGCACATTTTCACTTGCAAAGTGGCTGGAAAATATGTTCATTTTCTCACTGACCCTTTTTCATACCATTCAGTGATGCGCCAAGGAAGGCATTTGGACTGGAAAAAGTTCCACTTTGCTGCTTCTGCAAAGGTACTGCTTTACAATAACTGTAGTATTTTAATATATTTTAATATTTACTATGAAAAAATCAACATGGTCAAGTCATTCTGTACCTAGCTAATCTATATGTGACTTTTCAGTATGTCTGCCTGTCTGAAAGATAGTTTGTCTCCTGGCTCAAATCATAGAATCATAGAAGATTAGGGTTCGAAGAGACCTCAGGAGGTCATCTAGTCCAATCCCCTGCTCAAAGCAGGACCAACACCAACTAAATCATCCCAGCCATGGCAATGTGTCAGATATTTTATTCCTTAATATAAATAACAATGGGTTTTGCAAAAACAGATTTAGGTTATCCAAGAATAAGGTGACCAGATGTCTCGGTTTTATAGGGACAGTCCCGATTTTTGGGTCTTTTTCTTATATAGGCTCCTATTATCCCCCATTCACTGTCCTGATTTTTCATACTTGCTGTCTGGTCACCCTATCCAAGAATGACATTATTTAGTTATGTAATCTCACAAAAATACTAGAACAAAAGTACAGCACAAGATGGTTTGCACTATTGTGAATTTATATTGAATTGACTAATTTTAAAAACAAATGTACTGCTTGTGAAAGATGCCAGATTAGCAGCCCTGGAAACTGAAATCCTCTGTATATCCACAGAGCAGATCTGGCATAGACTCCCATCAGTACAAGTTTCTTCCCATTAGCCTAGCATTGTTCTTCAGTCACTAGTTGGAGGGATCACATCTGGAAGTCTCATTCAGGCCCATTCAAACCTTGGCTTTTCTGCCAACAGAATAACAGTTATGGTGTTGGCTGTGTAATGTGGAAGCCTGTGTCCTAGAATCTAAATTCTAGATTAATCCACACACTCATTTCACTGAGGACCTCAAACAACACTTAGATGGTAATGACTTTTGTCACTATTGATTTATTCCTTTATTTGCCCTGCAATGACACCCTGAGAAGCAAATATACCTCTATAAAATAGAATGTGTCTTTACAAATCAGTTTAATCTTATCTCAGACCACAAACACTAAAATGCCTTAATCATAACTCAGGCTATGTCTACACTGCAGTTGGACATCTGTGGCTGGCCCATGCCAGCTGACTTGGGCTTGTGAGGCTTGGACTAAGGGCATGGGCGGCAGGTATAAGAGGCTTGTGGAGACTAAGCCTCCCCAAACAGGGCAAGAAATAATGGTTGAGACACACCTCCCTTTGGAGTCAGGCTGGCCAGCCGCCTTTGGAGCACTGCTGCTTGAAGCTTCTGAGAAGTGGGGGCGCCACTGGTGTCTGGACTGTGGCCCTTCCCATGCTCTGCCCTAAGGCCCTGCTCCTGCTTGGCCTTTCCCCCCACCCGCGCTGCACATCTTCCCCCTGAGGCCCCACCGGCACTGCACCTCTTCCCCCTGAGGCCTCACCCTCACTCCGCCTCTTCCTGCCCCCACTCTGCCTCCTCTCCAAAAGCCCCCTGCCTGCCTCTTGCTTCTCTCTGCCCCTGTCGCTTGCCCCTAAGGCAGGAGGGAGCAGAAAGGAGTGAGCAGTGGGCGGGCAGCCTCGGGGGAGTGGGTGGAGAAGAGCGAGTGGTGGGCGGGAGGCCCTCGGGAATAGGGGCAGAGAGAGACAAGCAGTGATAGGCGGGGTGTCCTCAAGAGAGGAGGGAGGAGAGGAGCAAGCAGCAGGCAGGGGTCCTTGGGAGAGGGGGCAGAGAGGAGCGAGTGGCAGGTGCAGGGCCCTCAGGGGAAGAGGCAGAGCGAAGATGCGAAGAGGCAGAGTGGGGGCGGAGCCTCGGGTAGGGTGACCAGATAGCAAGTGTGAAAAAATCAGAACAGAGGGTGGGGGTAATAGGCACCTATATAAGACAACACCCCAAATATCAGAAGTGTCCCTATAAAATCGGGACATCTGGTCACCCTAGCCTTGGGGGGAAGATGCTGAGCGGGGCAGAGCCTCAGGATGGAGTGGAGGCCAGGGCCACAGTTCAGGCGCCGGTGGGCCCCCCCCACTGCTAGGAAGCTTCTCACGTGCCACCTACGGCTAAGGGGCTGTTTAAATGCAGTATAGATGTTCGGGCTTGAGCTGGAGTCCGAGATCTGGGACGCCTCCCCCCGGCCTCACGGAGTCCTAGAGCCTGGGCTCCAGCCCAAGCTGGAATGTTTACACTGCTGCTAAACAGACCCTTAGCCCGAGTCCTATGAGCCCAAGTCAGCTGGCACAGGCCAGCTGTGGGTTTTTAATTGCAGTGTACACATACCTTATGTGACTATTGCATGATGTCACTACACGGCAGAGTTCAGGTTGCTTGGGTGCCTTCACTGTGAATTACCATACCTTAATGTGTCTAGTTTTATTTTGAATTAAACTTCAACTCAATTGCCTGGGTTTGTAATGCTTGTTTTGGGGACAAATACAATATCCTTGTAATTTTTTTACCGTTAAGTTGCTGAAATGTACTCTCAAGTTTAACTGCAGCTTAACATCATTTTCTGTCTGTGCTTTCATCCAGTAAGGTCCCTATCTTGCAAGCTGCAGAGTGTGTTCACTCCCTTTAATGACAATGGAAATTGAGGGCACTCAGCACCTCTCAGGAGATGCTTAGCACTTTGGAGAATTAGGCCCTAACCCTTTAAAAACTATCTGGTCAACTAAGGGCCCAATCAATCTCTTATTGAAGTCAGTGAAAAGATTCCCAATGGGAACTAACTGAATCCCTAAGGATATGTCTACACTGCAATAAAACACCCATGGCAGGCTTGCGTGGCTTGGGCTGTGGGGCTATGAAACTGTAGTGTAGACATTCAGGCTAGCTGATCCAGGCCAGTCGTGGATGTTTTACTGGAGAGCAGACATACCCTAAGTGATCGTACTTATTTATTTATAAGCATATATCATAGACTATTTTTGTGTGCTTATTACATACTTACGAAGACTTGTGGCCAATTATCACTTTACAGAGTTGACAGTTCTTACTATATGTCCCTGTGTTAAATTATGAAGATGACATATTGGCTATGATTTCCCTTGTAAATGATTATTTACCAAGATTGTGATGATCCTCATTAATCTTACATGCAATTTATTTGGTGGCAGGCTTTTGGACATGGCAGTATTGACCCACGTGATGGAAACACCACTGAAAATATGCACCAGACTTTCATTAGAACCCTGCAAGGTAATGCCCTGAATTCCCTCATTGAAGCTATGACGGAAAACCTACAATATGTCATGCTGCAATCAAGTACATCTAAACTGCATTCCAACAACTGGGTAACAGATGGGCTTTACGCATTCTGTTGCCGGGTGATGTTTGAATCTGGCTTTTTAACGCTTTTTGGTACAGAGTTTAATTCAACCCAAGACAAGAATCTATCTCAGCGGGAAACCCAGAGAGCACTTATTCTAAATGCTCTTGAAAACTTCAAGGAGTTTGATAAAATCTTCCCAGCCCTTGTCGCAGGCGTGCCTATCCATGTGTTCAAGAGCGCCCACAATGCACGGGAGAAGCTGGCAGAGGCTCTGCTCCATGAGAACCTCAGAAAAAGGAACAACATCTCTGAGCTCGTCACTCTCCGTATGTTCTTAAATGATACTCTGTCGACTTTTGATGATAAGGAAAAAGCAAAAACCCACCTGGCTGTACTATGGGCTTCACAAGCTAACACAATACCTGCTACTTTCTGGAGTTTGTTCTATCTTATTAGGTAAGTAGCAGTGTTTGCAGTTTCTGAAGTAAAATAACTTCTTGGCTTTGTTGTCACTCAGAAATTGTCTCAGCATTAAAGGTCAAATTCTGCTCTTGGATGAATGTCAAATCCAGGTCTCGCTGATGTCAATGGGAAAACTCCTATAGATTTCTGCAGGCCCAGGATTTTGTCCTGCATGAGTAAGACCCCCACAGAAACTCCTCTCATGCAGCCCAGGAAAGGAGATAGTCCCACATAGTGTTTTTCTGCATTAGAGACATTTACTAAAAATGTCTCGTCCAATGCTGTGAGCCCTGGTATAGACAAGACTCCTGCAGCCACAGATGCTTTTAACGCTATGTCAATTAAACCTTCAGAGCAAATCTAAACAACACAATATTAAAATCACCAGTGGCTGTGGAAGCCTTGATTACACTAGGGCTCCCAACATTAGGTCCAGTGGGACATTTTTAGATTGTTTCCCTAGAATAGACAAGGTTTTATTGCACACTTTTGTTTATCTGCCCATCTGTTGGATTCACAGCTATATATTGGCTGCTTTACAGAAAAAAAAAGATAGGCTTCTGCGAGCCTATATTGATGTAGCACTGTTGAAGTTAATGGAGCTATACCAATTTGCACCATCTTAGGATCTGACTAATAGGTCCTAATTCTTCACTCTGCTACCCTGTTTTCACTTTGATGTAACTCCACTGCATCCAAATCCCCTACATGTCTTAAAAAAATCTCAGGCTAAATTTCTAAATCTGTACTTTTCAAGATGAGACTTTACACCGCCTGCCTACATTTCTGTCATAAATTGACTTAAAATTAAAGAACACCATACCTACCTGCTAATGATAATGATTGAGCTTTAACTAGCACATTTCATTCAAAAATCCATAAGGGATCTATTAATTTTACAAATTCTGATCCTGAAGTCATTGGGCACACCCATTGATTTCCATGGAAGTTCTGTGCCCCCCCAAGGACTGTGGGATTACAACCTGTATATCTGTTTAAAATCATGTAATCCATTACAAACATCTGCCATATCTGTATGAAGACCAGATAGTGAAGGATACGTTATTTAATTTAAACTATGGGGAGGTATTTTTTTAATTTTTGTTTTGGTAGGCAGAATATAATTATCCAACTGGATACAAGCCAGGGCAGCTGATAATGTGAATGTGATCTATAATCTCTCTCCTAGATTTTTAGCTGCAATGGGGCTTTCTCCTAATCTAGGATTGATTGCTATATTCCTTATTCTTGGCATTGCTTAACCGAGATGTCATTATTTAACAGCATTATACACATTAATTTGGTCTTGCTCTAAATTGGATACTGAACCAAATCTTTGAAGACCTTTTCAGTGTTTTGAACAACCAGGATTTTCCCAATATAATAAGTATACTTATATTTTTACCCTAGATTCTTATGTAGTTTTTTTGTTTTACCAGGTTACATCCATGGATTAACAAACTACACTGTAGACAGGAAAAAAATGAATATCATATTTAACAGCAAACCTTTTGTATATTACTTAAGTTACAAGTAAGAAATATTTTTGTTTCTGGTATATTGATTTTAGGAGCCCAGAAGCAATGAAAGCAGCTACTGAAGAGGTGCAAAAAACACTGGGAAATGCTGGTGAAAAGATCGATTTAGATGGCAAATGTATCTCCTTGAATCGAAAACAACTGGATAATATGCCAGTATTAGGTATGGTCATCACATGTAACAGTACCAGGAACACCCAGATATTTTTCTATCTATAGTCAATAAAACACTTGCTATGAAATGCTAAATGACTATCCAACAGCAGGATAATAAAGCTACACTATATCTTTAGTTAGCAAAGGCCAAACTCTCAGCAGTCCTGAGGTCTGTGGTGTGGGGATTATCATAATTTTGAAAAGAATCCCGATTTTCCCCATATAATTTCATGTATGAGTTATGCTTAAGTACTATGTCATGCAGCACCAGTGATCTATAGGTAAGTCAAAGTAAGGTTGTATTTTGTTTTTGTTTTTTTAAAAGGGCTAAGATCAAACAGAAGGATCTTACCATATTTGGAGTTGCAACTAATGCTTGAGGAATGTTAAACAATGAATTTCTAACATGGCTAAAAGCATTATTATTATGATGCATATTTTTTAAAATATGGGTAACATTTTCCAAAGCACCCAAGTGACTGAGGAGCTCACCCACATGTCACTTAGACCCCTGTTAATTTCAATGAAAGTTAGGAGCCTAAATACTTGTGAGGATCTGGGCCTTACAGCTATTGAAATTGTTGCCCTATAATTACTGGTGGGGGGAAGTTCAATGTAACTTTTTTTAAAAGCATTGTTCCTTTTTGTCAATATCATTCTCCTCCCTTGAGCACTAAGGCTTAGGAAGATACTGCCACACTATTCTGATTTTTTTTTCTCCACATCTTTCTCCATCATCTTTATTCCATTCCACATCTCAGTGCAGGACCATTCCCCAGTCTCAAGTATTTTGTGCCTCCAGTTTCTAACGTTTCCCTGGGAGGAAAGTGGAGTGTCCTCCCAAGATGATCAGCACAGAGTGTTACCTCTGTACAGATCTCACCACTCCCTCATAGGGCAAAGAGATGTCAGCCACCTCTGCTGCAGTATCCTCCCATCCCCACAATCCTCCAGGGGAGTAGGAGCCCACAGCTGGAGAGTGGTTGGGTAGGGCTAGGAGCTGCGTATTGAGGGACCTGCAATTTCAGGCGGTGGAACTGTTTCTTTTTCCACAATGGTGAGGAAAATCCTGCTGAAGAACAATTCTAGAGGGAGGCCACAAAGGGATCTTGTCAGTTTTCTCCCTATCCAGCCCCTTTCCTTGTTTGTTTCCCTGGGAAGAGTGATCCAGGACACAGTTTTCTTTTTAGGATCAAATTGACTTTTAAACACTTGAAGTTGGCATGATAAACAAAAATAGGTCTACAAACTAGGGTCCTTGATTTTAAAAGGGAAAACTTTAAAATATTAAGAGAATTAGTTAGGCAAGTTGACTGGACTGAAGTCAAACTTCAGAAAAACTTATAGGGAAGGGTTGCAGACCAAACTGGATGAACAAGCATCTGAAATGGGTTATTAAGAGAAAGCGGAAAGACCTCAAGGAATCGAAGAAGGGATGGCTCGGCAAGAAAATCTACCAGGGGTCACTGAATGAAATTAATAGGCAGCAGGTTTAGAACAAACAAAAGGAGTACTTCTTCACACAAAGCACAGTCAATGTGTGGAATTCATTGCCAGTGGATGTTATGAAGGCCAAAAGTATAACTGGATTAAAAAAAGAATTAGATAAATTCATGGAAGATCAGCCATTGATGGACCTTTAGCCAAAAGAGTCAGGGTCTCAGCCCCATAATCTGGTGTCCCTAAGCCTCTGACTGCCAGATGCTGGGACTGGACAACAGGGGATGGATCACTCAATTGCCCTGTTCTGTACATTCCCTTTGAAGCATCTGGCACTGGCCACTGTCGGAAAACAGGATACTGGGCTCGATGGACCATTGGTCTGACCAATTATGGCTATTCTTATGTTCTTACCTCTTGGAAGTCTGAAAGTGTAGGGATAAAGCGAGAACTTCCAAAAGCCAAGCAGAGCTGGATGTTGCAAAGGAAATTAAAACCAATAGTAAAGTGTTCTTTAGCCACATAAATAAAAAAGGAACCAAGAAAAGAAGAAGTGGGACTGCTAAGCCCAGAGGACAGGGTGAAGATTAACAATAAACTAGGTATGGCCCAACACCTAAGTGAATACTTTGCCTCAGTTTTTAATAAGGGCATTGACGAGGTTGGGGCAGTGGCAGGGTGGCTAATGAAAACAAGGATATGCAAGTAGAAGTTACCAAATCTGAGATGGAAGCCAAACTCAGACAGGTTAATGGGATCAAATCAAGGAGGCTGAATAATCTCCATCTAAAAATATTAAAGGAACTGGCACATGAAATTGCAAACCCAAAAGCAAGGATTTTTAATGAATCAATAAACTTAGAGGTTGTACCCTATGTCTAGAGAATTGTACATATAGTACCTATATTTAAGAAAGGAAAAAAAAGGGAGCCGGGAAACTATGGCTTGCTAAGTTTGACCTCAGTTGTATGCAAGGTCTTAGAACAAATCTTGAAAGAGGGAGTAATTAAAGACAGAGAGATAAATGGAAATTGGGACAACACACAACATGGTTTTACAAAAGGTAGAGCGTACCAGACCAACCCGATCTCTTTCTTTGCAAAGACAATCAGTTTTCTAG